>NC_143258.1:67205128-67550128 GCF_984573655.1 Nuphar pumila
GTTTCTATAACTGGTCAGGATTTTCAAATCCAGTTTGTATAACTGGTCGGAATTTTCAAATGCAGTTTTTATAGCTGGTCGGGATTTTCAAATTCAGTGTTATAACTGGTCGGGATTTTCAAATCCAGTTTCTATAACTGGTCGAGATTTTCAAATCAGTTTCTATAACTGATCGGGATTTTGAAATCCAGTTTCTATAACTGGTCGGGATTTTCAAATCTAGTTTTTATAACTGGTCCGGAATTTCAAATCCAGTTTTTGTAACTGGTCGGGATTTTCAAAATTCAGTTTTTACAACTGGTCGGGATTTTCAAATCCAGTTTCTATAACTGGTCGTGATTTCAAAATCTAGTGTCATAACTGGTCGGGATTTTTAAATCCAATTTCTATAACTGGTCGAGATTTTCAAATCCAGTTTTATAACTGGTCAGGAGTTTCAAATGCAGTTTCTATAACTGGTCGGGATTTTTAAATCTAGTTTTATAACTGGTTGGGATTTTCAAATCCAGATTTATAACTGGTCGGGATTTTCAAATCTAGTTTTTATAACTGGTCGGGATTTTCAAATCCAGTTTTTGTAACTGGTCGGGATTTTCAAAATTCAGTTTTTACAACTGGTCGGGATTTTCAAATCCAGTTTCTATAACTGGTCGTGATTTCAAAATCTAGTGTCATAACTGGTCGGGATTTTTAAATCCAATTTCTATAACTGGTCGGGATTTTCAAATCCAGTTTTATAACTGGTCAGGATTTTCAAATGCAGTTTCTATAACTGGTCGGGATTTTTAAATCTAGTTTTATAACTGGTTGGGATTTTCAAATCCAGATTTATAACTGGTCGGGATTTTTAAAATCCAGTTTCTATAACAGGTCCCGATTTTTAAATCTAGTTTTATAATTGGTCGGGATTTTCAAATCCAGTGTTATAACTGATCAGGATTTTCAAATCCAGTTTCTATAACTGGTCGGGATTTTTAAATCCAATTTTATAACTGGTCGAGATTTTCAAATCCAGTTTTTATACCTGGTCGGGATTTTCAAATCCAGTTTCTATAACTGGTCAGGATTTTCAAATCAAGTTTCTATAACTGGTCGGAATTTTTAAATCCAGTTTCTATAACTGGTCGGGATTTTCAAATCCAGTTTCTATAACTAGTCGTGATTTTCAAATCCAGTTTTTATAACTGGTCGGGATTTTCAAATTCAGTGTTATAACTGGTCGGGATTTTCAAATCCAGTATCTATAACTGGTCGGAATTTTTAAATCTAGTGTCATAACTAGTCAGAATTTTTAAATCCAGTTTCTATAACTGGTCGGGATTTTCAAATCCAGTTTTATAACTGGTCAGGATTTTCAAATCCAGTTTCTATAACTGGTCGGGATTTTCAAATCCAGTTTTATAACTGGTCGGGATTTTCAAATCCAGTTTCTATAACTGGTCGGGATTTTTAAATCCAGTTTTATAATTGGTCGGGATTTTCAAATCCAGTTTTATAACTAGTCGGGATTTTCAAATCCAGTTTCTATAACTGGTCGGGATTTTCAAATCCAGTTTCTATAAATGGTCGGGATTTTCAAATTCAGTTTCTATAACTGGTCAGGATTTTCAAATCCAGTTTGTATAACTGGTCGGAATTTTCAAATGCAGTTTTTATAGCTGGTCGGGATTTTCAAATTCAGTGTTATAACTGGTCGGGATTTTCAAATCCAGTTTCTATAACTGGTCGGGATTTTCAAATCCAGTTTCTATAACTGGTCGGGATTTTCAAATCAGTTTCTATAACTGATCGGGATTTTGAAATCCAGTTTCTATAACTGGTCGGGATTTTCAAATCTAGTTTTTATAACTGGTCCGGAATTTCAAATCCAGTTTTTGTAACTGGTCGGGATTTTCAAAATTCAGTTTTTACAACTGGTCGGGATTTTCAAATCCAGTTTCTATAACTGGTCGTGATTTCAAAATCTAGTGTCATAACTGGTCGGGATTTTTAAATCCAATTTCTATAACTGGTCGAGATTTTCAAATCCAGTTTTATAACTGGTCAGGAGTTTCAAATGCAGTTTCTATAACTGGTCGGGATTTTTAAATCTAGTTTTATAACTGGTTGGGATTTTCAAATCCAGATTTATAACTGGTCGGGATTTTCAAATCTAGTTTTTATAACTGGTCGGGATTTTAAATCCAGTTTTTGTAACTGGTCGGGATTTTCAAAATTCAGTTTTTACAACTGGTCGGGATTTTCAAATCCAGTTTCTATAACTGGTCGTGATTTCAAAATCTAGTGTCATAACTGGTCGGGATTTTTAAATCCAATTTCTATAACTGGTCGGGATTTTCAAATCCAGTTTTATAACTGGTCAGGATTTTCAAATGCAGTTTCTATAACTGGTCGGGATTTTTAAATCTAGTTTTATAACTGGTTGGGATTTTCAAATCCAGATTTATAACTGGTCGGGATTTTTAAAATCCAGTTTCTATAACAGGTCCCGATTTTTAAATCTAGTTTTATAATTGGTCGGGATTTTCAAATCCAGTGTTATAACTGATCAGGATTTTCAAATCCAGTTTCTATAACTGGTCGGGATTTTTAAATCCAATTTTATAACTGGTCGAGATTTTCAAATCCAGTTTTTATACCTGGTCGGGATTTTCAAATCCAGTTTCTATAACTGGTCAGGATTTTCAAATCAAGTTTCTATAACTGGTCGGGATTTTCAAATCCAGTTTTTATAACCGGTCGGGATTTTCAAATTCAGTGTTATAACTGGTCGGGATTTTCAAATCCAGTTTCTATAACTGGTCGGGATTTTCAAATCCAGTTTCTATAACTGGTCGGGATTTTGAAATCCAGTTTCTATAACTGGTCGGGATTTTGAAATCCAGTTTCTATAACTGGTCGGGATTTTCAATTCCAGATTTTATAACTGGTCGGGATTTTCAAATCCAGATCTTATATCTGGTCGGGATTTTCAAATCCAGTTCCTATAACTGGTCGAGATTTTCAAATCCAGTTTCTATAACTGGTCGTGATTTTCAAATCCAGTTTCTATAACTGGTCGGGATTTTCAACTCTAGTTTTTATAACTGGTCGGGATTTTCAAATCCAGTTTTATAACTGGTCGGGATTTTCAAATCCATTTTCTATAACTGGTCGGGATTTTCAAATCTAGTTTTATAATTGGTCGGGATTTTCAAATCCAGTGTTATAACTGATCAGGATTTTCAAATTCAGTTTCTATAACTCGTCGGGATTTTCAAATCCAGTTTTATAACTGGTCGGGATTTTCAAATCCAGTTTTATAACTGGTCGGGATTTTCAAATCCAGTTTCTATAACTGATCGGGATTTTCAAATCTAGTGTCATAACTGGTCGTAATTTTCAAATCTAGTTTTATAACTGGTCGGGATTTTCAAATCCATTTGCTGTAACTGGTCGAGATTTTCAAATCTAGTTTTATAATTGGTCTGGATTTTCAAATCCAGTGTTATAACTGATCAGGATTTTCAAATTTAATTTCTATAACTCGTCGGGATTTTCAAATCCAGTTTTTATAACTGGTCGGGATTTTCAAATTCAGTGTTATAACTGGTCGGGATTTTCAAATCCAGTTTCTATAACTGGTCGGGATTTTCAAATCCAATTTCTAAAACTGGTCGGTATTTTGAAATCGAGTTTCTATAACTGGTCGGGATTTTCAAATCCAGTTTTTATAACTGGTCGGGATTTTCAAATCCAGTTTCTATAACTGGTCGGGATTTTCAAATCCAGTTTTATAACTGGTCGGGATTTTCAAATCTAGTTTCTATAACTGGTCGGGATTTTCAAATCCAGTTTCTATAACTGGTCGGGATTTTCAAATCAAGTTTCTATAACTGGTCTGTATTTTCAAATCCAGTTTATATAACTGGTCGGGATTTTCAAATCCAGTTTTTATAACTGGTCGGGATTTTCAAATCCAGTTTCTATAACTGGTCGGGATTTTCAAATCAAGTTTCTATAACTGGTCGGTATTTTGAAAGCCAGTTTCTATAACTGGTCGGGATTTTCAAATCCAGTTTTTATAACTGGTCGGGATTTTCAAATCCAGTTTCTATAACTGGTCGGGATTTTCAAATCCAGTTTTATAACTGGTCGGGATTTTCAAATCTAGTTTCTATAACTGGTCGGGATTTTCAAATCCAGTTTCTATAACTGGTCGGGATTTTCAAATCCAGTTTCTATATCTGGTCGGGATTTTCAAATCTAGTTTTTATAACTGGTCGGGATTTTAGAATCCAGTTTTTGTAACTAGTCGGGATTTTCAAAATTCAGTTTTTACAACTGGTCGGGATTTTCAAATCCAGTTTCTATAACTAGTCGGGATTTTCAAATCCAATTTTTATAACTGGTCGGGATTTTCAAATCCAGTTTCTGTAACTGGTCGTCATTTCCAAATCTAGTGTCATAACTGGTCGGGATTTTCAAATCCAATTTCTATAACTGGTCGGGATTTTCAAATCCAGTTTTATAACTGGTCAGGATTTTTAAATGCAGTTTCTATAACTGGTCGGGATTTTTAAATCTAGTTTTATAACTGGTTGGGATTTTCAAATCCAGATTTATAACTGGTCGGGATTTTCAAATCCAGTTTCTATAACAGATCCCGATTTTCAAATTTAGTTTTATAATTGGTCGGGATTTTCGAATCCAGTGTTATAACTGATCAGGATTTTCAAATCCAGTTTCTATAACTGGTCGGGATTTTCAAATCCAGTTTTATAACTGGTCGGGATTTTATAATCCAGTTTTTATAACTAGTCGGGATTTTCAAATCCAGTTTCTATAACTGGTCAGGATTTTCAAATCAAGTTTCTATAACTGGTCGGGATCTTCAAATCCAGTTTCTATAACTAGTTTTTATAATTGGTCGGGATTTTCAAATCCAGTGTTATAACAGATCAGGATTTTCAAATTCAGTTTCTATAACTCGTCGGGATTTTCAAATCCAGTTTTATAAATGGTCGGGATTTTCAAATCCATTTTCTATAACTGGTCGGGATTTTCAAATCCAGTTTTATAACTGGTCGGGATTTTCAAATCCATTTTCTATAACTGGTCGGGATTTTCAAATCTAGTTTTATAATTGGTCGGGATTTTCAAATCCGGTGTTATAACTAATCAGGATTTTCATATTCAGTTTCTATAACTCGTCGGGATTTTCAAATCCAGTTTTATAACTGGTCGGGATTTTCAAATCCAGTTTTTATAACTAGTCGGGATTTTCAAATTCAGTTTCTATAACTGGTCAGGATTTTCAAATCCAGTTTCTATAACTGGTCGGGATTTTCAAATTCAGTTTTTATAACTGGTCGGGATTTTCAAATTCAGTGTTATAACTGGTCGGGATTTTCAACTCCAGTTTCTATAACTGGTCGGGATTTTGAAATCCAGTTTCTATAACTGGTTGGGATTTTCAAATCCAGTTTGTATAACTAGTCGGGATTTTCAAATCCAGTTTCTATAACTGGTCGGGATTTTCAAATCCAGTTTTATAACTGGTCGGGATTTTTAAATCCATTTTCTATAACTGGTCGGGATTTTCAAATCTAGTTTTATAATTAGTCGGGATTTTCAAATCCAGTGTTATAACTGATAAGGATTTTCAAATTCAGTTTCTATAACTCCTCGCGATTTTCAAATCAAGTTTTATAACTGGTCGGGATTTTTAAATCCAGTGTTTATAACTGGTCGGGATTTTCAAATTCAGTTTCTATAACTGGTCAGGATTTTCAAATCCAGTTTTTATAACTGGTCAGGATTTTCAAATTCAGTTTCTATAACAGGTCAGGATTTTCAAATCCAGTTTTTATAACTAGTCTGGATTTTCAAATCCAGTTTTTATAACTGGTCGGGATTTTCAAATTCAGTGTTATAACTGGTCGGGATTTTCAAATCCAGTTTCTATAACTGGTCGGGATTTTCAAATCCAGTTTTATAACTGGTCGGGATTTTCAAATCCATTTTCTATAACTGGTCGGGATTTTCAAATCTAGTTTTACAATTGGTCGGGATTTTCAAATCCAGTGTTATAACTGATCAGGATTTTCAAATCCAGTTTCTATAACTGGTCGGGATTTTCAAATCCAGTTTTATAACTGGTCGGCATTTTCAAATCCAGTTTTTATAACCGGTCGGGATTTTCAAATTCAGTGTTATAACTGGTCGGGATTTTCAAATCCAGTTTCTATAACTGGTCAGGATTTTGAAATCCAGTTTCTATAACTGGTCGGGATTTTCAAATCCAGTGTTATAACTGATCAGGATTTTCAAATCCAGTTTCTATAACTGGTCAGGATTTTCAAATCCAGTTTTATAACTGGTCGGGATTTTCAAATCCAGTTTTTATAACTGGTCGGGATTTTCAAATCCAGTTTCTATAACTGGTCAGGATTTTCAAATCAAGTTTCTATAACTGGTCGGGATTTTCAAATCCAGTTTTTATAACCGGTCGGGATTTTCAAATCTAGTTTCTATAACTGGTCGGGATTTTGAAATCTAGTTTCTATAACTGGTCGGGATTTTCAATTCCAGATTTTATAACTGGTCGGGATTTTCAAATCCAGTTTCTATAACTGATAGGGATTTTCAAATCCAGTTTCTATAACTGGTCGGGATTTTGAAATCCAGTTTCTATAACTGCTCGGGATTTTCAAATACAGTTTCTATAACTGGTCGAGATTTTCAAATCCAGTTTCTATAACTGGTCGGGATTTGCAACTCCAGTTTTTATAACTCGTCGGGATTTTCAAATCCAGTATCTACAACTGGTCGGAATTTTCAAATCTAGTGTCATAACTGGTCGGAATTTTTAAATCCAGTTTCTATAACTGGTCGGGATTTTCAAATCCAGTTTCTATAACTGGTCGTGATTTTCAAATCCAGTTTTTATAACTGGTCGGGATTTTCAAATTCAGTGTTATAACTGGTCGGGATTTTCAAATCCAGTATCTATAACTGGTCGGAATTTTTAAATCTAGTGTCATAACTAGTCAGAATTTTTAAATCCAGTTTCTATAACTGGTCGGGATTTTCAAATCCAGTTTTATAACTGGTCAGGATTTTCAAATCCAGTTTCTATAACTGGTCGGGATTTTCAAATCCAGTTTTATAACTGGTCGGGATTTTCAAATCCAGTTTCTATAACTGGTCGGGATTTTTAAATCCAGTTTTATAATTGGTCGGGATTTTCAAATCCAGTTTTATAACTAGTCGGGATTTTCAAATCCAGTTTCTATAACTGGTCGGGATTTTCAAATCCAGTTTCTATAAATGGTCGGGATTTTCAAATTCAGTTTCTATAACTGGTCAGGATTTTCAAATCCAGTTTGTATAACTGGTCGGAATTTTCAAATGCAGTTTTTATAGCTGGTCGGGATTTTCAAATTCAGTGTTATAACTGGTCGGGATTTTCAAATCCAGTTTCTATAACTGGTCGGGATTTTCAAATCAGTTTCTATAACTGATCGGGATTTTGAAATCCAGTTTCTATAACTGGTCGGGATTTTCAAAATTCAGTTTTTACAACTGGTCGGGATTTTCAAATCCAGTTTCTATAACTGGTCGTGATTTCAAAATCTAGTGTCATAACTGGTCGGGATTTTTAAATCCAATTTCTATAACTGGTCGGGATTTTCAAATCCAGTTTTATAACTGGTCAGGAGTTTCAAATGCAGTTTCTATAACTGGTCGGGATTTTTAAATCTAGTTTTATAACTGGTTGGGATTTTCAAATTCAGATTTATAACTGGTCGGGATTTTCAAATCTAGTTTTTATAACTGGTCGGGATTTTCAAATCCAGTTTTTGTAACTGGTCGGGATTTTCAGAATTCAGTTTTTACAACTGGTCGGGATTTTCAAATCCAGTTTCTATAACTGGTCGTGATTTCTAAATCTAGTGTCATAACTGGTCGGGATTTTTAAATCCAATTTCTATAACTGGTCGGGATTTTCAAATCCAGTTTTATAACTGGTCAGGATTTTCAAATGCAGTTTCTATAACTGGTCGGGATTTTTAAATCTAGTTTTATAACTGGTTGGGATTTTCAAATCCAGATTTATAACTGGTCGGGATTTTTAAAATCCAGTTTCTATAACAGGTCCCGATTTTTAAATCTAGTTTTATAATTGGTCGGGATTTTCAAATCCAGTGTTATAACTGATCAGGATTTTCAAATCCAGTTTCTATAACTGGTCGGGATTTTTAAATCCAATTTTATAACTGGTCGAGATTTTCAAATCCAGTTTTTATACCTGGTCGGGATTTTCAAATCCAGTTTCTATAACTGGTCAGGATTTTCAAATCAAGTTTCTATAACTGGTCGGGATTTTCAAATCCAGTTTTTATAACCGGTCGGGATTTTCAAATTCAGTGTTATAACTGGTCGGGATTTTCAAATCCAGTTTCTATAACTGGTCGGGATTTTCAAATCCAGTTTCTATAACTGGTCGGGATTTTGAAATCCAGTTTCTATAACTGGTCGGGATTTTCAATTCCAGATTTTATAACTGGTCGGGATTTTCAAATCCAGATCTTATATCTGGTCGGGATTTTCAAATCCAGTTTCTATAACTGGTCGAGATTTTCAAATCCAGTTTCTATAACTGGTCGTGATTTTCAAATCCAGTTTCTATAACTGGTCGGGATTTTCAACTCTAGTTTTTATAACTGGTCGGGATTTTCAAATCCAGTTTTATAACTGGTCGGGATTTTCAAATCCATTTTCTATAACTGGTCGGGATTTTCAAATCTAGTTTTATAATTGGTCGGGATTTTCAAATCCAGTGTTATAACTGATCAGGATTTTCAAATTCAGTTTCTATGACTCGTCGGGATTTTCAAATCCAGTTTTATAACTGGTCGGGATTTTCAAATCCAGTTTTAATAACTGGTCGGGATTTTCAAATTCAGTTTCTATAACTGGTCAGGATTTTCAAATCCAGTTTCTATAACTTGTCGGAATTTTCAAATACAGTTTTTATAACTGGTCGGGATTTTCAAATTCAGTGTTATAACTAGTCGGGATTTTCAACTCCAGTTTCTATAACTGGTCGGGATTTTGAAATCCAGTTTCTATAACTGGTTGGGATTTTCAAATCCAGTTTTTATAACTAGTCGGGATTTTCAAATCCAGTTTCTATAACTGGTCGAGATTTTCAAATCCAGTTTTATAACTGGTCGGGATTTTCAAATCCAGTTTTATAACTGGTCGGGATTTTCAAATCTAGTTTTTATAACTGGTCGGGATTTTCAAATCCAGTTTCTATAACTGATCGGGATTTTCAAATCTAGTGTCATAACTGGTCGTAATTTTCAAATCTAGTTTTATAACTGGTCGGGATTTTCAAATCCATTTGCTGTAACTGGTCGAGATTTTCAAATCTAGTTTTATAATTGGTCTGGATTTTCAAATCCAGTGTTATAACTGATCAGGATTTTCAAATTTAGTTTCTATAACTCGTCGGGATTTTCAAATCCAGTTTTTATAACTGGTCGGGATTTTCAAATTCAGTGTTATAACTGGTCGGGATTTTCAAATCCAGTTTCTATAACTGGTCGGGATTTTCAAATCCAATTTCTAAAACTGGTCGGTATTTTGAAATCGAGTTTCTATAACTGGTCGGGATTTTCAAATCCAGTTTTTATAACTGGTCGGGATTTTCAAATCCAGTTTCTATAACTGGTCGGGATTTTCAAATCCAGTTTTATAACTGGTCGGGATTTTCAAATCTAGTTTCTATAACTGGTCGGGATTTTCAAATCCAGTTTCTATAACTGGTCGGGATTTTCAAATCAAGTTTCTATAACTGGTCTGTATTTTCAAATCCAGTTTATATAACTGGTCGGGATTTTCAAATCCAGTTTTTATAACTGGTCGGGATTTTCAAATCCAGTTTCTATAACTGGTCGGGATTTTCAAATCAAGTTTCTATAACTGGTCGGTATTTTGAAAGCCAGTTTCTATAACTGGTCGGGATTTTCAAATCCAGTTTTTATAACTGGTCGGGATTTTCAAATCCAGTTTCTATAACTGGTCGGGATTTTCAAATCCAGTTTTATAACTGGTCGGGATTTTCAAATCTAGTTTCTATAACTGGTCGGGATTTTCAAATCCAGTTTCTATAACTGGTCGGGATTTTCAAATCCAGTTTCTATATCTGGTCGGGATTTTCAAATCTAGTTTTTATAACTGGTCGGGATTTTAGAATCCAGTTTTTGTAACTAGTCGGGATTTTCAAAATTCAGTTTTTACAACTGGTCGGGATTTTCAAATCCAGTTTCTATAACTAGTCGGGATTTTCAAATCCAATTTTTATAACTGGTCGGGATTTTCAAATCCAGTTTCTGTAACTGGTCGTCATTTCCAAATCTAGTGTCATAACTGGTCGGGATTTTCAAATCCAATTTCTATAACTGGTCGGGATTTTCAAATCCAGTTTTATAACTGGTCAGGATTTTTAAATGCAGTTTCTATAACTGGTCGGGATTTTTAAATCTAGTTTTATAACTGGTTGGGATTTTCAAATCCAGATTTATAACTGGTCGGGATTTTCAAATCCAGTTTCTATAACAGATCCCGATTTTCAAATTTAGTTTTATAATTGGTCGGGATTTTCGAATCCAGTGTTATAACTGATCAGGATTTTCAAATCCAGTTTCTATAACTGGTCGGGATTTTCAAATCCAGTTTTATAACTGGTCGGGATTTTATAATCCAGTTTTTATAACTAGTCGGGATTTTCAAATCCAGTTTCTATAACTGGTCAGGATTTTCAAATCAAGTTTTTATAACTGGTCGGGATCTTCAAATCCAGTTTCTATAACTAGTTTTTATAATTGGTCGGGATTTTCAAATCCAGTGTTATAACAGATCAGGATTTTCAAATTCAGTTTCTATAACTCGTCGGGATTTTCAAATCCAGTTTTATAAATGGTCGGGATTTTCAAATCCATTTTCTATAACTGGTCGGGATTTTCAAATCCAGTTTTATAACTGGTCGGGATTTTCAAATCCATTTTCTATAACTGGTCGGGATTTTCAAATCTAGTTTTATAATTGGTCGGGATTTTCAAATCCGGTGTTATAACTAATCAGGATTTTCATATTCAGTTTCTATAACTCGTCGGGATTTTCAAATCCAGTTTTATAACTGGTCGGGATTTTCAAATCCAGTTTTTATAACTAGTCGGGATTTTCAAATTCAGTTTCTATAACTGGTCAGGATTTTCAAATCCAGTTTCTATAACTGGTCGGGATTTTCAAATTCAGTTTTTATAACTGGTCGGGATTTTCAAATTCAGTGTTATAACTGGTCGGGATTTTCAACTCCAGTTTCTATAACTGGTCGGGATTTTGAAATCCAGTTTCTATAACTGGTTGGGATTTTCAAATCCAGTTTGTATAACTAGTCGGGATTTTCAAATCCAGTTTCTATAACTGGTCGGGATTTTCAAATCCAGTTTTATAACTGGTCGGGATTTTTAAATCCATTTTCTATAACTGGTCGGGATTTTCAAATCTAGTTTTATAATTAGTCGGGATTTTCAAATCCAGTGTTATAACTGATAAGGATTTTCAAATTCAGTTTCTATAACTCCTCGCGATTTTCAAATCAAGTTTTATAACTGGTCGGGATTTTTAAATCCAGTGTTTATAACTGGTCGGGATTTTCAAATTCAGTTTCTATAACTGGTCAGGATTTTCAAATCCAGTTTTTATAACTGGTCAGGATTTTCAAATTCAGTTTCTATAACAGGTCAGGATTTTCAAATCCAGTTTTTATAACTAGTCTGGATTTTCAAATCCAGTTTTTATAACTGGTCGGGATTTTCAAATTCAGTGTTATAACTGGTCGGGATTTTCAAATCCAGTTTCTATAACTGGTCGGGATTTTCAAATCCAGTTTTATAACTGGTCGGGATTTTCAAATCCATTTTCTATAACTGGTCGGGATTTTCAAATCTAGTTTTACAATTGGTCGGGATTTTCAAATCCAGTGTTATAACTGATCAGGATTTTCAAATCCAGTTTCTATAACTGGTCGGGATTTTCAAATCCAGTTTTATAACTGGTCGGCATTTTCAAATCCAGTTTTTATAACCGGTCGGGATTTTCAAATTCAGTGTTATAACTGGTCGGGATTTTCAAATCCAGTTTCTATAACTGGTCGGGATTTTGAAATCCAGTTTCTATAACTGGTCGGGATTTTCAAATCCAGTGTTATAACTGATCAGGATTTTCAAATCCAGTTTCTATAACTGGTCAGGATTTTCAAATCCAGTTTTATAACTGGTCGGGATTTTCAAATCCAGTTTTTATAACTGGTCGGGATTTTCAAATCCAGTTTCTATAACTGGTCAGGATTTTCAAATCAAGTTTCTATAACTGGTCGGGATTTTCAAATCCAGTTTTTATAACCGGTCGGGATTTTCAAATCTAGTTTCTATAACTGGTCGGGATTTTGAAATCTAGTTTCTATAACTGGTCGGGATTTTCAATTCCAGATTTTATAACTGGTCGGGATTTTCAAATCCAGTTTCTATAACTGATAGGGATTTTCAAATCCAGTTTCTATAACTGGTCGGGATTTTGAAATCCAGTTTCTATAACTGCTCGGGATTTTCAAATACAGTTTCTATAACTGGTCGAGATTTTCAAATCCAGTTTCTATAACTGGTCGGGATTTGCAACTCCAGTTTTTATAACTCGTCGGGATTTTCAAATCCAGTATCTACAACTGGTCGGAATTTTCAAATCTAGTGTCATAACTGGTCGGAATTTTTAAATCCAGTTTCTATAACTGGTCGGGATTTTCAAATCCAGTTTCTATAACTGGTCGTGATTTTCAAATCCAGTTTTTATAACTGGTCGGGATTTTCAAATTCAGTGTTATAACTGGTCGGGATTTTCAAATCCAGTATCTATAACTGGTCGGAATTTTTAAATCTAGTGTCATAACTAGTCAGAATTTTTAAATCCAGTTTCTATAACTGGTCGGGATTTTCAAATCCAGTTTTATAACTGGTCAGGATTTTCAAATCCAGTTTCTATAACTGGTCGGGATTTTCAAATCCAGTTTTATAACTGGTCGGGATTTTCAAATCCAGTTTCTATAACTGGTCGGGATTTTTAAATCCAGTTTTATAATTGGTCGGGATTTTCAAATCCAGTTTTATAACTAGTCGGGATTTTCAAATCCAGTTTCTATAACTGGTCGGGATTTTCAAATCCAGTTTCTATAAATGGTCGGGATTTTCAAATTCAGTTTCTATAACTGGTCAGGATTTTCAAATCCAGTTTGTATAACTGGTCGGAATTTTCAAATGCAGTTTTTATAGCTGGTCGGGATTTTCAAATTCAGTGTTATAACTGGTCGGGATTTTCAAATCCAGTTTCTATAACTGGTCGGGATTTTCAAATCAGTTTCTATAACTGATCGGGATTTTGAAATCCAGTTTCTATAACTGGTCGGGATTTTCAAAATTCAGTTTTTACAACTGGTCGGGATTTTCAAATCCAGTTTCTATAACTGGTCGTGATTTCAAAATCTAGTGTCATAACTGGTCGGGATTTTTAAATCCAATTTCTATAACTGGTCGGGATTTTCAAATCCAGTTTTATAACTGGTCAGGAGTTTCAAATGCAGTTTCTATAACTGGTCGGGATTTTTAAATCTAGTTTTATAACTGGTTGGGATTTTCAAATCCAGATTTATAACTGGTCGGGATTTTCAAATCTAGTTTTTATAACTGGTCGGGATTTTCAAATCCAGTTTTTGTAACTGGTCGGGATTTTCAGAATTCAGTTTTTACAACTGGTCGGGATTTTCAAATCCAGTTTCTATAACTGGTCGTGATTTCTAAATCTAGTGTCATAACTGGTCGGGATTTTTAAATCCAATTTCTATAACTGGTCGGGATTTTCAAATCCAGTTTTATAACTGGTCAGGATTTTCAAATGCAGTTTCTATAACTGGTCGGGATTTTTAAATCTAGTTTTATAACTGGTTGGGATTTTCAAATCCAGATTTATAACTGGTCGGGATTTTTAAAATCCAGTTTCTATAACAGGTCCCGATTTTTAAATCTAGTTTTATAATTGGTCGGGATTTTCAAATCCAGTGTTATAACTGATCAGGATTTTCAAATCCAGTTTCTATAACTGGTCGGGATTTTTAAATCAAATTTTATAACTGGTCGAGATTTTCAAATCCAGTTTTTATACCTGGTCGGGATTTTCAAATCCAGTTTCTATAACTGGTCAGGATTTTCAAATCAAGTTTCTATAACTGGTCGGGATTTTCAAATCCAGTTTTTATAACCGGTCGGGATTTTCAAATTCAGTGTTATAACTGGTCGGGATTTTCAAATCCAGTTTCTATAACTGGTCGGGATTTTCAAATCCAGTTTCTATAACTGGTCGGGATTTTGAAATCCAGTTTCTATAACTGGTCGGGATTTTCAATTCCAGATTTTATAACTGGTCGGGATTTTCAAATCCAGATCTTATATCTGGTCGGGATTTTCAAATCCAGTTTCTATAACTGGTCGAGATTTTCAAATCCAGTTTCTATAACTGGTCGTGATTTTCAAATCCAGTTTCTATAACTGGTCGGGATTTTCAACTCTAGTTTTTATAACTGGTCGGGATTTTCAAATCCAGTTTTATAACTGGTCGGGATTTTCAAATCCATTTTCTATAACTGGTCGGGATTTTCAAATCTAGTTTTATAATTGGTCGGGATTTTCAAATCCAGTGTTATAACTGATCAGGATTTTCAAATTCAGTTTCTATGACTCGTCGGGATTTTCAAATCCAGTTTTATAACTGGTCGGGATTTTCAAATCCAGTTTTAATAACTGGTCGGGATTTTCAAATTCAGTTTCTATAACTGGTCAGGATTTTCAAATCCAGTTTCTATAACTTGTCGGAATTTTCAAATACAGTTTTTATAACTGGTCGGGATTTTCAAATTCAGTGTTATAACTAGTCGGGATTTTCAACTCCAGTTTCTATAACTGGTCGGGATTTTGAAATCCAGTTTCTATAACTGGTTGGGATTTTCAAATCCAGTTTTTATAACTAGTCGGGATTTTCAAATCCAGTTTCTATAACTGGTCGAGATTTTCAAATCCAGTTTTATAACTGGTCGGGATTTTCAAATCTAGTTTCTATAACTGGTCGATATTTTCAAATCTAGTTTCTATAACTGGTCGGGATTTTCAAATCCAGTTTCTATAACTGGTCGGGATTTTCAAATCTAGTTTTTATAACTGGTCGGGATTTTCAAATCTAGTTTCTATAACTGGTCAGGATTTTCAAATCCAGTTTCTATAATTGGTCGGGATTTTAAAATCCAGTTTCTATAACTGATCGGGATTTTCAAATCCAGTTTCTATAACTGGTCGGGATTTTCAAATCCAGTTTTATAACTGGTCGGGATTTTCAAATCCAGTTTCTATAACTGGTCGGGATTTTCAAATCTAGTGTCATAACTGGTCGGAATTTTCAAATCCAGTTTTATAACTGGTCGGGATTTTCAAATCCATTTGCTGTAACTGGTCGGGATTTTCAAATCTAGTTTTATAATTGGTCTGGATTTTCAAATCCAGTGTTATAACTGATCAGGATTTTCAAATTTAGTTTCTATAACTCGTCGGGATTTTCAAATCCAGTTTTTATAACTGGTCGGGATTTTCAAATTCAGTGTTATAACTGGTCGGGATTTTCAAATCCAGTTTCTATAACTGGTCGGGATTTTCAAATCCAATTTCTAAAACTGGTCGGTATTTTGAAATCGAGTTTCTATAACTGGTCGGGATTTTCAAATCCAGTTTTTATAACTGGTCTGGATTTTCAAATCCAGTTTCTATAACTGGTCGGGATTTTCAAATCCAGTTTTATAACTGGTCGGGATTTTCAAATCTAGTTTATATAACTGGTCGGGATTTTCAAATCCAGTTTTTATAACTGGTCGGGATTTTCAAATCCAGTTTCTATAACTGGTCGGGATTTTCAAATCAAGTTTCTATAACTGGTCGGTATTTTGAAAGCCAGTTTCTATAACTGGTCGGGATTTTCAAATCCAGTTTTTATAACTGGTCGGGATTTTCAAATCCAGTTTCTATAACTGGTCGGGATTTTCAAATCCAGTTTTATAACTGGTCGGGATTTTCAAATCCATTTTCTATAACTGGTCGGGATTTTCAAATCTAGTTTTATAATTGGTCGGGATTTTCAAATCCGGTGTTATAACTAATCAGGATTTTCATATTCAGTTTCTATAACTCGTCGGGATTTTCAAATCCAGTTTTATAACTGGTCGGGATTTTCAAATCCAGTTTTTATAACTAGTCGGGATTTTCAAATTCAGTTTCTATAACTGGTCAGGATTTTCAAATCCAGTTTCTATAACTGGTCGGGATTTTCAAATTCAGTTTTTATAACTGGTCGGGATTTTCAAATTCAGTGTTATAACTGGTCGGGATTTTCAACTCCAGTTTCTATAACTGGTCGGGATTTTGAAATCCAGTTTCTATAACTGGTTGGGATTTTCAAATCCAGTTTGTATAACTAGTCGGGATTTTCAAATCCAGTTTCTATAACTGGTCGGGATTTTCAAATCCAGTTTTATAACTGGTCGGGATTTTTAAATCCATTTTCTATAACTGGTCGGGATTTTCAAATCTAGTTTTATAATTAGTCGGGATTTTCAAATCCAGTGTTATAACTGATAAGGATTTTCAAATTCAGTTTCTATAACTCCTCGCGATTTTCAAATCAAGTTTTATAACTGGTCGGGATTTTTAAATCCAGTGTTTATAACTGGTCGGGATTTTCAAATTCAGTTTCTATAACTGGTCAGGATTTTCAAATCCAGTTTTTATAACTGGTCAGGATTTTCAAATTCAGTTTCTATAACAGGTCAGGATTTTCAAATCCAGTTTTTATAACTAGTCTGGATTTTCAAATCCAGTTTTTATAACTGGTCGGGATTTTCAAATTCAGTGTTATAACTGGTCGGGATTTTCAAATCCAGTTTCTATAACTGGTCGGGATTTTCAAATCCAATTTTATAACTGGTCGAGATTTTCAAATCCAGTTTTTATACCTGGTCGGGATTTTCAAATCCAGTTTCTATAACTGGTCAGGATTTTCAAATCAAGTTTCTATAACTGGTCGGGATTTTCAAATCCAGTTTTTATAACCGGTCGGGATTTTCAAATTCAGTGTTATAACTGGTCGGGATTTTCAAATCCAGTTTCTATAACTGGTCGGGATTTTCAAATCCAGTTTCTATAACTGGTCGGGATTTTGAAATCCAGTTTCTATAACTGGTCGGGATTTTCAATTCCAGATTTTATAACTGGTCGGGATTTTCAAATCCAGATCTTATATCTGGTCGGGATTTTCAAATCCAGTTTCTATAACTGGTCGAGATTTTCAAATCCAGTTTCTATAACTGGTCGTGATTTTCAAATCCAGTTTCTATAACTGGTCGGGATTTTCAACTCTAGTTTTTATAACTGGTCGGGATTTTCAAATCCAGTTTTATAACTGGTCGGGATTTTCAAATCCATTTTCTATAACTGGTCGGGATTTTCAAATCTAGTTTTATAATTGGTCGGGATTTTCAAATCCAGTGTTATAACTGATCAGGATTTTCAAATTCAGTTTCTATGACTCGTCGGGATTTTCAAATCCAGTTTTATAACTGGTCGGGATTTTCAAATCCAGTTTTAATAACTGGTCGGGATTTTCAAATTCAGTTTCTATAACTGGTCAGGATTTTCAAATCCAGTTTCTATAACTTGTCGGAATTTTCAAATACAGTTTTTATAACTGGTCGGGATTTTCAAATTCAGTGTTATAACTAGTCGGGATTTTCAACTCCAGTTTCTATAACTGGTCGGGATTTTGAAATCCAGTTTCTATAACTGGTTGGGATTTTCAAATCCAGTTTTTATAACTAGTCGGGATTTTCAAATCCAGTTTCTATAACTGGTCGAGATTTTCAAATCCAGTTTTATAACTGGTCGGGATTTTCAAATCCAGTTTTATAACTGGTCGGGATTTTCAAATCTAGTTTTTATAACTGGTCGGGATTTTCAAATCCAGTTTCTATAACTGATCGGGATTTTCAAATCTAGTGTCATAACTGGTCGTAATTTTCAAATCTAGTTTTATAACTGGTCGGGATTTTCAAATCCATTTGCTGTAACTGGTCGAGATTTTCAAATCTAGTTTTATAATTGGTCTGGATTTTCAAATCCAGTGTTATAACAGATCAGGATTTTCAAATTTAGTTTCTATAACTCGTCGGGATTTTCAAATCCAGTTTTTATAACTGGTCGGGATTTTCAAATTCAGTGTTATAACTGGTCGGGATTTTCAAATCCAGTTTCTATAACTGGTCGGGATTTTCAAATCCAATTTCTAAAACTGGTCGGTATTTTGAAATCGAGTTTCTATAACTGGTCGGGATTTTCAAATCCAGTTTTTATAACTGGTCGGGATTTTCAAATCCAGTTTCTATAACTGGTCGGGATTTTCAAATCCAGTTTTATAACTGGTCGGGATTTTCAAATCTAGTTTCTATAACTGGTCGGGATTTTCAAATCCAGTTTCTATAACTGGTCGGGATTTTCAAATCAAGTTTCTATAACTGGTCTGTATTTTCAAATCCAGTTTATATAACTGGTCGGGATTTTCAAATCCAGTTTTTATAACTGGTCGGGATTTTCAAATCCAGTTTCTATAACTGGTCGGGATTTTCAAATCAAGTTTCTATAACTGGTCGGTATTTTGAAAGCCAGTTTCTATAACTGGTCGGGATTTTCAAATCCAGTTTTTATAACTGGTCGGGATTTTCAAATCCAGTTTCTATAACTGGTCGGGATTTTCAAATCCAGTTTTATAACTGGTCGGGATTTTCAAATCTAGTTTCTATAACTGGTCGGGATTTTCAAATCCAGTTTCTATAACTGGTCGGGATTTTCAAATCCAGTTTCTATATCTGGTCGGGATTTTCAAATCTAGTTTTTATAACTGGTCGGGATTTTAGAATCCAGTTTTTGTAACTAGTCGGGATTTTCAAAATTCAGTTTTTACAACTGGTCGGGATTTTCAAATCCAGTTTCTATAACTAGTCGGGATTTTCAAATCCAATTTTTATAACTGGTCGGGATTTTCAAATCCAGTTTCTGTAACTGGTCGTCATTTCCAAATCTAGTGTCATAACTGGTCGGGATTTTCAAATCCAATTTCTATAACTGGTCGGGATTTTCAAATCCAGTTTTATAACTGGTCAGGATTTTTAAATGCAGTTTCTATAACTGGTCGGGATTTTTAAATCTAGTTTTATAACTGGTTGGGATTTTCAAATCCAGATTTATAACTGGTCGGGATTTTCAAATCCAGTTTCTATAACAGATCCCGATTTTCAAATTTAGTTTTATAATTGGTCGGGATTTTCGAATCCAGTGTTATAACTGATCAGGATTTTCAAATCCAGTTTCTATAACTGGTCGGGATTTTCAAATCCAGTTTTATAACTGGTCGGGATTTTATAATCCAGTTTTTATAACTAGTCGGGATTTTCAAATCCAGTTTCTATAACTGGTCAGGATTTTCAAATCAAGTTTCTATAACTGGTCGGGATCTTCAAATCCAGTTTCTATAACTAGTTTTTATAATTGGTCGGGATTTTCAAATCCAGTGTTATAACAGATCAGGATTTTCAAATTCAGTTTCTATAACTCGTCGGGATTTTCAAATCCAGTTTTATAAATGGTCGGGATTTTCAAATCCATTTTCTATAACTGGTCGGGATTTTCAAATCCAGTTTTATAACTGGTCGGGATTTTCAAATCCATTTTCTATAACTGGTCGGGATTTTCAAATCTAGTTTTATAATTGGTCGGGATTTTCAAATCCGGTGTTATAACTAATCAGGATTTTCATATTCAGTTTCTATAACTCGTCGGGATTTTCAAATCCAGTTTTATAACTGGTCGGGATTTTCAAATCCAGTTTTTATAACTAGTCGGGATTTTCAAATTCAGTTTCTATAACTGGTCAGGATTTTCAAATCCAGTTTCTATAACTGGTCGGGATTTTCAAATTCAGTTTTTATAACTGGTCGGGATTTTCAAATTCAGTGTTATAACTGGTCGGGATTTTCAACTCCAGTTTCTATAACTGGTCGGGATTTTGAAATCCAGTTTCTATAACTGGTTGGGATTTTCAAATCCAGTTTGTATAACTAGTCGGGATTTTCAAATCCAGTTTCTATAACTGGTCGGGATTTTCAAATCCAGTTTTATAACTGGTCGGGATTTTTAAATCCATTTTCTATAACTGGTCGGGATTTTCAAATCTAGTTTTATAATTAGTCGGGATTTTCAAATCCAGTGTTATAACTGATAAGGATTTTCAAATTCAGTTTCTATAACTCCTCGCGATTTTCAAATCAAGTTTTATAACTGGTCGGGATTTTTAAATCCAGTGTTTATAACTGGTCGGGATTTTCAAATTCAGTTTCTATAACTGGTCAGGATTTTCAAATCCAGTTTTTATAACTGGTCAGGATTTTCAAATTCAGTTTCTATAACAGGTCAGGATTTTCAAATCCAGTTTTTATAACTAGTCTGGATTTTCAAATCCAGTTTTTATAACTGGTCGGGATTTTCAAATTCAGTGTTATAACTGGTCGGGATTTTCAAATCCAGTTTCTATAACTGGTCGGGATTTTCAAATCCAGTTTTATAACTGGTCGGGATTTTCAAATCCATTTTCTATAACTGGTCGGGATTTTCAAATCTAGTTTTACAATTGGTCGGGATTTTCAAATCCAGTGTTATAACTGATCAGGATTTTCAAATCCAGTTTCTATAACTGGTCGGGATTTTCAAATCCAGTTTTATAACTGGTCGGCATTTTCAAATCCAGTTTTTATAACCGGTCGGGATTTTCAAATTCAGTGTTATAACTGG
This sequence comes from Nuphar pumila, assembly GCF_984573655.1. Taxonomy (NCBI): domain Eukaryota; kingdom Viridiplantae; phylum Streptophyta; class Magnoliopsida; order Nymphaeales; family Nymphaeaceae; genus Nuphar; species Nuphar pumila. The sequence continues at coordinate 67,226,164 of NC_143258.1, forward strand.
TCGGGATTTTCAAATCCAGTTTCTATAACTGGTCGGGATTTTGAAATCCAGTTTCTATAACTGGTCGGGATTTTCAAATCCAGTGTTATAACTGATCAGGATTTTCAAATCCAGTTTCTATAACTGGTCAGGATTTTCAAATCCAGTTTTATAACTGGTCGGGATTTTCAAATCCAGTTTTTATAACTGGTCGGGATTTTCAAATCCAGTTTCTATAACTGGTCAGGATTTTCAAATCAAGTTTCTATAACTGGTCGGGATTTTCAAATCCAGTTTTTATAACCGGTCGGGATTTTCAAATCTAGTTTCTATAACTGGTCGGGATTTTGAAATCTAGTTTCTATAACTGGTCGGGATTTTCAATTCCAGATTTTATAACTGGTCGGGATTTTCAAATCCAGTTTCTATAACTGATAGGGATTTTCAAATCCAGTTTCTATAACTGGTCGGGATTTTGAAATCCAGTTTCTATAACTGCTCGGGATTTTCAAATACAGTTTCTATAACTGGTCGAGATTTTCAAATCCAGTTTCTATAACTGGTCGGGATTTGCAACTCCAGTTTTTATAACTCGTCGGGATTTTCAAATCCAGTATCTACAACTGGTCGGAATTTTCAAATCTAGTGTCATAACTGGTCGGAATTTTTAAATCCAGTTTCTATAACTGGTCGGGATTTTCAAATCCAGTTTCTATAACTGGTCGTGATTTTCAAATCCAGTTTTTATAACTGGTCGGGATTTTCAAATTCAGTGTTATAACTGGTCGGGATTTTCAAATCCAGTATCTATAACTGGTCGGAATTTTTAAATCTAGTGTCATAACTAGTCAGAATTTTTAAATCCAGTTTCTATAACTGGTCGGGATTTTCAAATCCAGTTTTATAACTGGTCAGGATTTTCAAATCCAGTTTCTATAACTGGTCGGGATTTTCAAATCCAGTTTTATAACTGGTCGGGATTTTCAAATCCAGTTTCTATAACTGGTCGGGATTTTTAAATCCAGTTTTATAATTGGTCGGGATTTTCAAATCCAGTTTTATAACTAGTCGGGATTTTCAAATCCAGTTTCTATAACTGGTCGGGATTTTCAAATCCAGTTTCTATAAATGGTCGGGATTTTCAAATTCAGTTTCTATAACTGGTCAGGATTTTCAAATCCAGTTTGTATAACTGGTCGGAATTTTCAAATGCAGTTTTTATAGCTGGTCGGGATTTTCAAATTCAGTGTTATAACTGGTCGGGATTTTCAAATCCAGTTTCTATAACTGGTCGGGATTTTCAAATCAGTTTCTATAACTGATCGGGATTTTGAAATCCAGTTTCTATAACTGGTCGGGATTTTCAAAATTCAGTTTTTACAACTGGTCGGGATTTTCAAATCCAGTTTCTATAACTGGTCGTGATTTCAAAATCTAGTGTCATAACTGGTCGGGATTTTTAAATCCAATTTCTATAACTGGTCGGGATTTTCAAATCCAGTTTTATAACTGGTCAGGAGTTTCAAATGCAGTTTCTATAACTGGTCGGGATTTTTAAATCTAGTTTTATAACTGGTTGGGATTTTCAAATCCAGATTTATAACTGGTCGGGATTTTCAAATCTAGTTTTTATAACTGGTCGGGATTTTCAAATCCAGTTTTTGTAACTGGTCGGGATTTTCAGAATTCAGTTTTTACAACTGGTCGGGATTTTCAAATCCAGTTTCTATAACTGGTCGTGATTTCTAAATCTAGTGTCATAACTGGTCGGGATTTTTAAATCCAATTTCTATAACTGGTCGGGATTTTCAAATCCAGTTTTATAACTGGTCAGGATTTTCAAATGCAGTTTCTATAACTGGTCGGGATTTTTAAATCTAGTTTTATAACTGGTTGGGATTTTCAAATCCAGATTTATAACTGGTCGGGATTTTTAAAATCCAGTTTCTATAACAGGTCCCGATTTTTAAATCTAGTTTTATAATTGGTCGGGATTTTCAAATCCAGTGTTATAACTGATCAGGATTTTCAAATCCAGTTTCTATAACTGGTCGGGATTTTTAAATCAAATTTTATAACTGGTCGAGATTTTCAAATCCAGTTTTTATACCTGGTCGGGATTTTCAAATCCAGTTTCTATAACTGGTCAGGATTTTCAAATCAAGTTTCTATAACTGGTCGGGATTTTCAAATCCAGTTTTTATAACCGGTCGGGATTTTCAAATTCAGTGTTATAACTGGTCGGGATTTTCAAATCCAGTTTCTATAACTGGTCGGGATTTTCAAATCCAGTTTCAATAACTGGTCGGGATTTTGAAATCCAGTTTCTATAACTGGTCGGGATTTTCAATTCCAGATTTTATAACTGGTCGGGATTTTCAAATCCAGATCTTATATCTGGTCGGGATTTTCAAATCCAGTTTCTATAACTGGTCGAGATTTTCAAATCCAGTTTCTATAACTGGTCGTGATTTTCAAATCCAGTTTCTATAACTGGTCGGGATTTTCAACTCTAGTTTTTATAACTGGTCGGGATTTTCAAATCCAGTTTTATAACTGGTCGGGATTTTCAAATCCATTTTCTATAACTGGTCGGGATTTTCAAATCTAGTTTTATAATTGGTCGGGATTTTCAAATCCAGTGTTATAACTGATCAGGATTTTCAAATTCAGTTTCTATGACTCGTCGGGATTTTCAAATCCAGTTTTATAACTGGTCGGGATTTTCAAATCCAGTTTTAATAACTGGTCGGGATTTTCAAATTCAGTTTCTATAACTGGTCAGGATTTTCAAATCCAGTTTCTATAACTTGTCGGAATTTTCAAATACAGTTTTTATAACTGGTCGGGATTTTCAAATTCAGTGTTATAACTAGTCGGGATTTTCAACTCCAGTTTCTATAACTGGTCGGGATTTTGAAATCCAGTTTCTATAACTGGTTGGGATTTTCAAATCCAGTTTTTATAACTAGTCGGGATTTTCAAATCCAGTTTCTATAACTGGTCGAGATTTTCAAATCCAGTTTTATAACTGGTCGGGATTTTCAAATCTAGTTTCTATAACTGGTCGATATTTTCAAATCTAGTTTCTATAACTGGTCGGGATTTTCAAATCCAGTTTCTATAACTGGTCGGGATTTTCAAATCTAGTTTTTATAACTGGTCGGGATTTTCAAATCTAGTTTCTATAACTGGTCAGGATTTTCAAATCCAGTTTCTATAATTGGTCGGGATTTTAAAATCCAGTTTCTATAACTGATCGGGATTTTCAAATCCAGTTTCTATAACTGGTCGGGATTTTCAAATCCAGTTTTATAACTGGTCGGGATTTTCAAATCCAGTTTCTATAACTGGTCGGGATTTTCAAATCTAGTGTCATAACTGGTCGGAATTTTCAAATCCAGTTTTATAACTGGTCGGGATTTTCAAATCCATTTGCTGTAACTGGTCGGGATTTTCAAATCTAGTTTTATAATTGGTCTGGATTTTCAAATCCAGTGTTATAACTGATCAGGATTTTCAAATTTAGTTTCTATAACTCGTCGGGATTTTCAAATCCAGTTTTTATAACTGGTCGGGATTTTCAAATTCAGTGTTATAACTGGTCGGGATTTTCAAATCCAGTTTCTATAACTGGTCGGGATTTTCAAATCCAATTTCTAAAACTGGTCGGTATTTTGAAATCGAGTTTCTATAACTGGTCGGGATTTTCAAATCCAGTTTTTATAACTGGTCTGGATTTTCAAATCCAGTTTCTATAACTGGTCGGGATTTTCAAATCCAGTTTTATAACTGGTCGGGATTTTCAAATCTAGTTTATATAACTGGTCGGGATTTTCAAATCCAGTTTTTATAACTGGTCGGGATTTTCAAATCCAGTTTCTATAACTGGTCGGGATTTTCAAATCAAGTTTCTATAACTGGTCGGTATTTTGAAAGCCAGTTTCTATAACTGGTCGGGATTTTCAAATCCAGTTTTTATAACTGGTCGGGATTTTCAAATCCAGTTTCTATAACTGGTCGGGATTTTCAAATCCAGTTTTATAACTGGTCGGGATTTTCAAATCTAGTTTCTATAACTGGTCGGGATTTTCAAATCAAGTTTCTATAACTGGTCGGGATTTTCAAATCCAGTTTCTATATCTGGTCGGGATTTTCAAATCTAGTTTTTATAACTGGTCGGGATTTTCAAATCCAGTTTTTGTAACTAGTCGGGATTTTCAAAATTCAGTTTTTATAACTGGTCGGGATTTTCAAATCCAGTTTCTATAACTAGTCGGGATTTTCAAATCCAATTTTTATAACTGGTCGGGATTTTCAAATCCAGTTTCTATAACTGGTCGTCATTTCCAAATCTAGTGTCATAACTGGTCGGGATTTTCAAATCCAATTTCTATAACTGGTCGGGATTTTCAAATCCAGTTTTATAACTGGTCAGGATTTTCAAATGCAGTTTCTATAACTGGTCGGGATTTTTAAATCTAGTTTTATAACTGGTTGGGATTTTCAAATCCAGATTTATAACTGGTCGGGATTTTCAAATCCAGTTTCTATAACAGATCCCGATTTTCAAATTTAGTTTTATAATTGGTCGGGATTTTCAAATCCAGTGTTATAACTGATCAGGATTTTCAAATCCAGTTTCTATAACTGGTCGGGATTTTCAAATCCAGTTTTATAACTGGTCGGGATTTCAAATCCAGTTTTTATAACTGGTCGGGATTTTCAAATCCAGTTTTATAACTAGTCGGGATTTTCAAATCCAGTTTCTATAACTGGTCGGGATTTTCAAATCCAGTTTTATAATTGGTCGGAATTTTCAAATCTAGTGTTATAACTGATCATAATTTTCAAATCCAGTTTCTATAAATGGTCGGGATTTTCAAATTCAGTTTCTATAACTGGTCAGGATTTTCAAATCCAGTTTCTATAACTGGTCGGGATTTTCAAATCCAGTTTCTATAACTGGTCGGGATTTTCAAATCTAGTGTCATAACTGGTCGGAATTTTCAAATCCAGTTTTATAACTGGTCAGGATTTTCAAATGCAGTTTCTATAACTGGTCGGGATTTTTAAATCTAGTTTTATAACTGGTTGGGATTTTCAAATCCAGATTTATAACTGGTCGGGATTTTTAAAATCCAGTTTCTATAACAGGTCCCGATTTTTAAATCTAGTTTTATAATTGGTCGGGATTTTCAAATCCAGTGTTATAACTGATCAGGATTTTCAAATCCAGTTTCTATAACTGGTCGGGATTTTTAAATCCAATTTTATAACTGGTCGAGATTTTCAAATCCAGTTTTTATACCTGGTCGGGATTTTCAAATCCAGTTTCTATAACTGGTCAGGATTTTCAAATCAAGTTTCTATAACTGGTCGGGATTTTCAAATCCAGTTTTTATAACCGGTCGGGATTTTCAAATTCAGTGTTATAACTGGTCGGGATTTTCAAATCCAGTTTCTATAACTGGTCGGGATTTTCAAATTCAGTTTCTATAACTGGTCGGGATTTTGAAATCCAGTTTCTATAACTGGTCGGGATTTTGAAATCCAGTTTCTATAACTGGTCGGGATTTTCAATTCCAGATTTTATAACTGGTCGGGATTTTCAAATCCAGATCTTATATCTGGTCGGGATTTTCAAATCCAGTTTCTATAACTGGTCGAGATTTTCAAATCCAGTTTCTATAACTGGTCGTGATTTTCAAATCCAGTTTCTATAACTGGTCGGGATTTTCAACTCTAGTTTTTATAACTGGTCGGGATTTTCAAATCCAGTTTTATAACTGGTCGGGATTTTCAAATCCATTTTCTATAACTGGTCGGGATTTTCAAATCTAGTTTTATAATTGGTCGGGATTTTCAAATCCAGTGTTATAACTGATCAGGATTTTCAAATTCAGTTTCTATAACTCGTCGGGATTTTCAAATCCAGTTTTATAACTGGTCGGGATTTTCAAATCCAGTTTTAATAACTGGTCGGGATTTTCAAATTCAGTTTCTATAACTGGTCAGGATTTTCAAATCCAGTTTCTATAACTTGTCGGAATTTTCAAATACAGTTTTTATAACTGGTCGGGATTTTCAAATTCAGTGTTATAACTAGTCGGGATTTTCAACTCCAGTTTCTATAACTGGTCAGGATTTTGAAATCCAGTTTCTATAACTGGTTGGGATTTTCAAATCCAGTTTTTATAACTAGTCGGGATTTTCAAATCCAGTTTCTATAACTGGTCGAGATTTTCAAATCCAGTTTTATAACTGGTCGGGATTTTCAAATCTAGTTTCTATAACTGGTCGATATTTTCAAATCTAGTTTCTATAACTGGTCGGGATTTTCAAATCCAGTTTCTATAACTGGTCGGGATTTTCAAATCTAGTTTTTATAACTGGTCGGGATTTTCAAATCTAGTTTCTATAACTGGTCAGGATTTTCAAATCCAGTTTCTATAATTGGTCGGGATTTTAAAATCCAGTTTCTATAACTGATCGGGATTTTCAAATCCAGTTTCTATAACTGGTCGGGATTTTCAAATCCAGTTTTATAACTGGTCGGGATTTTCAAATCCAATTTTTATAACTGGTCGGGATTTTCAAATCCAGTTTCTATAACTGGTCGTCATTTCCAAATCTAGTGTCATAACTGGTCGGGATTTTCAAATCCAATTTCTATAACTGGTCGGTATTTTCAAATCTAGTTTTATAACTGGTCAGGATTTTCAAATGCAGTTTCTATAACTGGTCGGGATTTTAAAATCTAGTTTTATAACTGGTTGGGATTTTCAAATCCAGATTTATAACTGGTCGGGATTTTCAAATCCAGTTTCTATAACAGATCCCGATTTTCAAATTTAGTTTTATAATTGGTCGGGATTTTCAAATCCAGTGTTATAACTGATCAGGATTTTCAAATCCAGTTTCTATAACTGGTCGGGATTTTCAAATCCAGTTTTATAACTGGTCGGGATTTTCAAATCCAGTTTTTATAACTGGTCGGGATTTTCAAATCCAGTTTTATAACTGGTCGGGATTTTCAAATCCAGTTTCTATAACTGGTCGGGATTTTTAAATCCAGTTTTATAATTGGTCGGGATTTTCAAATCCAGTTTTATAACTAGTCGGGATTTTCAAATCCAGTTTCTATAACTGGTCGGGATTTTCAAATCCAGTTTTATAATTAGTCGGAATTTTCAAATCTAGTGTTATAACTGATCATAATTTTCAAATCCAGTTTCTATAAATGGTCGGGATTTTCAAATTCAATTTCTATAACTGGTCAGGATTTTCAAATCCAGTTTCTATAACTGGTCGGGATTTTCAAATCCAGTTTCTATAACTGGTCGGGATTTTCAAATCTAGTGTCATAACTGGTCGAAATTTTCAAAATCCAGTTTTATAACTGGTCGGGATTTTCAAATCCAGTTTCTATAACAGGTCGGGATTTTCAAATCTAGTTTTATAATTGGTCTGGATTTTCAAATCCAGTGTTATAACTGATCAGGATTTTCAAATTTAGTTTCTATAACTCGTCGGGATTTTCAAATCCAGTTTTTATAACTGGTCGGGATTTTCAAATTCAGTGTTATAACTGGTCGGGATTTTCAAATCCAGTTTCTATAACTGGTCGGGATTTTCAAATCCAATTTCTAAAACTGGTCGGTATTTTGAAATCGAGTTTCTATAACTGGTCGGGATTTTCAAATCCAGTTTTTATAACTGGTCGGGATTTTCAAATCCAGTTTCTATAACTGGTCGGGATTTTCAAATCCAGTTTTATAACTAGTCGGGATTTTCAAATCTAGTTTCTATAACTGGTCGGGATTTTCAAATCCAGTTTCTATAACTGGTCGGGATTTTCAAATCAAGTTTCTATAACTGGTCTGTATTTTGAAATCCAGTTTATATAACTGGTCGGGATTTTCAAATCCAGTTTTTATAACTGGTCGGGATTTTCAAATCCAGTTTCTATAACTGGTCGGGATTTTCAAATCAAGTTTCTATAACTGGTCGGTATTTTGAAAGCCAGTTTCTATAACTGATCAGGATTTTCAAATTTAGTTTCTATAACTCGTCGGGATTTTCAAATCCAGTTTCTATAACTGGTCGGGATTTTCAAATCTAGTTTTTATAACTGGTCGGGATTTTCAAATCTAGTTTCTATAACTGGTCAGGATTTTCAAATCCAGTTTCTATAATTGGTCGGGATTTTAAAATCCAGTTTCTATAACTGATCGGGATTTTCAAATCCAGTTTCTATAACTGGTCGGGATTTTCAAATCCAGTTTTATAACTGGTCGGGATTTTCAAATCCAGTTTCTATAACTGGTCGGGATTTTCAAATCTAGTGTCATAACTGGTCGGAATTTTCAAATCCAGTTTTATAACTGGTCGGGATTTTCAAATCCATTTGCTGTAACTGGTCGGGATTTTCAAATCTAGTTTTATAATTGGTCTGGATTTTCAAATCCAGTGTTATAACTGATCAGGATTTTCAAATTTAGTTTCTATAACTCGTCGGGATTTTCAAATCCAGTTTTTATAACTGGTCGGGATTTTCAAATTCAGTGTTATAACTGGTCGGGATTTTCAAATCCAGTTTCTATAACTGGTCGGGATTTTCAAATCCAATTTCTAAAACTGGTCGGTATTTTGAAATCGAGTTTCTATAACTGGTCGGGATTTTCAAATCCAGTTTTTATAACTGGTCGGGATTTTCAAATCCAGTTTCTATAACTGGTCGGGATTTTCAAATCCAGTTTTATAACTGGTCGAGATTTTCAAATCTAGTTTATATAACTGGTCGGGATTTTCAAATCCAGTTTTTATAACTGGTCGGGATTTTCAAATCCAGTTTCTATAACTGGTCGGGATTTTCAAATCAAGTTTCTATAACTGGTCGGTATTTTGAAAGTCAGTTTCTATAACTGGTCGGGATTTTCAAATCCAGTTTTTATAACTGGTCGGGATTTTCAAATCCAGTTTTTATAACTGGTCGGGATTTTCAAATCCAGTTTTATAACTGGTCGGGATTTTCAAATCTAGTTTCTATAACTGGTCGGGATTTTCAAATCCAGTTTCTATAACTGGTCGGGATTTTCAAATCCAGTTTCTATATCTGGTCGGGATTTTCAAATCTAGTTTTTATAACTGGTCGGGATTTTCAAATCCAGTTTTTGTAACTAGTCGGGATTTTCAAAATTCAGTTTTTATAACTGGTCGGGATTTTCAAATCCAGTTTCTATAACTAGTCGGGATTTTCAAATCCAATTTTTATAACTGGTCGGGATTTTCAAATCCAGTTTCTATAACTGGTCGTCATTTCCAAATCTAGTGTCATAACTGGTCGGGATTTTCAAATCCAATTTCTATAACTGGTCGGGATTTTCAAATCCAGTTTTATAACTGGTCAGGATTTTCAAATGCAGTTTCTATAACTGGTCGGGATTTTTAAATCTAGTTTTATAACTGGTTGGGATTTTCAAATCCAGATTTATAACTGGTCGGGATTTTCAAATCCAGTTTCTATAACAGATCCCGATTTTCAAATTTAGTTTTATAATTGGTCGGGATTTTCAAATCCAGTGTTATAACTGATCAGGATTTTCAAATCCAGTTTCTATAACTGGTCGGGATTTTCAAATCCAGTTTTATAACTGGTCGGGATTTCAAATCCAGTTTTTATAACTGGTCGGGATTTTCAAATCCAGTTTTATAACTAGTCGGGATTTTCAAATCCAGTTTCTATAACTGGTCGGGATTTTCAAATCCAGTTTTATAATTGGTCGGAATTTTCAAATCTAGTGTTATAACTGATCAGAATTTTCAAATCCAGTTTCTATAAATGGTCGGGATTTTCAAATTCAGTTTCTATAACTGGTCAGGATTTTCAAATCCAGTTTCTATAACTGGTCGGGATTTTCAAATCCAGTTTCTATAACTGGTCGGGATTTTCAAATCTAGTGTCATAACTGGTCGGAATTTTCAAATCCAGTTTTATAACTGGTCGGGATTTTCAAATCCAGTTTCTATAACAGGTCGGGATTTTCAAATCTAGTTTTATAATTGGTCTGGATTTTCAAATCCAGTGTTATAACTGATCAGGATTTTCAAATTTAGTTTCTATAACTCGTCGGGATTTTCAAATCCAGTTTTTATAACTGGTCGGGATTTTCAAATTCAGTGTTATAACTAGTCGGGATTTTCAAATCCAGTTTCTATAACTGGTCGGGATTTTCAAATCCAGTTTTTGTAACTAGTCGGGATTTTCAAAATTCAGTTTTTATAACTGGTCGGGATTTTCAAATCCAGTTTCTATAACTAGTCGGAATTTTCAAATCCAATTTTTATAACTGGTCGGGATTTTCAAATCCAGTTTCTATAACTGGTCGTCATTTCCAAATCTAGTGTCATAACTGGTCGGGATTTTCAAATCCAATTTCTATAACTGGTCGGTATTTTCAAATCTAGTTTTATAACTGGTCAGGATTTTCAAATGCAGTTTCTATAACTGGTCGGGATTTTAAAATCTAGTTTTATAACTGGTTGGGATTTTCAAATCCAGATTTATAACTGGTCGGGATTTTCAAATCCAGTTTCTATAACAGATCCCGATTTTCAAATTTAGTTTTATAATTGGTCGGGATTTTCAAATCCAGTGTTATAACTGATCAGGATTTTCAAATCCAGTTTCTATAACTGGTCGGGATTTTCAAATCCAGTTTTATAACTGGTCGGGATTTTCAAATCCAGTTTTTATAACTGGTCGGGATTTTCAAATCCAGTTTTATAACTGGTCGGGATTTTCAAATCCAGTTTCTATAACTGGTCGGGATTTTTAAATCCAGTTTTATAATTGGTCGGGATTTTCAAATCCAGTTTTATAACTAGTCGGGATTTTCAAATCCAGTTTCTATAACTGGTCGGGATTTTCAAATCCAGTTTTATAATTAGTCGGAATTTTCAAATCTAGTGTTATAACTGATCATAATTTTCAAATCCAGTTTCTATAAATGGTCGGGATTTTCAAATTCAATTTCTATAACTGGTCAGGATTTTCAAATCCAGTTTCTATAACTGGTCGGGATTTTCAAATCCAGTTTCTATAACTGGTCGGGATTTTCAAATCTAGTGTCATAACTGGTCGAAATTTTCAAATCCAGTTTTATAACTGGTCGGGATTTTCAAATCCAGTTTCTATAACAGGTCGGGATTTTCAAATCTAGTTTTATAATTGGTCTGGATTTTCAAATCCAGTGTTATAACTGATCAGGATTTTCAAATTTAGTTTCTATAACTCGTCGGGATTTTTAAATCCAGTTTTTATAACTGGTCGGGATTTTCAAATTCAGTGTTATAACTGGTCGGGATTTTCAAATCCAGTTTCTATAACTGGTCGGGATTTTGAAATCCAATTTCTAAAACTGGTCGGTATTTTGAAATCGAGTTTCTATAACTGGTCGGGATTTTCAAATCCAGTTTTTATAACTGGTCGGGATTTTCAAATCCAATTTCTATAACTGGTCGGGATTTTCAAATCCAGTTTTATAACTAGTCGGGATTTTCAAATCTAGTTTCTATAACTGGTCGGGATTTTCAAATCCAGTTTCTATAACTGGTCGGGATTTTCAAATCAAGTTTCTATAACTGGTCTGTATTTTGAAATCCAGTTTATATAACTGGTCAGGATTTTCAAATCCAGTTTTTATAACTGGTCGGGATTTTCAAATCCAGTTTCTATAACTGGTCGGGATTTTCAAATCAAGTTTCTATAACTGGTCGGTATTTTGAAAGCCAGTTTCTATAACTGATCAGGATTTTCAAATTTAGTTTCTATAACTCGTCGGGATTTTCAAATCCAGTTTTTATAACTGGTCGGGATTTTCAAATTCAGTGTTATAACTGGTCGGGATTTTCAAATCCAGTTTCTATAACTGGTCGGGATTTTCAAATCCAATTTCTAAAACTGGTCGGTATTTTGAAATCGAGTTTCTATAACTGGTCGGGATTTTCAAATCCAGTTTTTATAACTGGTCGGGATTTTCAAATCCAGTTTCTATAACTGGTCGGGATTTTCAAATCCAGTTTTATAACTAGTCGGGATTTTCAAATCTAGTTTCTATAACTTGTCGGGATTTTCAAATCCAGTTTCTATAACTGGTCGGGATTTTCAAATCAAGTTTCTGTAACTGGTCTGTATTTTGAAATCCAGTTTATATAACTGGTCGGGATTTTCAAATCCAGTTTTTATAACTGGTCGGGATTTCCAAATCCAGTTTCTATAACTGGTCGGGATTTTCAAATCAAGTTTCTATAACTGGTCGGTATTTTGAAAGCCAGTTTCTATAACTGGTCGGGATTTTTAAATCCAGTTTTTATAACTGGTCGGGATTTTCAAATCTAGTTTCTATAACTGGTCGGGATTTTCAAATCTAGTTTCTATAACTGGTCGGGATTTTCAAATCCAGTTTCTATAACTGGTCGGGATTTTCAAATCCAGTTTCTATATCTGGTCGGGATTTTCAAATCTAGTTTTTATAACTGGTCGTGATTTTCAAATCCAGTTTTTGTAACTAGTCGGGATTTTCAAAATTCAGTTTTTATAACTGGTCCGGATTTTCAAATCCAGTTTCTATAACTAGTCGGGATTTTCAAATCCAATTTTTATAACTGGTCGGGATTTTCAAATCCAGTTTCTATAACTGGTCGTCATTTCCAAATCTAGTGTCATAACTGGTCGGGATTTTCAAATCCAATTTCTATAACTGGTCGGGATTTTCAAATCCAGTTTTATAACTGGTCAGGATTTTCAAATGCAGTTTCTATAACTGGTCGGGATTTTTAAATCTAGTTTTATAACTGGTTGGGATTTTCAAATCCAGATTTATAACTGGTCGGGATTTTCAAATCCAGTTTCTATAACAGATCCCGATTTTCAAATTTAGTTTTATAATTGGTCGGGATTTTCAAATCCAGTGTTATAACTGATCAGGATTTTCAAATCCAGTTTCTATAACTGGTCGGGATTTTCAAATCCAGTTTTATAACTGGTCGGGATTTTCAAATCCAGTTTTTATAACTGGTCGGGATTTTCAAATCCAGTTTCTATAACTGGTCAGGATTTTCAAATCAAGTTTCTATAACTGGTCGGGATCTTCAAATCCAGTTTCTATAAGTAGTTTTTATAATTGGTCGGGATTTTCAAATCCAGTGTTATAACTGATCAGGATTTTCAAATTCAGTTTCTATAACTCGTCGGGATTTTCAAATCCAGTTTTATAAATGGTCGGGATTTTCAAATCCATTTTCTATAACTGGTCGGGATTTTCAAATCCAGTTTTATAACTGGTCGAGATTTTCAAATCCATTTTCTATAACTGGTCGGGATTTTCAAATCTAGTTTTATAATTGGTCTGGATTTTCAAATCCGGTGTTATAACTGATCAGGATTTTCATATTCAGTTTCTATAACTCGTCGGGATTTTCAAATCCAGTTTTATAACTGGTCGGGATTTTCAAATCCAGTTTTTATAACTAGTCGGGATTTTCAAATTCAGTTTCTATAACTGGTCAGGATTTTCAAATCCAGTTTCTATAACTGGTCGGGATTTTCAAATTCAGTTTTTATAACTGGTCGGGATTTTCAAATTCAGTGTTATAACTGGTCGGGATTTTCAACTCCAGTTTCTATAACTGGTCGGGATTTTGAAATCCAGTTTCTATAACTGGTTGGGATTTTCAAATCCAGTTTTTATAACTAGTCGGGATTTTCAAATCTAGTTTCTATAACTGGTCGGGATTTTCAAATCCAGTTTTATAACTGGTCGGGATTTTTAAATCCATTTTCTATCACAGGTCGGGATTTTCAAATCTAGTTTTATAATTAGTCGGGATTTTCAAATCCAGTGTTATAACTGATAAGGATTTTCAAATTCAGTTTCTATAACTCCTCGCGATTTTCAAATCCAGTTTTATAACTGGTCGGGGTTTTCAAATCCAGTGTGGTCGGGATTTTCAAATTCAGTTTCTATAACTGGTCAGGATTTTCAAATCCAGTTTTTATAACTGGTCTGGATTTTCAAATTCAGTTTCTATAACTGGTCAGGATTTTCAAATCCAGTTTTTATAACTAGTCGGGATTTTCAAATCCAGTTTTTATAACTGGTCGGGATTTTCAAATTCAGTGTTATAACTGGTCGGGATTTTCAAATCCAGTTTCTATAACTGGTCGGGATTTTCAAATCCAGTTTTATAACTAGTCGGGATTTTCAAATCCATTTTCTATAACTGGTCGGGATTTTCAAATCTAGTTTTACAATTGGTCGGGATTTTCAAATCAAGTGTTATAACTGATCAGGATTTTCAAATCCAGTTTCTATAACTGATCGGGATTTTCAAATCCAGTTTTATAACTGGTCGGCATTTTCAAATCCAGTTTTTATAACCGGTCGGGATTTTCAAATTCAGTGTTATAACTGGTCGGGATTTTCAAATCCAGTTTCTATAACTGGTCGGGATTTTGAAATCCAGTTTCTATAACTGGTCGGGATTTTCAAATCCAGTGTTATAACTGATCAGGATTTTCAAATCCAGTTTCTATAACTGGTCGGGATTTTCAAATCCAGTTTTATAACTGGTCGGGATTTTCAAATCCAGTTTTTATAACTGGTCGGGATTTTCAAATCCAGTTTCTATAACTGGTCAGGATTTTCAAATCAAGTTTCTATAACTGGTCGGGATTTTCAAATCCAGTTTTTATAACCGGTCGGGATTTTCAAATCTAGTTTCTATAACTGGTCGGGATTTTGAAATCTAGTTTCTATAACTGGTCGGGATTTTCAATTCCAGATTTTATAACTGGTCGGGATTTTCAAATCCAGTTTCTATAACTGATAGGGATTTTCAAATCCAGTTTCTATAACTGGTCGGGATTTTGAAATCCAGTTTCTATAACTGGTCGGGATTTTCAAATACAGTTTCTATAACTGGTCGAGATTTTCAAATCCAGTTTCTATAACTGGTCGGGATTTGCAACTCCAGTTTTTATAACTCGTCGGGATTTTCAAATCCAGTATCTATAACTGGTCGGAATTTTCAAATCTAGTGTCATAACTGGTCGGAATTTTTAAATCCAGTTTCTATAACTGGTCGGGATTTTCAAATCCAGTTTCTTTAACTGGTCGTGATTTTCAAATCCAGTTTTTATAACTGGTCGGGATTTTCAAATTCAGTGTTATAACTGGTCGGGATTTTCAAATCCAGTATGTATAACTGGTCGGAATTTTTAAATCTAGTGTTATAACTAGTCAGAATTTTTAAATCCAGTTTCTATAACTGGTCGGGATTTTCAAATCCAGTTTTATAACTGGTCAGGATTTTCAAATCCAGTTTCTATAACTGGTCGGGATTTTCAAATCCAGTTTTATAACTGGTCGGGATTTTCAAATCCAGTTTCTATAACTGGTCGGGATTTTTAAATCCAGTTTTATAATTGGTCGGGATTTTCAAATCCAGTTTTATAACTAGTCGGGATTTTCAAATCCAGTTTCTATAACTGGTCGGGATTTTCAAATCCAGTTTTATAATTGGTCGGAATTTTCAAATCTAGTGTTTTAACTGATCATAATTTTAAAATCCAGTTTCTATAAATGGTCGGGATTTTCAAATTCAGTTTCTATAACTGGTCAGGATTTTCAAATCCAGTTTGTATAACTGGTCGGGATTTTCAAATGCAGTTTTTATAACTGGTCGGGATTTTCAAATTCAGTGTTATAACTGGTCGGGATTTTCAAATCCAGTTTCTATAACTGGTCGGGATTTTTAAATCAGTTTCTATAACTGATCGGGATTTTGAAATCCAGTTTCTATAACTGGTCGGGATTTTCAAATCTAGTTTTTATAACTGGTCGGGATTTTCAAATCCAGTTTTTGTAACTGGTCGGGATTTTCAAAATTCAGTTTTTACAACTGGTCGGGATTTTCAAATCCAGTTTCTATAACTGGTCGTGATTTCAAAATCTAGTGTCATAACTGGTAGGGATTTTTAAATCCAATTTCTATAACTGGTCGGGATTTTCAAATCCAGTTTTATAACTGGTCAGGATTTTCAAATGCAGTTTCTATAACTGGTCGGGATTTTTAAATCTTGTTTTATAACTGGTTGGGATTTTCAAATCCAGATTTATAACTGGTCGGGATTTTCAAATCCAGTTTCTATAACAGGTCCCGATTTTTAAATCTAGTTTTATAATTGGTCGGGATTTTCAAATCCAGTGTTATAACTGATCAGGATTTTCAAATCCAGTTTCTATAACTGGTCGGGATTTTTAAATCCAATTTTATAACTGGTCGAGATTTTCAAATCCAGTTTTTATACCAGGTCGGGATTTTCAAATCCAGTTTCTATAACTGGTCAGGATTTTCAAATCAAGTTTCTATAACTGGTCGGGATTTTCAAATCCAGTTTTTATAACCGGTCGGGATTTTCAAATTCAGTGTTATAACTGGTCGGGATTTTCAAATCCAGTTTCTATAACTGGTCGGGATTTTCAAATCCAGTTTCTATAATTGGTCGGGATGTTGAAATCCAGTTTCTATAACTGGTCGGGATTTTCAATTCCAGATTTTATAACTGGTCGGGATTTTCAAATCCAGATCTTATATCTGGTTGGGATTTTCAAATCCAGTTTCTATAACTGGTCGAGATTTTCAAATCCAGTTTCTATAACTGGTCGTGATTTTCAAATCCAGTTTCTATAACTGGTCGGGATTTTCAACTCTAGTTTTTATAACTGGTCGGGATTTTCAAATCCAGTTTTATAACTGGTCAGGATTTTCAAATCCATTTTCTATAACTGGTCGGGATTTTCAAATCTAGTTTTATAATTGGTCGGGATTTTCAAATCCAGTGTTATAACTGATCAGGATTTTCAAATTCAGTTTCTATAACTCGTCGGGATTTTCCAATCCAGTTTTATAACTGGTCGGGATTTTCAAATCCAGTTTTAATAACTGGTCGGAATTTTCAAATCCAGTTTTTATAACTGGTCGGGATTTTCAAATTCAGTGTTATAACTAGTCGGGATTTTCAACTCCAGTTTCTATAACTGGTTGGGATTTTGAAATCCAGTTTCTATATCTGGTCGGGATTTTCAAATCTAGTTTTTATAACTGGTCGGGATTTTCAAATCCAGTTTTTGTAACTAGTCGGGATTTTCAAAATTCAGTTTTTACAACTGGTCGGGATTTTCAAATCCAGTTTCTATAACTAGTCGGGATTTTCAAATCCAATTTTTATAACTGGTCGGGATTTTCAAATCCAGTTTCTATAACTGGTCGTCATTTCCAAATCTAGTGTCATAACTGGTCGGGATTTTCAAATCCAATTTCTATAACTGGTCGGGATTTTCAAATCCAGTTTTATAACTGGTCAGGATTTTCAAATGCAGTTTCTATAACTGGTCAGGATTTTTAAATCTAGTTTTATAACTGGTTGGGATTTTCAAATCCAGATTTATAACTGGTCGGGATTTTCAAATCCAGTTTCTATAACAGATCCCGATTTTCAAATTTAGTTTTATAATTGGTCGGGATTTTCAAATCCAGTGTTATAACTGATCAGGATTTTCAAATCCAGTTTCTATAACTGGTCGGGATTTTCAAATCTAGTTTTATTACTGGTCGGGATTTTCAAATCCAGTTTTTATAACTGGTCGGGATTTTAAAATCAAGTTTCTATAACTGGTCAGGATTTTCAAATCAAGTTTCTATAACTGGTCGGAATCTTCAAATCCAGTTTCTATAACTAGTTTTTATAATTGGTCGGGATTTTCAAATCCAGTGTTATAACTGATCAGGATTTTCAAATTCAGTTTCTATAAATCGTCGGGATTTTCAAATCCAGTTTTATAAATGGTCGGGATTTTCAAATCCATTTTCTATAACTGGTCGGGATTTTCAAATCCAGTTTTATAACTGGTCGGGATTTTCAAATCCATTTTCTATAACTGGTCGGGATTTTTAAATCTAGTTTTATAATTGGTCGGGATTTTCAAATCCGGTGTTATAACTGATCAGGATTTTCATATTCAGTTTCTATAACTCGTCGGGATTTTCAAATCCAGTTTTATAACTGGTCGGGATTTTCAAATCCAGTTTTTATAACTAGTCGGAATTTTCAAATTCAGTTTCTATAACTGGTCAGGATTTTCAAATCCAGTTTCTATAACTGGTCGGGATTTTCAAATTCAGTTTTTATAACTGGTCGGGATTTTCAAATTCAGTGTTATAACTGGTCGGGATTTTCAACTCCAGTTTCTATAACTGGTCGGGATTTTGAAATCCAGTTTCTATAACTGGTTGGGATTTTCAAATATAGTTTTTATAACTAGTCGGGATTTTCAAATCCAGTTTCTATAACTGGTCGGGATTTTCAAATCCAGTTTTATAACTGGTCGGGATTTTCAAATCCAGTTTTTATAACTGGTCGGGATTTTCAAATCCAGTTTTATAACTAGTCGGGATTTTCAAATCCAGTTTCTATAACTGGTCGGGATTTTCAAATCCAGTTTTATAATTGGTCGGAATTTTCAAATCTAGTGTTATAACTGATCATAATTTTCAAATCCAGTTTCTATAAATGGTCGGGATTTTCAAATTCAGTTTCTATAACTGGTCAGGATTTTCAAATCCAGTTTCTATAACTGGTCGGGATTTTCAAATCCAGTTTCTATAACTGGTCGGGATTTTCAAATCTAGTGTCATAACTGGTCGGAATTTTCAAATCCAGTTTTATAACTGGTCGGGATTTTCAAATCCAGTTTCTATAACAGGTCGGGATTTTCAAATCTAGTTTTATAATTGGTCTGGATTTTCAAATCCAGTGTTATAACTGATCAGGATTTTCAAATTTAGTTTCTATAACTCGTCGGGATTTTCAAATCCAGTTTTTATAACTGGTCGGGATTTTAAAATTCAGTGTTATAACTGGTCGGGATTTTCAAATCCAGTTTCTATAACTGGTCGGGATTTTCAAATCCAGTTTTTGTAACTAGTCGGGATTTTCAAAATTCAGTTTTTATAACTGGTCGGGATTTTCAAATCCAGTTTCTATAACTAGTCGGGATTTTCAAATCCAATTTTTATAACTGGTCGGGATTTTCAAATCCAGTTTCTATAACTGGTCGTCATTTCCAAATCTAGTGTCATAACTGGTCGGGATTTTCAAATCCAATTTCTATAACTGGTCGGTATTTTCAAATCTAGTTTTATAACTGGTCAGGATTTTCAAATGCAGTTTCTATAACTGGTCGGGATTTTAAAATCTAGTTTTATAACTGGTTGGGATTTTCAAATCCAGATTTATAACTGGTCGGGATTTTCAAATCCAGTTTCTATAACAGATCCCGATTTTCAAATTTAGTTTTATAATTGGTCGGGATTTTCAAATCCAGTGTTATAACTGATCAGGATTTTCAAATCCAGTTTCTATAACTGGTCGGGATTTTCAAATCCAGTTTTATAACTGGTCGGGATTTTCAAATCCAGTTTTTATAACTGGTCGGGATTTTCAAATCCAGTTTTATAACTGGTCGGGATTTTCAAATCCAGTTTCTATAACTGGTCGGGATTTTTAAATCCAGTTTTATAATTGGTCGGGATTTTCAAATCCAGTTTTATTACTAGTCGGGATTTTCAAATCCAGTTTCTATAACTGGTCGGGATTTTCAAATCCAGTTTTATAATTAGTCGGAATTTTCAAATCTAGTGTTATAACTGATCATAATTTTCAAATCCAGTTTCTATAAATGGTCGGGATTTTCAAATTCAATTTCTATAACTGGTCAGGATTTTCAAATCCAGTTTCTATAACTGGTCGGGATTTTCAAATCCAGTTTCTATAACTGGTCGGGATTTTCAAATCTAGTGTCATAACTGGTCGAAATTTTCAAAATCCAGTTTTATAACTGGTCGGGATTTTCAAATCCAGTTTCTATAACAGGTCGGGATTTTCAAATCTAGTTTTATAATTGGTCTGGATTTTCAAATCCAGTGTTATAACTGATCAGGATTTTCAAATTTAGTTTCTATAACTCGTCGGGATTTTCAAATCCAGTTTTTATAACTGGTCGGGATTTTCAAATTCAGTGTTATAACTGGTCGGGATTTTCAAATCCAGTTTCTATAACTGGTCGGGATTTTCAAATCCAATTTCTAAAACTGGTCGGTATTTTGAAATCGAGTTTCTATAACTGGTCGGGATTTTCAAATCCAGTTTTTATAACTGGTCGGGATTTTCAAATCCAGTTTCTATAACTGGTCGGGATTTTCAAATCCAGTTTTATAACTAGTCGGGATTTTCAAATCTAGTTTCTATAACTGGTCGGGATTTTCAAATCCAGTTTCTATAACTGGTCGGGATTTTCAAATCAAGTTTCTATAACTGGTCTGTATTTTGAAATCCAGTTTATATAACTGGTCGGGATTTTCAAATCCAGTTTTTATAACTGGTCGGGATTTTCAAATCCAGTTTCTATAACTGGTCGGGATTTTCAAATCAAGTTTCTATAACTGGTCGGTATTTTGAAAGCCAGTTTCTATAACTGATCAGGATTTTCAAATTTAGTTTCTATAACTCGTCGGGATTTTCAAATCCAGTTTTTATAACTGGTCGGGATTTTCAAATTCAGTGTTATAACTGGTCGGGATTTTCAAATCCAGTTTCTATAACTGGTCGGGATTTTCAAATCCAATTTCTAAAACTGGTCGGTATTTTGAAATTGAGTTTCTATAACTGGTCGGGATTTTCAAATCCAGTTTTTATAACTGGTCGGGATTTTCAAATCCAGTTTCTATAACTGGTCGGGATTTTCAAATCCAGTTTTATAACTAGTCGGGATTTTCAAATCTAGTTTCTATAACTGGTCGGGATTTTCAAATCCAGTTTCTATAACTGGTCGGGATTTTCAAATCAAGTTTCTATAACTGGTCTGTATTTTGAAATCCAGTTTATATAACTTGTCGGGATTTTCAAATCCAGTTTTTATAACTGGTCGGGATTTTCAAATCCAGTTTCTATAACTGGTCGGGATTTTCAAATCAAGTTTCTATAACTGGTCGGTATTTTGAAAGCCAGTTTCTATAACTGATCAGGATTTTCAAATTTAGTTTCTATAACTCGTCGGGATTTTCAAATCCAGTTTTTATAACTGGTCGGGATTTTCAAATTCAGTGTTATAACTGGTCGGGATTTTCAAATCCAGTTTCTATAACTGGTCGGGATTTTCAAATCCAATTTCTAAAACTGGTCGGTATTTTGAAATCGAGTTTCTATAACTGGTCGGGATTTTCAAATCCAGTTTTTATAACTGGTCGGGATTTTCAAATCCAGTTTCTATAACTGGTCGGGATTTTCAAATCCAGTTTTATAACTAGTCGGGATTATCAAATCTAGTTTCTATAACTGGTCGGGATTTTCAAATCCAGTTTCTATAACTGGTCGGGATTTTCAAATCAAGTTTCTGTAACTGGTCTGTATTTTGAAATCCAGTTTATATAACTGGTCGGGATTTTCAAATCCAGTTTTTATAACTGGTCGGGATTTTCAAATCCAGTTTCTATAACTGGTCGGGATTTTCAAATCAAGTTTCTATAACTGGTCGGTATTTTGAAAGCCAGTTTCTATAACTGGTCGGGATTTTTAAATCCAGTTTTTATAACTGGTCGGGATTTTCAAATCCAGTTTCTATAACTGGTCGGGATTTTCAAATCCAGTTTGATAACTGGTCGGGATTTTCAAATCTAGTTTCTATAACTGGTCGGGATTTTCAAATCCAGTTTCTATAACTGGTCGGGATTTTCAAATCCAGTTTCTATATCTGGTCGGGATTTTCAAATCTAGTTTTTATAACTGGTCGTGATTTTCAAATCCAGTTTTTGTAACTAGTCGGGATTTTCAAAATTCAGTTTTTATAACTGGTCCGGATTTTCAAATCCAGTTTCTATAACTAGTCGGGATTTTCAAATCCAATTTTTATAACTGGTCGGGATTTTCAAATCCAGTTTCTATAACTGGTCGTCATTTCCAAATCTAGTGTCATAACTGGTCGGGATTTTCAAATCCAATTTCTATAACTGGTCGGGATTTTCAAATCCAGTTTTATAACTGGTCAGGATTTTCAAATGCAGTTTCTATAACTGGTCGGGATTTTTAAATCTAGTTTTATAACTGGTTGGGATTTTCAAATCCAGATTTATAACTGGTCGGGATTTTCAAATCCAGTTTCTATAACAGATCCCGATTTTCAAATTTAGTTTTATAATTGGTCGGGATTTTCAAATCCAGTGTTATAACTGATCAGGATTTTCAAATCCAGTTTCTATAACTGGTCGGGATTTTCAAATCCAGTTTTATAACTGGTCGGGATTTTCAAATCCAGTTTTTATAACTGGTCGGGATTTTCAAATCCAGTTTCTATAACTGGTCAGGATTTTCAAATCAAGTTTCTATAACTGGTCGGGATCTTCAAATCCAGTTTCTATAACTAGTTTTTATAATTGGTCGGGATTTTCAAATCCAGTGTTATAACTGATCAGGATTTTCAAATTCAGTTTCTATAACTCGTCGGGATTTTCAAATCCAGTTTTATAAATGGTCGGGATTTTCAAATCCATTTTCTATAACTGGTCGGGATTTTCAAATCCAGTTTTATAACTGGTCGGGATTTTCAAATCCATTTTCTATAACTGGTCGGGATTTTCTAATCTAGTTTTATAATTGGTCTGGATTTTCAAATCCGGTGTTATAACTGATCAGGATTTTCATATTCAGTTTCTATAACTCGTCGGGATTTTCAAATCCAGTTTTATAACTGGTCGGGATTTTCAAATCCAGTTTTTATAACTAGTCGGGATTTTCAAATTCAGTTTCTATAACTGGTCAGGATTTTCAAATCCAGTTTCTATAACTGGTCGATATTTTCAAATTCAGTTTTTATAACTGGTCGGGATTTTCAAATTCAGTGTTATAACTGGTCGGGATTTTCAACTCCAGTTTCTATAACTGGTCGGGATTTTGAAATTCAGTTTCTATAACTGGTTGGGATTTTCAAATCCAGTTTTTATAACTAGTCGGGATTTTCAAATCTAGTTTCTATAACTGGTCGGGATTTTCAAATCCAGTTTTATAACTGGTCGGGATTTTTAAATCCATTTTCTATAACAGGTCGGGATTTTCAAATGTAGTTTTATAATTAGTCGGGATTTTCAAATCCAGTGTTATAACTGATAAGGATTTTCAAATTCAGTTTCTATAACTCCTCGCGATTTTCAAATCCAGTTTTATAACTGGTCGGGATTTTCAAATCCAGTGTGGTCGGGATTTTCAAATTCAGTTTCTATAACTGGTCAGGATTTTCAAATCCAGTTTTTATAACTGGTCTGGATTTTCAAATTCAGTTTCTATAACTGGTCAGGATTTTCAAATCCAGTTTTTATAACTAGTCGGGATTTTCAAATCCAGTTTTTATAACTGGTCGGGATTTTCAAATTCAGTGTTATAACTGGTCGGGATTTTCAAATCCAGTTTCTATAACTGGTCGGGATTTTCAAATCCAGTTTTATAACTAGTCGGGATTTTCAAATCCATTTTCTATAACTGGTCGGGATTTTCAAATCTAGTTTTACAATTGGTCGGGATTTTCAAATCAAGTGTTATAACTGATCAGGATTTTCAAATCCAGTTTCTATAACTGATCGGGATTTTCAAATCCAGTTTTATAACTGGTCGGCATTTTCAAATCCAGTTTTTATAACCGGTCGGGATTTTCAAATTCAGTGTTATAACTGGTCGGGATTTTCAAATCCAGTTTCTATAACTGGTCGGGATTTTGAAATCCAGTTTCTATAACTGGTCGGGATTTTCAAATCCAGTGTTATAACTGATCAGGATTTTCAAATCCAGTTTCTATAACTTGTCGGGATTTTCAAATCCAGTTTTTATAACTGGTCGGGATTTTCAAATCCAGTTTCTATAACTGGTCAGGATTTTCAAATCAAGTTTCTATAACTGGTCGGGATTTTCAAATCCAGTTTTTATAACCGGTCGGGATTTTCAAATCTAGTTTCTATAACTGGTCGGGATTTTGAAATCTAGTTTCTATAACTGGTCGGGATTTTCAATTCCAGATTTTATAACCGGTCGGGATTTTCAAATCCAGTTTCTATAACTGATAGAGATTTTCAAATCCAGTTTCTATAACTGGTCGGGATTTTGAAATCCAGTTTCTATAACTGGTCGGGATTTTCAAATACAGTTTCTATAACTGGTCGAGATTTTCAAATCCAGTTTCTATAACTGGTCGGGATTTGCAACTCCAGTTTTTATAACTCGTCGGGATTTTCAAATCCAGTATCTATAACTGGTCGGAATTTTCAAATCTAGTGTCATAACTGGTCGGAATTTTTAAATCCAGTTTCTATAACTGGTCGGGATTTTCAAATCCAGTTTCTATAACTGGTCGTGATTTTCAAATCCAGTTTTTATAACTGGTCGGGATTTTCAAATTCAGTGTTATAACTGGTCGGGATTTTCAAATCCAGTATGTTTAACTGGTCGGAATTTTTAAATCTAGTGTTATAACTAGTCAGAATTTTTAAATCCAGTTTCTATAACTGGTCGGGATTTTCAAATCCAGTTTTATAACTGGTCAGGATTTTCAAATCCAGTTTCTATAACTGGTCGGGATTTTCAAATCCAGTTTTATAACTGGTCGGGATTTTCAAATCCAGTTTCTATAACTGGTCGGGATTTTTAAATCCAGTTTTATAATTGGTCGGGATTTTCAAATCCAGTTTTATAACTAGTCGGGATTTTCAAATCCAGTTTCTATAACTGGTCGGGATTTTCAAATCCAGTTTTATAATTGGTCGGAATTTTCAAATCTAGTGTTATAACTGATCATAATTTTAAAATCCAGTTTCTATAAATGGTCGGGATTTTCAAATTCAGTTTCTATAACTGGTCAGGATTTTCAAATCCAGTTTGTATAACTGGTCGGGATTTTCAAATGCAGTTTTTATAACTGGTCGGGATTTTCAAATTCAGTGTTATAACTGGTCGGGATTTTCAAATCCAGTTTCTATAACTGGTCGGGATTTTTAAATCAGTTTCTATAACTGATCGGGATTTTGAAATCCAGTTTCTATAACTGGTCGGGATTTTCAAATCTAGTTTTTATAACTGGTCGGGATTTTCAAATCCAGTTTTTGTAACTGGTCAGGATTTTCAAAATTCAGTTTTTACAACTGGTCGGGATTTTCAAATCCAGTTTCTATAACTGGTCGTGATTTCAAAATCTAGTGTCATAACTGGTAGGGATTTTTAAATCCAATTTCTATAACTGGTCGGGATTTTCAAATCCAGTTTTATAACTGGTCAGGATTTTCAAATGCAGTTTCTATAACTGGTCGGGATTTTTAAATCTTGTTTTATAACTGGTTGGGATTTTCAAATCCAGATTTATAACTGGTCGGGATTTTCAAATCCAGTTTCTATAACAGGTCCCGATTTTTAAATCTAGTTTTATAATTGGTCGGGATTTTCAAATCCAGTGTTATAACTGATCAGGATTTTCAAATCCAGTTTCTATAACTGGTCGGGATTTTTAAATCCAATTTTATAACTGGTCGAGATTTTCAAATCCAGTTTTTATACCAGGTCGGGATTTTCAAATCCAGTTTCTATAACTGGTCAGGATTTTCAAATCAAGTTTCTATAACTGGTCGGGATTTTCAAATCCAGTTTTTATAACCGGTCGGGATTTTCAAATTCAGTGTTATAACTGGTCGGGATTTTCAAATCCAGTTTCTATAACTGGTCGGGATTTTCAAATCCAGTTTCTATAATTGGTCGGGATGTTGAAATCCAGTTTCTATAACTGGTCGGGATTTTCAATTCCAGATTTTATAACTGGTCGGGATTTTCAAATCCAGATCTTATATCTGGTTGGGATTTTCAAATCCAGTTTCTATAACTGGTCGAGATTTTCAAATCCAGTTTCTATAACTGGTCGTGATTTTCAAATCCAGTTTCTATAACTGGTCGGGATTTTCAACTCTAGTTTTTATAACTGGTCGGGATTTTCAATTCCAGTTTTATAACTGGTCAGGATTTTCAAATCCATTTTCTATAACTGGTCGGGATTTTCAAATCTAGTTTTATAATTGGTCGGGATTTTCAAATCCAGTGTTATAACTGATCAGGATTTTCAAATTCAGTTTCTATAACTCGTCGGGATTTTCAAATCCAGTTTTATAACTGGTCGGGATTTTCAAATCCAGTTTTAATAACTGGTCGGAATTTTCAAATCCAGTTTTTATAACTGGTCGGGATTTTCAAATTCAGTGTTATAACTAGTCGGGATTTTCAACTCCAGTTTCTATAACTGGTCGGGATTTTGAAATCCAGTTTCTATATCTGGTCGGGATTTTCAAATCTAGTTTTTATAACTGGTCGGGATTTTCAAATCCAGTTTTTGTAACTAGTCGGGATTTTCAAAATTCAGTTTTTACAACTGGTCGGGATTTTCAAATCCAGTTTCTATAACTAGTCGGGATTTTCAAATCCAATTTTTATAACTGGTCGGGATTTTCAAATCCAGTTTCTATAACTGGTCGTCATTTCCAAATCTAGTGTCATAACTGGTCGGGATTTTCAAATCCAATTTCTATAACTGGTCGGGATTTTCAAATCCAGTTTTATAACTGGTCAGGATTTTCAAATGCAGTTTCTATAACTGGTCGGGATTTTCAAATCCAGTGTTATAACTGATCAGGATTTTCAAATTCAGTTTCTATAACTCGTCGGGATTTTCAAATCCAGTTTTATAACTGGTCGGGATTTTCAAATCCAGTTTTAATAACTGGTCGGAATTTTCAAATCCAGTTTTTATAACTGGTCGGGATTTTCAAATTCAGTGTTATAACTAGTCGGGATTTTCAACTCCAGTTTCTATAACTGGTTGGGATTTTGAAATCCAGTTTCTATATCTGGTCGGGATTTTCAAATCTAGTTTTTATAACTAGTCGGGATTTTCAAATCCAGTTTTTGTAACTAGTCGGGATTTTCAAAATTCAGTTTTTACAACTGGTCGGGATTTTCAAATCCAGTTTCTATAACTAGTCGGGATTTTCAAATCCAATTTTTATAACTGGTCGGGATTTTCAAATCCAGTTTCTATAACTGGTCGTCATTTCCAAATCTAGTGTCATAACTGGTCGGGATTTTCAAATCCAATTTCTATAACTGGTCGGGATTTTCAAATCCAGTTTTATAACTGGTCAGGATTTTCAAATGCAGTTTCTATAACTGGTCAGGATTTTTAAATCTAGTTTTATAACTGGTTGGGATTTTCAAATCCAGATTTATAACTGGTCGGGATTTTCAAATCCAGTTTCTATAACAGATCCCGATTTTCAAATTTAGTTTTATAATTGGTCGGGATTTTCAAATCCAGTGTTATAACTGATCAGGATTTTCAAATCCAGTTTCTATAACTGGTCGGGATTTTCAAATCTAGTTTTATAACTGGTCGGGATTTTCAAATCCAGTTTTTATAACTGGTCGGGATTTTAAAATCAAGTTTCTATAACTGGTCAGGATTTTCAAATCAAGTTTCTATAACTGGTCGGAATCTTCAAATCCAGTTTCTATAACTAGTTTTTATAATTGGTCGGGATTTTCAAATCCAGTGTTATAACTGATCAGGATTTTCAAATTCAGTTTCTATAAATCGTCGGGATTTTCAAATCCAGTTTTATAAATGGTCGGGATTTTCAAATCCATTTTCTATAACTGGTCGGGATTTTCAAATCCAGTTTTATAACTGGTCGGGATTTTAAAATCCATTTTCTATAACTGGTCGGGATTTTTAAATCTAGTTTTATAATTGGTCGGGATTTTCAAATCCGGTGTTATAACTGATCAGGATTTTCATATTCAGTTTCTATAACTCGTCGGGATTTTCAAATCCAGTTTTATAACTGGTCGGGATTTTAAAATCCAGTTTTTATAACTAGTCGGGATTTTCAAATTCAGTTTCTATAACTGGTCAGGATTTTCAAATCCAGTTTCTATAACTGGTCGGGATTTTCAAATTCAGTTTTTATAACTGGTCGGGATTTTCAAATTCAGTGTTATAACTGGTCGGGATTTTCAACTCCAGTTTCTATAACTGGTCGGGATTTTGAAATCCAGTTTCTATAACTGGTTGGGATTTTCAAATATAGTTTTTATAACTAGTCGGGATTTTCAAATCCAGTTTCTATAACTGGTCGGGATTTTCAAATCCAGTTTTATAACTGGTCGGGATTTTCAAATCCAGTTTTTATAACTGGTCGGGATTTTCAAATCCAGTTTTATAACTAGTCGGGATTTTCAAATCCAGTTTCTATAACTGGTCGGGATTTTCAAATCCAGTTTTATAATTGGTCGGAATTTTCAAATCTAGTGTTATAACTGATCATAATTTTCAAATCCAGTTTCTATAAATGGTCGGGATTTTCAAATTCAGTTTCTATAACTGGTCAGGATTTTCAAATCCAGTTTCTATAACTGGTCGGGATTTTCAAATCTAGTGTCATAACTGGTCGGAATTTTCAAATCCAGTTTTATAACTGGTCGGGATTTTCAAATCCAGTTTCTATAACAGGTCGGGATTTTCAAATCTAGTTTTATAATTGGTCTGGATTTTCAAATCCAGTGTTATAACTGATCAGGATTTTCAAATTTAGTTTCTATAACTCGTCGGGATTTTCAAATCCAGTTTTTATAACTGGTCGGGATTTTCAAATTCAGTGTTATAACTGGTCAGGATTTTCAAATCCAGTTTCTATAACTGGTCGGGATTTTCAAATCCAGTTTTTGTAACTAGTCGGGATTTTCAAAATTCAGTTTTTATAACTGGTCGGGATTTTCAAATCCAGTTTCTATAACTAGTCGGGATTTTCAAATCCAATTTTTATAACTGGTCGGGATTTTCAAATCCAGTTTCTATAACTGGTCGTCATTTCCAAATCTAGTGTCATAACTGGTCGGGATTTTCAAATCCAATTTCTATAACTGGTCGGTATTTTCAAATCTAGTTTTATAACTGGTCAGGATTTTCAAATGCAGTTTCTATAACTGGTCGGGATTTTAAAATCTAGTTTTATAACTGGTTGGGATTTTCAAATCCAGATTTATAACTGGTCGGGATTTTCAAATCCAGTTTCTATAACAGATCCCGATTTTCAAATTTAGTTTTATAATTGGTCGGGATTTTCAAATCCAGTGTTATAACTGATCAGGATTTTCAAATCCAGTTTCTATAACTGGTCGGGATTTTCAAATCCAGTTTTATAACTGGTCGGGATTTTCAAATCCAGTTTTTATAACTGGTCGGGATTTTCAAATCCAGTTTTATAACTGGTCGGGATTTTCAAATCCAGTTTCTATAACTGGTCGGGATTTTTAAATCCAGTTTTATAATTGGTCCGGATTTTCAAATCCAGTTTTATAACTAGTCGGGATTTTCAAATCCAGTTTCTATAACTGGTCGGGATTTTCAAATCCAGTTTTATAATTAGTCGGAATTTTCAAATCTAGTGTTATAACTGATCATAATTTTCAAATCCAGTTTCTATAAATGGTCGGGATTTTCAAATTCAATTTCTATAACTGGTCAGGATTTTCAAATCCAGTTTCTATAACTGGTCGGGATTTTCAAATCCAGTTTCTATAACTGGTCGGGATTTTCAAATCTAGTGTCATAACTGGTCGAAATTTTCAAATCCAGTTTTATAACTGGTCGGGATTTTCAAATCCAGTTTCTATAACAGGTCGGGATTTTCAAATCTAGTTTTATAATTGGTCTGGATTTTCAAATCCAGTGTTATAACTGATCAGGATTTTCAAATTTAGTTTCTATAACTCGTCGGGATTTTCAAATCCAGTTTTTATAACTGGTCGGGATTTTCAAATTCAGTGTTATAACTGGTCGGGATTTTCAAATCCAGTTTCTATAACTGGTCGGGATTTTCAAATCCAATTTCTAAAACTGGTCGGTATTTTGAAATCGAGTTTCTATAACTGGTCGGGATTTTCAAATCCAGTTTTTATAACTGGTCGGGATTTTCAAATCCAGTTTCTATAACTGGTCGGGATTTTCAAATCCAGTTTTATAACTAGTCGGGATTTTCAAATCTAGTTTCTATAACTGGTCGGGATTTTCAAATCCAGTTTCTATAACTGGTCGGGATTTTCAAATCAAGTTTCTATAACTAGTCTGTATTTTGAAATCCAGTTTATATAACTGGTCGGGATTTTCAAATCCAGTTTTTATAACTGGTCGGGATTTTCAAATCCAGTTTCTATAACTGGTCGGGATTTTCAAATCAAGTTTCTATAACTGGTCGGTATTTTGAAAGCCAGTTTCTATAACTGATCAGGATTTTCAAATTTAGTTTCTATAACTCGTCGGGATTTTCAAATCCAGTTTTTATAACTGGTCGGGATTTTCAAATTCAGTGTTATAACTGGTCGGGATTTTCAAATCCAGTTTCTATAACTGGTCGGGATTTTCAAATCCAATTTCTAAAACTGGTCGGTATTTTGAAATCGAGTTTCTATAACTGGTCGGGATTTTCAAATCCAGTTTTTATAACTGGTCGGGATTTTCAAATCCAGTTTCTATAACTGGTCGGGATTTTCAAATCCAGTTTTATAACTAGTCGGGATTTTCAAATCGAGTTTCTATAACTGGTCGGGATTTTCAAATCCAGTTTCTATAACTGGTCGGGATTTTCAAATCAAGTTTCTATAACTGGTCTGTATTTTGAAATCCAGTTTATATAACTGGTCGGGATTTTCAAATCCAGTTTTTATAACTGGTCGGGATTTTCAAATCCAGTTTCTATAACTGGTCGAGATTTTCAAATCAAGTTTCTATAACTGGTCGGTATTTTGAAAGCCAGTTTCTATAACTGGTCGGGATTTTTAAATCCAGTTTTTATAACTGGTCGGGATTTTCAAATCCAGTTTCTATAACTGGTCGGGATTTTCAAATCCAGTTTTATAACTGGTCGGGATTTTCAAATCTAGTTTCTATAACTGGTCGGGATTTTCAAATCCAGTTTCTATAACTGGTCGGGATTTTCAAATCCAGTTTCTATATCTGGTCGGGATTTTCAAATCTAGTTTTTATAACTGGTCGGGATTTTCAAATCCAGTTTTTGTAACTAGTCGGGATTTTCAAAATTCAGTTTTTATAATTGGTCCGGATTTTCAAATCCAGTTTCTATAACTAGTCGGGATTTTCAAATCCAATTTTTATAACTGGTCGGGATTTTCAAATCCAGTTTCTATAACTGGTCGTCATTTCCAAATCTAGTGTCATAACTGGTCGGGATTTTCAAATCCAATTTCTATAACTGGTCGGGATTTTCAAATCCAGTTTTATAACTGGTCAGGATTTTCAAATGCAGTTTCTATAACTGGTCGGGATTTTTAAATCTAGTTTTATAACTGGTTGGGATTTTCAAATCCAGATTTATAACTGGTCGAGATTTTCAAATCCAGTTTCTATAACAGATCCCGATTTTCAAATTTAGTTTTATAATTGGTCGGGATTTTCAAATCCAGTGTTATAACTGATCAGGATTTTCAAATCCAGTTTCTATAACTGGTCGGGATTTTCAAATCCAATTTTATAACTGGTCGGGATTTTCAAATTCAGTTTTTATAACTGGTCGGGATTTTCAAATCCAGTTTCTATAACTTGTCAGGATTTTCAAATCAAGTTTCTATAACTGGTCGGGATCTTCAAATCCAGTTTCTATAACTAGTTTTTATAATTGGTCGGGATTTTCAAATCCAGTGTTATAACTGATCAGGATTTTCAAATTCAGTTTCTATAACTCGTCGGGATTTTCAAATCCAGTTTTATAAATGGTCGGGATTTTCAAATCCATTTTCTATAACTGGTCGGGATTTTCAAATCCAGTTTTATAACTGGTCGGGATTTTCAAATCCATTTTCTATAACTGGTCGGGATTTTCAAATCTAGTTTTATAATTGGTCTGGATTTTCAAATCCGGTGTTATAACTGATCAGGATTTTCATATTCAGTTTCTATAACTCGTCGGGATTTTCAAATCCAGTTTTATAACTGGTCGGGATTTTCAAATCCAGTTTTTATAACTAGTCGGGATTTTCAAATTCAGTTTCTATAACTGGTCAGGATTTTCAAATCCAGTTTCTATAACTGGTCGGGATTTTCAAATTCAGTTTTTATAACTGGTCGGGATTTTCAAATTCAGTGTTATAACTGGTCGGGATTTTCAACTCCAGTTTCTATAACTGGTCGGGATTTTGAAATCCAGTTTCTATAACTGGTTGGGATTTTCAAATCCAGTTTTTATAACTAGTCGGGATTTTCAAATCTAGTTTCTATAACTGGTCGGGATTTTCAAATCCAGTTTTATAACTGGTCGGGATTTTTAAATCCATTTTCTATAACAGGTCGGGATTTTCAAATCTAGTTTTATAATTAGTCGGGATTTTCAAATCCAGTGTTATAACTGATAAGGATTTTCAAATTGAGTTTCTATAACTCCTCGCGATTTTCAAATCCAGTTTTATAACTGGTCGGGATTTTCAAATCCAGTTTAGTCGGGATTTTCAAATTCAGTTTCTATAACTGGTCAGGATTTTCAAATCCAGTTTTTATAACTGGTCTGGATTTTCAAATTCAGTTTCTATAACTGGTCAGGATTTTCAAATCCAGTTTTTATAACTAGTCGGGATTTTCAAATCCAGTTTTTATAACTGGTCGGGATTTTCAAATTCAGTGTTATAACTGGTCGGGATTTTCAAATCCAGTTTCTATAACTGGTCGGGATTTTGAAATCCAGTTTCTATAACTGGTCGGGATTTTCAAATCCAGTGTTATAACTGATCAGGATTTTCAAATCCAGTTTCTATAACTGGTCGGGATTTTCAAATCCAGTTTTATAACTGGTCGGGATTTTCAAATCCAGTTTTTATAACTGGTCGGGATTTTCAAATCCAGTTTCTATAACTGGTCAGGATTTTCAAATCAAGTTTCTATAACTGGTCGGGATTTTCAAATCCAGTTTTTATAACCGGTCGGGATTTTCAAATCTAGTTTCTATAACTGGTCGGGATTTTGAAATCTAGTTTCTATAACTGGTCGGGATTTTCAATTCCAGATTTTATAACTGGTCGGGATTTTCAAATCCAGTTTCTATAACTGATAGGGATTTTCAAATCCAGTTTCTATAACTGGTCGGGATTTTGAAATCCAGTTTCTATAACTGGTCGGGATTTTCAAATACAGTTTCTATAACTGGTCGAGATTTTCAAATCCAGTTTCTATAACTGGTCGGGATTTGCAACTCCAGTTTTTATAACTCGTCGGGATTTTCAAATCCAGTATCTATAACTGGTCGGAATTTTCAAATCTAGTGTCATAACTGGTCGGAATTTTTAAATCCAGTTTCTATAACTGGTCGGGATTTTCAAATCCAGTTTCTATAACTGGTCGTGATTTTCAAATCCAGTTTTTATAACTGGTCGGGATTTTCAAATTCAGTGTTATAACTGGTCGGGATTTTCAAATCCAGTATGTATAACTGGTCGGAATTTTTAAATCTAGTGTTATAACTAGTCAGAATTTTTAAATCCAGTTTCTATAACTGGTCGGGATTTTCAAATCCAGTTTTATAACTGGTCAGGATTTTCAAATCCAGTTTCTATAACTGGTCGGGATTTTCAAATCCAGTTTTATAACTGGTCGGGATTTTCAAATCCAGTTTCTATAACTGGTCGGGATTTTTAAATCCAGTTTTATAATTGGTCGGGATTTTCAAATCCAGTTTTATAACTAGTCGGGATTTTCAAATCCAGTTTCTATAACTGGTCGGGATTTTCAAATCCAGTTTTATAATTGGTCGGAATTTTCAAATCTAGTGTTATAACTGATCATAATTTTAAAATCCAGTTTCTATAAATGGTCGGGATTTTCAAATTCAGTTTCTATAACTGGTCAGGATTTTCAAATCCAGTTTGTATAACTGGTCGGGATTTTCAAATGCAGTTTTTATAACTGGTCGGGATTTTCAAATTCAGTGTTATAACTGGTCGGGATTTTCAAATCCAGTTTCTATAACTGGTCGGGATTTTTAAATCAGTTTCTATAACTGATCGGGATTTTGAAATCCAGTTTCTATAACTGGTCGGGATTTTCAAATCTAGTTTTTATAACTGGTCGGGATTTTCAAATCCAGTTTTTGTAACTGGTCGGGATTTTCAAAATTCAGTTTTTACAACTGGTCGGGTTTTTCAAATCCAGTTTCTATAACTGGTCGTGATTTCAAAATCTAGTGTCATAACTGGTAGGGATTTTTAAATCCAATTTCTATAACTGGTCGGGATTTTCAAATCCAGTTTTATAACTGGTCAGGATTTTCAAATGCAGTTTCTATAACTGGTCGGGATTTTTAAATCTTGTTTTATAACTGGTTGGGATTTTCAAATCCAGATTTATAACTGGTCGGGATTTTCAAATCCAGTTTCTATAACAGGTCCCGATTTTTAAATCTAGTTTTATAAATGGTCGGGATTTTCAAATCCAGTGTTATAACTGATCAGGATTTTCAAATCCAGTTTCTATAACTGGTCGGGATTTTTAAATCCAATTTTATAACTGGTCGAGATTTTCAAATCCAGTTTTTATACCAGGTCGGGATTTTCAAATCCAGTTTCTATAACTGGTCAGGATTTTCAAATCAAGTTTCTATAACTGGTCGGGATTTTCAAATCCAGTTTTTATAACCGGTCGGGATTTTCAAATTCAGTCTTATAACTGGTCGGGATTTTCAAATCCAGTTTCTATAACTGGTCGGGATTTTCAAATCCAGTTTCTATAATTGGTCGGGATGTTGAAATCCAGTTTCTATAACTGGTCGGGATTTTCAATTCCAGATTTTATAACTGGTCGGGATTTTCAAATCCAGATCTTATATCTGGTTGGGATTTTCAAATCCAGTTTCTATAACTGGTCGAGATTTTCAAATCCAGTTTCTATAACTGGTCGTGATTTTCAAATCCAGTTTGTATAACTGGTCGGGATTTTCAACTCTAGTTTTTAAAACTGGTCGGGATTTTCAAATCCAGTTTTATAACTGGTCAGGATTTTCAAATCCATTTTCTATAACTGGTCGGGATTTTCAAATCTAGTTTTATAATTGGTCGGGATTTTCAAATCCAGTGTTATAACTGATCAGGAGTTTCAAATTCAGTTTTTATAACTCGTCGGGATTTTCAAATCCAGTTTTATAACTGGTCGGGATTTTCAAATCCAGTTTTAATAACTGGTCGGGATTTTCAAATTCAGTTTCTATAACTGGTCAGGATTTTCAAATCCAGTTTCTATAACTGGTCGGAATTTTCAAATCCAGTTTTTATAACTGGTCGGGATTTTCAAATTCAGTGTTATAACTAGTCGGGATTTTCAACTCCAGTTTCTATAACTGGTCGGGATTTTGAAATCCAGTTTCTATATCTGGTCGGGATTTTCAAATCTAGTTTTTATAACTGGTCGGGATTTTCAAATCCAGTTTTTGTAACTAGTCGGGATTTTCAAAATTCAGTTTTTACAACTGGTCGGGATTTTCAAATCCAGTTTCTATAACTAGTCGGGATTTTTAAATCCAATTTTTATAACTGGTCGGGATTTTCAAATCCAGTTTCTATAACTGGTCGTCATTTCCAAATCTAGTGTCATAACTGGTCGGGATTTTCAAATCCAATTTCTATAACTGGTCGGGATTTTCAAATCCAGTTTTATAACTGGTCAGGATTTTCAAATGCAGTTTCTATAACTGGTCGGGATTTTTAAATCTAGTTTTATAAC
This sequence comes from Nuphar pumila, assembly GCF_984573655.1. Classification (NCBI taxonomy): domain Eukaryota; kingdom Viridiplantae; phylum Streptophyta; class Magnoliopsida; order Nymphaeales; family Nymphaeaceae; genus Nuphar; species Nuphar pumila. Next base: position 67,262,112 of record NC_143258.1, read on the forward strand.
TGGTTGGGATTTTCAAATCCAGATTTATAACTGGTCGGGATTTTCAAATCCAGTTTCTATAACAGATCCCGATTTTCAAATTTAGTTTTATAATTGGTCGGGATTTTCAAATCCAGTGTTATAACTGATCAGGATTTTCAAATCCAGTTTCTATAACTGGTCGGGATTTTCAAATCTAGTTTTATAACTGGTCGGGATTTTCAAATCCAGTTTTTATAACTGGTCGGGATTTTAAAATCAAGTTTCTATAACTGGTCAGGATTTTCAAATCAAGTTTCTATAACTGGTCGGAATCTTCAAATCCAGTTTCTATAACTAGTTTTTATAATTGGTCGGGATTTTCAAATCCAGTGTTATAACTGATCAGGATTTTCAAATTCAGTTTCTATAAATCGTCGGGATTTTCAAATCCAGTTTTATAAATGGTCGGGATTTTCAAATCCATTTTCTATAACTGGTCGGGATTTTCAAATCCAGTTTTATAACTGGTCGGGATTTTCAAATCCATTTTCTATAACTGGTCGGGATTTTTAAATCTAGTTTTATAATTGGTCGGGATTTTCAAATCCGGTGTTATAACTGATCAGGATTTTCATATTCAGTTTCTATAACTCGTCGGGATTTTCAAATCCAGTTTTATAACTGGTCGGGATTTTCAAATCCAGTTTTTATAACTAGTCGGGATTTTCAAATTCAGTTTCTATAACTGGTCAGGATTTTCAAATCCAGTTTCTATAACTGGTCGGGATTTTCAAATTCAGTTTTTATAACTGGTCGGGATTTTCAAATTCAGTGTTATAACTGGTCGGGATTTTCAACTCCAGTTTCTATAACTGGTCGGGATTTTGAAATCCAGTTTCTATAACTGGTTGGGATTTTCAAATATAGTTTTTATAACTAGTCGGGATTTTCAAATCCAGTTTCTATAACTGGTCGGGATTTTCAAATCCAGTTTTATAACTGGTCGGGATTTTCAAATTCAGTTTTTATAACTGGTCGGGATTTTCAAATCCAGTTTTATAACTAGTCGGGATTTTCAAATCCAGTTTCTATAACTGGTCGGGATTTTCAAATCCAGTTTTATAATTGGTCGGAATTTTCAAATCTAGTGTTATAACTGATCATAATTTTCAAATCCAGTTTCTATAAATGGTCGGGATTTTCAAATTCAGTTTCTATAACTGGTCAGGATTTTCAAATCCAGTTTCTATAACTGGTCGGGATTTTCAAATCCAGTTTCTATAACTGGTCGGGATTTTCAAATCTAGTGTCATAACTGGTCGGAATTTTCAAATCCAGTTTTATAACTGGTCGGGATTTTCAAATCCAGTTTCTATAACAGGTCGGGATTTTCAAATCTAGTTTTATAATTGGTCTGGATTTTCAAATCCAGTGTTATAACTGATCAGGATTTTCAAATTTAGTTTCTATAACTCATCGGGATTTTCAAATCCAGTTTTTATAACTGGTCGGGATTTTCAAATTCAGTGTTATAACTGGTCGGGATTTTCAAATCCAGTTTCTATAACTGGTCGGGATTTTCAAATCCAGTTTTTGTAACTAGTCGGGATTTTCAAAATTCAGTTTTTATAACTGGTCGGGATTTTCAAATCCAGTTTCTATAACTAGTCGGGATTTTCAAATCCAATTTTTATAACTGGTCGGGATTTTCAAATCCAGTTTCTATAACTGGTCGTCATTTCCAAATCTAGTGTCATAACTGGTCGGGATTTTCAAATCCAATTTCTATAACTGGTCGGTATTTTCAAATCTAGTTTTATAACTGGTCAGGATTTTCAAATGCAGTTTCTATAACTGGTCGGGATTTTAAAATCTAGTTTTATAACTGGTTGGGATTTTCAAATCCAGATTTATAACTGGTCGGGATTTTCAAATCCAGTTTCTATAACAGATCCCGATTTTCAAATTTAGTTTTATAATTGGTCGGGATTTTCAAATCCAGTGTTATAACTGATCAGAATTTTCAAATCCAGTTTCTATAACTGGTCGGGATTTTCAAATCCAGTTTTATAACTGGTCGGGATTTTCAAATCCAGTTTTTATAACTGGTCGGGATTTTCAAATCCAGTTTTATAACTAGTCGGGATTTTCAAATCCAGTTTCTATAACTGGTCGGGATTTTTAAATCCAGTTTTATAATTGGTCGGGATTTTCAAATCCAGTTTTATAACTAGTCGGGATTTTCAAATCCAGTTTCTATAACTGGTCGGGATTTTCAAATCCAGTTTTATAATTAGTCGGAATTTTCAAATCTAGTGTTATAACTGATCATAATTTTCAAATCCAGTTTCTATAAATGGTCGGGATTTTCAAATTCAATTTCTATAACTGGTCAGGATTTTCAAATCCAGTTTCTATAACTGGTCGGGATTTTCAAATCTAGTTTCTATAACTGGTCGGGATTTTCAAATCTAGTGTCATAACTGGTCGAAATTTTCAAATCCAGTTTTATAACTGGTCGGGATTTTCAAATCCAGTTTCTATAACAGGTCGGGATTTTCAAATCTAGTTTTATAATTGGTCTGGATTTTCAAATCGAGTGTTATAACTGATCAGGATTTTCAAATTTAGTTTCTATAACTCGTCGGGATTTTCAAATCCAGTTTTTATAACTGGTCGGGATTTTCAAATTCAGTGTTATAACTGGTCGGGATTTTCAAATTCAGTTTCTATAACTGGTCGGGATTTTCAAATCCAATTTCTAAAACTGGTCGATATTTTGAAATCGAGTTTCTATAACTGGTCGGGATTTTCAAATCCAGTTTTTATAGCTGGTCGGGATTTTCAAATCCAGTTTCTATAACTGGTCGGGATTTTCAAATCCAGTTTTATAACTAGTCGGGATTTTCAAATCTAGTTTCTATAACTGGTCGGGATTTTCAAATCTAGTTTCTATAACTGGTCGGGATTTTCAAATCAAGTTTTTATAACTGGTCTGTATTTTGAAATCCAGTTTATATAACTGGTCGGGATTTTCAAATCCAGTTTTTATAACTGGTCGGGATTTTCAAATCCAGTTTCTATAACTGGTCGGAATTTTCAAATCAAGTTTCTATAACTGGTCGGTATTTTGAAAGCCAGTTTCTATAACTGGTCGGGATTTTCAAATTCAGTGTTATAACTGGTCGGGATTTTCAAATCCAGTTTCTATAACTGGTCGGGATTTTCAAATCCAATTTCTAAAACTGGTCGGGATTTTGAAATCGAGTTTCTATAACTGGTCGGGATTTTCAAATCCAGTTTTTATAACTGGTCGGGATTTTCAAATCCAGTTTCTATAACTGGTCGGGATTTTCAAATCCAGTTTTATAACTAGTCGGGATTTTCAAATCTAGTTTCTATAACTGGTCGGGATTTTCAAATCCAGTTTCTATAACTGGTCGGGATTTTCAAATCAAGTTTCTATAACTGGTCTGTATTTTGAAATCCAGTTTATATAACTGGTCGGGATTTTCAAATCCAGTTTTTATAACTGGTCGGGATTTTCAAATCCAGTTTCTATAACTGGTCGAGATTTTCAAATCAAGTTTCTATAACTGGTCGGTATTTTGAAAGCCAGTTTCTATAACTGGTCGGGATTTTTAAATCCAGTTTTTATAACTGGTCGGGATTTTCAAATCCAGTTTCTATAACTGGTCGGGATTTTCAAATCCAGTTTTATAACTGGTCGGGATTTTCAAATCTAGTTTCTATAACTGGTCGGGATTTTCAAATCCAGTTTCTATAACTGGTCGGGATTTTCAAATCCAGTTTCTATATCTGGTCGGGATTTTCAAATCTAGTTTTTATAACTGGTCGGGATTTTCAAATCCAGTTTTTGTAACTAGTCGGGATTTTCAAAATTCAGTTTTTATAACTGGTCCGGATTTTCAAATCCAGTTTCTATAACTAGTCGGGATTTTCAAATCCAATTTTTATAACTGGTCGGGATTTTCAAATCCAGTTTCTATAACTGGTCGTCATTTCCAAATCTAGTGTCATAACTGGTCGGGATTTTCAAATCCAATTTCTATAACTGGTCGGGATTTTCAAATCCAGTTTTATAACTGGTCAGGATTTTCAAATGCAGTTTCTATAACTTGTCGGGATTTTTAAATCTAGTTTTATAACTGGTTGGGATTTTCAAATCCAGATTTATAACTGGTCGGGATTTTCAAATCCAGTTTCTATAACAGATCCCGATTTTCAAATTTAGTTTTATAATTGGTCGGGATTTTCAAATCCAGTGTTATAACTGATCAGGATTTTCAAATCCAGTTTCTATAACTGGTCGGGATTTTCAAATCCAGTTTTATAACTGGTCGGGATTTTCAAATCCAGTTTTTATAACTGGTCGGGATTTTCAAATCCAGTTTCTATAACTGGTCAGGATTTTCAAATCAAGTTTCTATAACTGGTCGGGATCTTCAAATCCAGTTTCTATAACTAGTTTTTATAATGGGTCGGGATTTTCAAATCCAGTGTTATAACTGATCAGGATTTTCAAATTCAGTTTCTATAACTCGTCGGGATTTTCAAATCCAGTTTTATAAATGGTCGGGATTTTCAAATCCATTTTCTATAACTGGTCGGGATTTTCAAATCCAGTTTTATAACTGGTTGGGATTTTCAAATCCATTTTCTATAACTGGTCGGGATTTTCAAATCTAGTTTTATAATTGGTCTGGATTTTCAAATCCGGTGTTATAACTGATCAGGATTTTCATATTCAGTTTCTATAACTCGTCGGGATTTTCAAATCCAGTTTTATAACTGGTCGGGATTTTCAAATCCAGTTTTTATAACTAGTCGGGATTTTCAAATTCAGTTTCTATAACTGGTCAGGATTTTCAAATCCAGTTTCTATAACTGGTCGGGATTTTCAAATTCAGTTTTTATAACTGGTCGGGATTTTCAAATTCAGTGTTATAACTGGTCGGGATTTTCAACTCCAGTTTCTATAACTGGTCGGGATTTTGAAATCCAGTTTCTATAACTGGTTGGGATTTTCAAATCCAGTTTTTATAACTAGTCGGGATTTTCAAATCTAGTTTCTATAACTGGTCGGGATTTTCAAATCCAGTTTTATAACTGGTCGAGATTTTTAAATCCATTTTCTATAACAGGTCGGGATTTTCAAATCTAGTTTTATAATTAGTCGGGATTTTCAAATCCAGTGTTATAACTGATAAGGATTTTCAAATTCAGTTTCTATAACTCCTCGCGATTTTCAAATCCAGTTTTATAACTGGTCGGGATTTTCAAATCCAGTGTGGTCGGGATTTTCAAATTCAGTTTCTATAACTGGTCAGGATTTTCAAATCCAGTTTTTATAACTGGTCTGGATTTTCAAATTCAGTTTCTATAACTGGTCAGGATTTTCAAATCCAGTTTTTATAACTAGTCGGGATTTTCAAATCCAGTTTTTATAACTGGTCGGGATTTTCAAATTCAGTGTTATAACTGGTCGGGATTTTCAAATCCAGTTTCTATAACTGGTCGGGATTTTCAAATCCAGTTTTATAACTAGTCGGGATTTTCAAATCCATTTTCTATAACTGGTCGGGATTTTCAAATCTAGTTTTACAATTGGTCGGGATTTTCAAATCCAGTGTTATAACTGATCAGGATTTTCAAATCCAGTTTCTATAACTGATCGGGATTTTCAAATCCAGTTTTATAATTGGTCGGCATTTTCAAATCCAGTTTTTATAACCGGTCGGGATTTTCAAATTCAGTGTTATAACTGGTCGGGATTTTCAAATCCAGTTTCTATAACTGGTCGGGATTTTGAAATCCAGTTTCTATAACTGGTCGGGATTTTCAAATCCAGTGTTATAACTGATCAGGATTTTCAAATCCAGTTTCTATAACTGGTCGGGATTTTCAAATCCAGTTTTATAACTGGTCGGGATTTTCAAATCCAGTTTTTATAACTGGTCGGGATTTTCAAATCCAGTTTCTATAACTGGTCAGGATTTTCAAATCAAGTTTCTATAACTGGTCGGGATTTTCAAATCCAGTTTTTATAACCGGTCGGGATTTTCAAATCTAGTTTCTATAACTGGTCGGGATTTTGAAATCTAGTTTCTATAACTGGTCGGGATTTTCAATTCCAGATTTTATAACTGGTCGGGATTTTCAAATCCAGTTTCTATAACTGATAGGGATTTTCAAATCCAGTTTCTATAACTGGTCGGGATTTTGAAATCCAGTTTCTATAACTGGTCGGGATTTTCAAATACAGTTTCTATAACTGGTCGAGATTTTCAAATCCAGTTTCTATAACTGGTCGGGATTTGCAACTCCAGTTTTTATAACTCGTCGGGATTTTCAAATCCAGTATCTATAACTGGTCGGAATTTTCAAATCTAGTGTCATAACTGGTCGGAATTTTTAAATCCAGTTTCTATAACTGGTCGGGATTTTCAAATCCAGTTTCTATAACTGGTCATGATTTTCAAATCCAGTTTTTATAACTGGTCGGGATTTTCAAATTCAGTGTTATAACTGGTCGGGATTTTCAAATCCAGTATGTATAACTGGTCGGAATTTTTAAATCTAGTGTTATAACTAGTCAGAATTTTTAAATCCAGTTTCTATAACTGGTCGGGATTTTCAAATCCAGTTTTATAACTGGTCGGGATTTTCAAATCCAGTTTCTATAACTGGTCGGGATTTTTAAATCCAGTTTTATAATTGGTCGGGATTTTCAAATCCAGTTTTATAACTAGTCGGGATTTTCAAATCCAGTTTCTATAACTGGTCGGGATTTTCAAATCCAGTTTTATAATTGGTCGGAATTTTCAAATCTAGTGTTATAACTGATCATAATTTTAAAATCCAGTTTCTATAAATGGTCGGGATTTTGAAATTCAGTTTCTATAACTGGTCAGGATTTTCAAATCCAGTTTGTATAACTGGTCGGGATTTTCAAATGCAGTTTTTATAACTGGTCGGGATTTTCAAATTCAGTGTTATAACTGGTCGGGATTTTCAAATCCAGTTTCTATAACTGGTCGGGATTTTTAAATCAGTTTCTATAACTGATCGGGATTTTGAAATCCAGTTTCTATAACTGGTCGGGATTTTCAAATCTAGTTTTTATAACTGGTCGGGATTTTCAAATCCAGTTTTTGTAACTGGTCGGGATTTTCAAAATTCAGTTTTTACAACTGGTCGGGATTTTCAAATCCAGTTTCTATAACTGGTCGTGATTTCAAAATCTAGTGTCATAACTGGTAGGGATTTTTAAATCCAATTTCTATAACTGGTCGGGATTTTCAAATCCAGTTTTATAACTGGTCAGGATTTTCAAATGCAGTTTCTATAACTGGTCGGGATTTTTAAATCTTGTTTTATAACTGGTTGGGATTTTCAAATCCAGATTTATAACTGGTCGGGATTTTCAAATCCAGTTTCTATAACAGGTCCCGATTTTTAAATCTAGTTTTATAATTGGTCGGGATTTTCAAATCCAGTGTTATAACTGATCAGGATTTTCAAATCCAGTTTTTATAACTGGTCGGGATTTTTAAATCCAATTTTATAACTGGTCGAGATTTTCAAATCCAGTTTTTATACCAGGTCGGGATTTTCAAATCCAGTTTCTATAACTGGTCAGGATTTTCAAATCAAGTTTCTATAACTGGTCGGGATTTTCAAATCCAGTTTTTATAACCGGTCGGGATTTTCAAATTCAGTGTTATAACTGGTCGGGATTTTCAAATCCAGTTTCTATAACTGGTCGGGATTTTCAAATCCAGTTTCTATAATTGGTCGGGATGTTGAAATCCAGTTTCTATAACTGGTCGGGATTTTCAATTCCAGATTTTATAACTGGTCGGGATTTTCAAATCCAGATCTTATATCTGGTTGGAATTTTCAAATCCAGTTTCTATAACTGGTCGAGATTTTCAAATCCAGTTTCTATAACTGGTCGTGATTTTCAAATCCAGTTTCTATAACTGGTCGGGATTTTCAACTCTAGTTTTTATAACTGGTCGGGATTTTCAAATCCAGTTTTATAACTGGTCGGGATTTTCAAATCCATTTTCTATAACTGGTCGGGATTTTCAAATCTAGTTTTATAATTGGTCGGGATTTTCAAATCCAGTGTTATAACTGATCAGGATTTTCAAATTCAGTTTCTATAACTCGTCGGGATTTTCAAATCCAGTTTTATAACTGGTCGGGATTTTCAAATCCAGTTTTAATAACTGGTCGGGATTTTCAAATTCAGTTTCTATAACTGGTCAGGATTTTCAAATCCAGTTTCTATAACTGGTCGGAATTTTCAAATCCAGTTTTTATAACTGGTCGGGATTTTCAAATTCAGTGTTATAACTAGTCGGGATTTTCAACTCCAGTTTCTATAACTGGTCGGGATTTTGAAATCCAGTTTCTATATCTGGTCGGGATTTTCAAATCTAGTTTTTATAACTGGTGGGGATTTTCAAATCCAGTTTTTGTAACTGGTCGGGATTTTCAAAATTCAGTTTTTACAACTGGTCGGGATTTTCAAATCCAGTTTCTATAACTAGTCGGGATTTTCAAATCCAATTTTTATAACTGGTCGGGATTTTCAAATCCAGTTTCTATAACTGGTCGTCATTTCCAAATCTAGTGTCATAACTGGTCGGGATTTTCAAATCCAATTTCTATAACTGGTCGGGATTTTCAAATCCAGTTTTATAACTGGTCAGGATTTTCAAATGCAGTTTCTATAACTGGTCGGGATTTTTAAATCTAGTTTTATAACTGGTTGGGATTTTCAAATCCAGATTTATAACTGGTCGGGATTTTCAAATCCAGTTTCTAAAACAGATCCCGATTTTCAAATTTAGTTTTATAATTGGTCGGGATTTTCAAATCCAGTGTTATAACTGATCAGGATTTTCAAATCCAGTTTCTATAACTGGTCGGGATTTTCAAATCCAGTTTTATAACTGGTCGGGATTTTCAAATCCAGTTTTTATAACTGGTCGGGATTTTAAAATCAAGTTTCTATAACTGGTCAGGATTTTCAAATCAAGTTTCTATAACTGGTCGGAATCTTCAAATCCAGTTTCTATAACTAGTTTTTATAATTGGTCGGGATTTTCAAATCCAGTGTTATAACTGATCAGGATTTTCAAATTCAGTTTCTATAAATCGTCGGGATTTTCAAATCCAGTTTTATAAATGGTCGGGATTTTCAAATCCATTTTCTATAACTGGTCGGGATTTTCAAATCCAGTTTTATAACTGGTCGGGATTTTCAAATCCATTTTCTATAACTGGTCGGGATTTTTAAATCTAGTTTTATAATTGGTCGGGATTTTCAAATCCGGTGTTATAACTGATCAGGATTTTCATATTCAGTTTCTATAACTCGTCGGGATTTTCAAATCCAGTTTTATAACTGGTTGGGATTTTCAAATCCAGTTTTTATAACTAGTCGGGATTTTCAAATTCAGTTTCTATAACTGGTCAGGATTTTCAAATCCAGTTTCTATAAGTGGTCGGGATTTTCAAATTCAGTTTTTATAACTGGTCGGGATTTTCAAATTCAGTGTTATAACTGGTCGGGATTTTCAACTGCAGTTTCTATAACTGGTCGGGATTTTGAAATCCAGTTTCTATAACTGGTTGGGATTTTCAAATATAGTTTTTATAACTAGTCGGGATTTTCAAATCCAGTTTCTATAACTGGTCGGGATTTTCAAATCCAGTTTTATAACTGGTCGGGATTTTTAAATCCATTTTCTATAACAGGTCGGGATTTTCAAATCTAGTTTTATAATTAGTCGGGATTTTCAAATCCAGTGTTATAACTGATAAGGATTTTCAAATTCAGTTTCTATAACTCCTCGCGATTTTCAAATCCAGTTTTATAACTGGTCGGGATTTTCAAATCCAGTGTTTATAACTGGTCGGGATTTTCAAATTCAGTTTCTATAACTGGTCAGGATTTTCAAATCCAGTTTTTATAACTGGTTTGGATTTTCAAATTCAGTTTCTATAACTGGTCAGGATTTTCAAATCCAGTTTTTATAACTAGTCGGGATTTTCAAATTCAGTGTTATAACTGGTCGGGATTTTCAAATCCAGTTTCTATAACTGGTCGGGATTTTCAAATCCAGTTTTATAACTGGTCGGGATTTTCAAATCCATTTTCTATAACTGGTCGGGATTTTCAAATCTAGTTTTACAATTGGTCGGGATTTTCAAATCCAGTGTTATAACTGATCGGGATTTTCAAATCCAGTTTTATAACTGGTCGGCATTTTCAAATCCAGTTTTTATAACCGGTCAAGATTTTCAAATTCTGTGTTATAACTGGTCGGGATTTTCAAATCCAGTTTCTATAACTGGTCGGGATTTTGAAATCCAGTTTCTATAACTGGTCGGGATTTTCAAATCCAGTGTTATAACTGATCAGGATTTTCAAATCCAGTTTCTATAACTGGTCGGGATTTTCAAATCCAGTTTTATAACTGGTCGGGATTTTCAAATCCAGTTTTTATAACTGGTCGGGATTTTCAAATCCAGTTTCTATAACTGGTCAGGATTTTCAAATCAAGTTTGTATAACTGGTCGGGATTTTCAAATCCAGTTTTTATAACCGGTCGGGATTTTCAAATCTAGTTTCTATAACTGGTCGGGATTTTCAAATCTAGTTTCTATAACTGGTCGGGATTTTCAAATCCAGTGTTATAACTGATCAGGATTTTCAAATCCAGTTTCTATAACTGGTCGGGATTTTCAAATCCAGTTTTATAACTGGTCGGGATTTTCAAATCCAGTTTTTATAACTGGTCGGGATTTTCAAATCCAGTTTCTATAACTGGTCAGGATTTTCAAATCAAGTTTCTATAACTGGTCGGGATTTTCAAATCCAGTTTTTATAACCGGTCGGGATTTTCAAATCTAGTTTCTATAACTGGTCGGGATTTTGAAATCTAGTTTCTATAACTGGTCGGGATTTTCAATTCCAGATTTTATAACTGGTCGGGATTTTCAAATCCAGTTTCTATAACTGATAGGGATTTTCAAATCCAGTTTCTATAACTGGTCGGGATTTTGAAATCCAGTTTCTATAACTGGTCGGGATTTTCAAATACAGTTTCTATAACTGGTCGAGATTTTCAAATCCAGTTTCTATAACTGGTCGGGATTTGCAACTCCAGTTTTTATAACTCGTCGGGATTTTCAAATCCAGTATCTATAACTGGTCGGAATTTTCAAATCCAGTATCTAGTGTCATAACTGGTCGGAATTTTTAAATCCAGTTTCTATAACTCGTCGGGATTTTCAAATCCAGTTTCTATAACTGGTCGTGATTTTCAAATCCAGTTTTTATAACTGGTCGGGATTTTCAAATTCAGTGTTATAACTGGTCGGGATTTTCAAATCCAGTATCTATAACTGGTCGGAATTTTTAAATCTAGTGTTATAACTAGTCAGAATTTTTAAATCCAGTTTCTATAACTGGTCGGGATTTTCAAATCCAGTTTTATAACTGGTCAGGATTTTCAAATCCAGTTTCTATAACTGGTCGGGATTTTCAAATCCAGTTTTATAACTGGTCGGGATTTTCAAATCCAGTTTCTATAACTGGTCGGGATTTTTAAATCCAGTTTTATAATTGGTCGGGATTTTCAAATCCAGTTTTATAACTAGTCGGGATTTTCAAATCCAGTTTCTATAACTGGTCGGGATTTTCAAATCCAGTTTTATAATTGGTCGGAATTTTCAAATCTAGTGTTATAACTGATCATAATTTTCAAATCCAGTTTCTATAAATGGTCGGGATTTTCAAATTCAGTTTCTATAACTGGTCAGGATTTTCAAATCCAGTTTGTATAACTGGTCGGGATTTTCAAATGCAGTTTTTATAACTGGTCGGGATTTTCAAATTCAGTGTTATAACTGGTCGGGATTTTCAAATCCAGTTTCTATAACTGGTCGGGATTTTCAAATCAGTTTCTATAACTGATCGGGATTTTGAAATCCAGTTTCTATAACTGGTCGGGATTTTCAAATCTAGTTTTTATAACTGGTCGGGATTTTCAAATCCAGTTTTTGTAACTGGTCGGGATTTTCAAAATTCAGTTTTTACAACTGGTCGGGATTTTCAAATCCAGTTTTTATAACTGATCGTGATTTCAAAATCTAGTGTCATAACTGGTCGGGATTTTTAAATCCAATTTCTATAACTGGTCGGGATTTTCAAATCCAGTTTTATAACTGGTCAGGATTTTCAAATGCAGTTTCTATAACTGGTCGGGATTTTTAAATCTAGTTTTATAACTGGTTGGGATTTTCAAATCCAGATTTATAACTAGTCGGGATTTTCAAATCCAGTTTCTAAAACAGGTCCCGATTTTTAAATCTAGTTTTATAATTGGTCGGGATTTTCAAATCCAGTGTTATAACTAATCAGGATTTTCAAATCCAGTTTCTATAACTGGTCGGGATTTTTAAATCCAATTTTATAACTGGTCGAGATTTTCAAATCCACTTTTTATACCTGGTCGGGATTTTCAAATCCAGTTTCTATAACTGGTCAGGATTTTCAAATCAAGTTTCTATAACTGGTCGGGATTTTCAAATCCAGTTTTTATAACCGGTCGGGATTTTCAAATTCAGTGTTATAACTGGTCGGGATTTTCAAATCCAATTTCTATAACTGGTCGGGATTTTCAAATCCAGTTTTATAACTGGTCAGGATTTTCAAATGCAGTTTATATAACTGGTCGGGATTTTTAAATCTAGTTTTATAACTGGTTGGGATTTTCAAATCCAGATTTATAACTGGTCGGGATTTTCAAATCCAGTTTCTATAACAGATCCCGATTTTCAAATTTAGTTTTATAATTGGTCGGGATTTTCAAATCCAGTGTTATAACTGATCAGGATTTTCAAATCCAGTTTCTATAACTGGTCGGGATTTTCAAATCCAGTTTTATAATTGGTCGGAATTTTCAAATCTAGTGTTATAACTGATCATAATTTTCAAATCCAGTTTCTATAAATGGTCGGGATTTTCAAATTCAGTTTCTATAACTGGTCAGGATTTTCAAATCCAGTTTGTATAACTGGTCGGGATTTTCAAATGCAGTTTTTATAACTGGTCGGGATTTTCAAATTCAGTGTTATAACTGGTTGGGATTTTCAAATCCAGTTTCTATAACTGGTCGGGATTTTCAAATCAGTTTCTATAACTGATCGGGATTTTGAAATCCAGTTTCTATAACTGGTCGGGATTTTCAAATCTAGTTTTTATAACTGGTCGGGATTTTCAAATCCAGTTTTTGTAACTGGTCGGGATTTTCAAAATTCAGTTTTTACAACTGGTCGGGATTTTCAAATCCAGTTTCTATAACTGGTCGTGATTTCAAAATCTAGTGTCATAACTGGTCGGGATTTTTAAATCCAATTTCTATAACTGGTCGGGATTTTCAAATCCAGTTTTGTAACTGGTCAGGATTTTCAAATGCAGTTTCTATAACTGGTCGGGATTTTTAAATCTAGTTTTATAACTGGTTGGGATTTTCAAATCCAGATTTATAACTGGTCGGGATTTTCAAATCCAGTTTCTATAACAGGTCCCGATTTTTAAATCTAGTTTTATAATTGGTCGGGATTTTCAAATCCAGTGTTATAACTGATCAGGATTTTCAAATCCAGTTTCTATAACTGGTCGGGATTTTCAAATCCAGTTTTATAACTGGTCGGGATTTTCAAATCCAGTTTTTATAACTGGTCGGGATTTTAAAATCAAGTTTCTATAACTGGTCAGGATTTTCAAATCAAGTTTCTATAACTGGTCGGGATCTTCAAATCCAGTTTCTATAACTAGTTTTTATAATTGGTCGGGATTTTCAAATCCAGTGTTATAACTGATCAGGATTTTCAAATTCAGTTTCTATAAATCGTCGGGATTTTCAAATCCAGTTTTATAACTGGTCGGGATTTTCAAATTCAGTTTCTATAACTGGTCAGGATTTTCAAATCCAGTTTCTATAACTGGTCGGAATTTTCAAATCCAGTTTTTATAACTGGTCGGGATTTTCAAATTCAGTGTTATAACTAGTCGGGATTTTCAACTCCAGTTTCTATAACTGGTCGGGATTTTGAAATACAGTTTCTATAATTGGTTGGGATTTTCAAATCCAGTTTTTATAACTAGTCGGGATTTTCAAATCCAGTTTTATAACTGGTCGGGATTTTCAAATCTAGTTTCTATAACTGGTCGATATTTTCAAATCTAGTTTCTATAACTGGTCGGGATTTTCAAATCCAGTTTCTATAACTGGTCGGGATTTTCAAATCTAGTTTTTATAACTGGTCGGGATTTTCAAATCTAGTTTCTATAACTGGTCAGGATTTTCAAATCCAGTTTCTATAATTGGTCGGGATTTTAAAATCCAGTTTCTATAACTGATCGGGATTTTCAAATCCAGTTTCTATAACTGGTCGGGATTTTTAAATCCAATTTTATAACTGGTCGAGATTTTCAAATCCACTTTTTATACCTGGTCGGGATTTTCAAATCCAGTTTCTATAACTGGTCAGGATTTTCAAATCAAGTTTCTATAACTGGTCGGGATTTTCAAATCCAGTTTTTATAACCGGTCGGGATTTTTAAATTCAATGTTATAACTGGTCGGGATTTTCAAATCCAGTTTCTATAACTGGTCGGGATTTTCAAATCCAGTTTCTATAACTGGTCGGGATTTTGAAATCCAGTTTCTATAACTGGTCGGGATTTTCAATTCCAGATTTTATAACTGGTCGGGATTTTCAAATCCAGATCTTATATCTGGTTGGGATTTTTAAATCCAGTTTCTATAACTGGTCGAGATTTTCAAATCCAGTTTCTATAACTGGTCGTGATTTTCAAATCCAGTTTCTATAACTGGTCGGGATTTTCAACTCTAGTTTTTATAACTGGTCGGGATTTTCAAATCCAGTTTTATAACTGGTCGGGATTTTCAAATCCATTTTCTATAACTGGTCGGGATTTTCAAATCTAGTTTTATAATTGGTCGGGATTTTCAAATCCAGTGTTATAACTGATCAGGATTTTCAAATTCAGTTTCTATAACTCGTCGGGATTTTCAAATCCAGTTTTATAACTGGTCGGGATTTTCAAATCCAGTTTTAATAACTGGTCGGGATTTTCAAATTCAGTTTGTATAACTGGTCCGGATTTTCAAATCCAGTTTCTATAACTGGTCGGAATTTTCAAATCCAGTTTTTATAACTGGTCGGGATTTTCAAATTCAGTGTTATAACTAGTCGGGATTTTCAACTCCAGTTTCTATAACTGGTCGGGATTTTGAAATCCAGTTTCTATATCTGGTCGGGATTTTCAAATCTAGTTTTTATAACTGGTCGGGATTTTCAAATCCAGTTTTTGTAACTAGTCGGGATTTTCAAAATTCAGTTTTTACAACTGGTCGGGATTTTCAAATCCAGTTTCTATAACTAGTCGGGATTTTCAAATCCAATTTTTATAACTGGTCGGGATTTTCAAATCCAGTTTCTATAACTGGTCGTCATTTCCAAATCTAGTGTCATAACTGGTCGGGATTTTCAAATCCAATTTCTATAACTGGTCGGGATTTTCAAATCCAGTTTTATAACTGGTCAGGATTTTCAAATGCAGTTTCTATAACTGGTCGGGATTTTTAAATCTAGTTTTATAACTGGTTGGGATTTTCAAATCCAGATTTATAACTGGTCGGGATTTTTAAAATCCAGTTTCTATAACAGGTCCCGATTTTTAAATCTAGTTTTATAATTGGTCGGGATTTTCAAATCCAGTGTTATAACTGATCAGGATTTTCAAATCCAGTTTCTATAACTGGTCGGGATTTTCAAATCCAGTTTTATAACTGGTCGGGATTTTCAAATCCAGTTTTTATAACTGGTCGGGATTTTAAAATCAAGTTTCTATAACTGGTCAGGATTTTCAAATCAAGTTTCTATAACTGGTCGGGATCTTCAAATCCAGTTTCTATAACTAGTTTTTATAATTGGTCGGGATTTTCAAATCCAGTGTTATAACTGATCAGGATTTTCAAATTCAGTTTCTATAAATCGTCGGGATTTTCAAATCCAGTTTTATAAATGGTCGGGATTTTCAAATCCATTTTCTATAACTGGTCGGGATTTTCAAATCCAGTTTTATAACTGGTCGGGATTTTCAAATCCATTTTCTATAACTGGTCGGGATTTTTAAATCTAGTTTTATAATTGGTCGGGATTTTCAAATCCGGTGTTATAACTGATCAGGATTTTCATATTCAGTTTCTATAACTCGTCGGGATTTTCAAATCCAGTTTTATAACTGGTCGGGATTTTCAAATCCAGTTTTTATAACTAGTCGGGATTTTCAAATTCAGTTTCTATAACTGATCAGGATTTTCAAATCCAGTTTCTATAACTGGTCGGGATTTTCAAATTCAGTTTTTATAACTGGTCGGGATTTTCAAATTCAGTGTTATAACTGGTCGGGATTTTCAACTCCAGTTTCTATAACTGGTCGGGATTTTGAAATCCAGTTTCTATAACTGGTTGGGATTTTCAAATATAGTTTTTATAACTAGTCGGGATTTTCAAATCCAGTTTCTATAACTGGTCGGGATTTTCAAATCCAGTTTTATAACTGGTCGGGATTTTTAAATCCATTTTCTATAACTGGTCGGGATTTTCAAATCTAGTTTTATAATTAGTCGGGATTTTCAAATCCAGTGTTATAACTGATAAGGATTTTCAAATTCAGTTTCTATAACTCCTCGCGATTTTCAAATCCAGTTTTATAACTGGTCGGGATTTTCAAATCCAGTGTTTATAACTGGTCGGGATTTTCAAATTCAGTTTCTATAACTGGTCAGGATTTTCAAATCCAGTTTTTATAACTGGTCTGGATTTTCAAATTCAGTTTCTATAACTGGTCAGGATTTTCAAATCCAGTTTTTATAACTAGTCGGGATTTTCAAATCCAGTTTTTATAACTGGTCGGGATTTTCAAATTCAGTGTTATAACTGGTCGGGATTTTCAAATCCAGTTTCTATAACTGGTCGGGATTTTCAAATCCAGTTTTATAACTGGTCTGGATTTTTAAATCCATTTTCTATAACTGGTCGGGATTTTCAAATCTAGTTTTACAATTGGTCGGGATTTTCAAATCCAGTGTTATAACTGATCAGGATTTTCAAATCCAGTTTCTATAACTGATCGGGATTTTCAAATCCAGTTTTATAACTGGTCGGCATTTTCAAATCCAGTTTTTATAACCGGTCAAGATTTTCAAATTTAGTGTTATAACTGGTCGGGATTTTCAAATCCAGTTTCTATAACTGGTCGGGATTTTGAAATCCAGTTTCTATAACTGGTCGGGATTTTCAAATCCAGTGTTATAACTGATCAGGATTTTCAAATCCAGTTTCTATAACTGGTCGGGATTTTCAAATCCAGTTTTATAACTGGTCGGGATTTTCAAATCCAGTTTTTATAACTGGTCGGGATTTTCAAATCCAATTTCTATAACTGGTCGGGATTTTCAAATCCAGTTTTATAACTGGTCAGGATTTTCAAATGCAGTTTCTATAACTGGTCGGGATTTTTAAATCTAGTTTTATAACTGGTTGGGATTTTCAAATCCAGATTTATAACTGGTCGGGATTTTCAAATCCAGTTTCTATAACAGATCCCGATTTTCAAATTTAGTTTTATAATTGGTCGGGATTTTCAAATCCAGTGTTATAACTGATCAGGATTTTCAAATCCAGTTTCTATAACTGGTCGAGATTTTCAAATCCAGTTTTATAATTGGTCGGAATTTTCAAATCTAGTGTTATAACTGATCATAATTTTCAAATCCAGTTTCTATAAATGGTCGGGATTTTCAAATTCAGTTTCTATAACTGGTCAGGATTTTCAAATCCAGTTTGTATAACTGGTCGGGATTTTCAAATGCAGTTTTTATAACTGGTCGGGATTTTCAAATTCAGTGTTATAACTGGTCGGGATTTTCAAATCCAGTTTCTATAACTGGTCGGGATTTTCAAATCAGTTTCTATAACTGATCGGGATTTTGAAATCCAGTTTCTATAACTGGTCGGGATTTTCAAATCTAGTTTTTATAACTGGTCGGGATTTTCAAATCCAGTTTTTGTAACTGGTCGGGATTTTAAAAATTCAGTTTTTACAACTGGTCGGGATTTTCAAATCCAGTTTCTATAACTGGTCGTGATTTCAAAATCTAGTGTCATAACTGGTCGGGATTTTTAAATCCAATTTCTATAACTGGTCGGGATTTTCAAATCCAGTTTTATAACTGGTCAGGATTTTCAAATGCAGTTTCTATAACTGGTCGGGATTTTTAAATCTAGTTTTATAACTGGTTGGGATTTTCAAATCCAGATTTATAACTGGTCAGGATTTTCAAATCCAGTTTCTATAACAGGTCCCGATTTTTAAATCTAGTTTTATAATTGGTCGGGATTTTCAAATCCAGTGTTATAACTGATCAGGATTTTCAAATCCAGTTTCTATAACTGGTCGGGATTTTTAAATCCAATTTTATAACTGGTCGAGATTTTCAAATCCACTTTTTATACCTGGTCGGGATTTTCAAATCCAGTTTCTATAACTGGTCAGGATTTTCAAATCAAGTTTCTATAACTGGTCGGGATTTTCAAATCCAGTTTTTATAACCGGTCGGGATTTTCAAATTCAGTGTTATAACTGGTCGGGATTTTCAAATCCAGTTTCTATAACTGGTCGGGATTTTGAAATCCAGTTTCTATAACTGGTCGGGATTTTGAAATCCAGTTTCTATAACTGGTCGGGATTTTCAATTCCAGATTTTATAACTGGTCGGGATTTTCAAATCCAGATCTTATATCTGGTTGGGATTTTCAAATCCAGTTTCTATAACTGGTCGAGATTTTCAAATCCAGTTTCTATAACTGGTCGTGATTTTCAAATCCAGTTTCTATAACTGGTCGGGATTTTCAACTCTAGTTTTTATAACTGGTCGGGATTTTCAAATCCAGTTTTATAACTGGTCGGGATTTTCAAATCCATTTTCTATAACTGGTCGGGATTTTCAAATCTAGTTTTATAATTGGTCGGGATTTTCAAATCCAGTGTTATAACTGATCAGGATTTTCAAATTCAGTTTCTATAACTCGTCGGGATTTTCAAATCCAGTTTTATAACTGGTCGGGATTTTCAAATCCAGTTTTAATAACTGGTCGGGATTTTCAAATTCAGTTTCTATAACTGGTCAGGATTTTCAAATCCAGTTTCTATAACTGGTCGGAATTTTCAAATCCAGTTTTTATAACTGGTCGGGATTTTCAAATTCAGTGTTATAACTAGTCGGGATTTTCAACTCCAGTTTCTATAACTGGTAGGGATTTTGAAATCCAGTTTCTATATCTGGTCGGGATTTTCAAATCTAGTTTTTATAACTGGTCGGGATTTTCAAATCCAGTTTTTGTAACTAGTCGGGATTTTCAAAATTCAGTTTTTACAACTGGTCGGGATTTTCAAATCCAGTTTCTATAACTAGTCGGGATTTTCAAATCCAATTTTTATAACTGGTCGGGATTTTCAAATCCAGTTTCTATAACTGGTCGTCATTTCCAAATCTAGTGTCATAACTGGTCGGGATTTTCAAATCCAATTTCTATAACTGGTCGGGATTTTCAAATCCAGTTTTATAACTGGTCAGGATTTTCAAATGCAGTTTCTATAACTGGTCGGGATTTTTAAATCTAGTTTTATAACTGGTTGGGATTTTCAAATCCAGATTTATAACTGGTCGGGATTTTTAAAATCCAGTTTCTATAACAGGTCCCGATTTTTAAATCTAGTTTTATAATTGGTCGGGATTTTCAAATCCAGTGTTATAACTGATCAGGATTTTCAAATCCAGTTTCTATAACTGGTCGGGATTTTCAAATCCAGTTTTATAACTGGTCGGGATTTTCAAATCCAGTTTTTATAACTGGTCGGGATTTTAAAATCAAGTTTCTATAACTGGTCAGGATTTTCAAATCAAGTTTCTATAACTGGTCGGGATCTTCAAATCCAGTTTCTATAACTAGTTTTTATAATTGGTCGGGATTTTCAAATCCAGTGTTATAACTGATCAGGATTTTCAAATTCAGTTTCTATAAATCGTCGGGATTTTCAAATCCAGTTTTATAAATGGTCGGGATTTTCAAATCCATTTTCTATAACTGGTCGGGATTTTCAAATCCAGTTTTATAACTGGTCGGGATTTTCAAATCCATTTTCTATAACTGGTCGGGATTTTTAAATCTAGTTTTATAATTGGTCGGGATTTTCAAATCCGGTGTTATAACTGATCAGGATTTTCATATTCAGTTTCTATAACTCGTCGGGATTTTCAAATCCAGTTTAATAACTGGTCGGGATTTTCAAATCCAGTTTTTATAACTAGTCGGGATTTTCAAATTCAGTTTCTATAACTGATCAGGATTTTCAAATCCAGTTTCTATAACTGGTCGGGATTTTCAAATTCAGTTTTTATAACTGGTCGGGATTTTCAAATTCAGTGTTATAACTGGTCGGGATTTTCAACTCCAGTTTCTATAACTGGTCGGGATTTTGAAATCCAGTTTCTATAACTGGTTGGGATTTTCAAATATAGTTTTTATAACTAGTCGGGATTTTCAAATCCAGTTTCTATAACTGGTCGGGATTTTCAAATCCAGTTTTATAACTGGTCGGGATTTTTAAATCCATTTTCTATAACAGGTCGGGATTTTCAAATCTAGTTTTATAATTAGTCGGGATTTTCAAATCCAGTGTTATAACTGATAAGGATTTTCAAATTCAGTTTCTATAACTCCTCGCGATTTTCAAATCCAGTTTTATAACTGGTCGGGATTTTCAAATCCAGTGTTTATAACTGGTCGGGATTTTCAAATTCAGTTTCTATAACTGGTCAGGATTTTCAAATCCAGTTTTTATAACTGGTCTGGATTTTCAAATTCAGTTTCTATAACTGGTCAGGATTTTCAAATCCAGTTTTTATAACTAGTCGGGATTTTCAAATCCAGTTTTTATAACTGGTCGGGATTTTCAAATTCAGTGTTATAACTGGTCGGGATTTTCAAATCCAGTTTCTATAACTGGTCGGGATTTTCAAATCCAGTTTTATAACTGCTCGGGATTTTCAAATCCATTTTCTATAACTGGTCGGGATTTTCAAATCTAGTTTTACAATTGGTCGGGATTTTCAAATCCAGTGTTATAACTGATCAGGATTTTCAAATCCAGTTTCTATAACTGATCGGGATTTTCAAATCCAGTTTTATAACTGGTCGGCATTTTCAAATCCAGTTTTTATAACCGGTCAAGATTTTCAAATTCAGTGTTATAACTGGTCGGGATTTTCAAATCCAGTTTCTATAACTGGTCGGGATTTTGAAATCCAGTTTCTATAACTGGTCGGGATTTTCAAATCCAGTGTTATAACTGATCAGGATTTTCAAATCCAGTTTCTATAACTGGTCGGGATTTTCAAATCCAGTTTTATAACTGGTCGGGATTTTCAAATCCAGTTTTTATAACTGGTCGGGATTTTCAAATCCAGTTTCTATAACTGGTCAGGATTTTCAAATCAAGTTTCTATAACTGGTCGGGATTTTCAAATCCAGTTTTTATAACCGGTCGGGATTTTCAAATCTAGTTTCTATAACTGGTCGGGATTTGGAAATCTAGTTTCTATAACTGGTCGGGATTTTCAATTCCAGATTTTATAACTGGTCGGGATTTTCAAATCCAGTTTCTATAACTGATAGGGATTTTCAAATCCAGTTTCTATAACTGGTCGGGATTTTGAAATCCAGTTTCTATAACTGGTCGGGATTTTCAAATACAGTTTCTATAACTGGTCGAGATTTTCAAATCCAGTTTCTATAACTGGTCGGGATTTGCAACTCCAGTTTTTATAACTCGTCGGGATTTTCAAATCCAGTATCTATAACTGGTCGGAATTTTCAAATCTAGTGTCATAACTGGTCGGAATTTTTAAATCCAGTTTCTATAACTGGTCGGGATTTTCAAATCCAGTTTCTATAACTGGTCGTGATTTTCAAATCCAGTTTTTATAACTGGTCGGAATTTTCAAATTCAGTGTTATAACTGGTCGGGATTTTCAAATCCAGTATCTATAACTGGTCGGAATTTTTAAATCTAGTGTTATAACTAGTCAGAATTTTTAAATCCAGTTTCTATAACTGGTCGGGATTTTCAAATCCAGTTTTATAACTGGTCAGGATTTTCAAATCCAGTTTTTATAACTGGTCGGGATTTTCAAATCCAGTTTTATAACTGGTCGGGATTTTCAAATCCAGTTTTTATAACTGGTCGGGATTTTTAAATCCAGTTTTATAATTGGTCGGGATTTTCAAATCCAGTTTTATAACTAGTCGGGATTTTCAAATCCAGTTTCTATAACTGGTCGGGATTTTCAAATCCAGTTTTATAATTGGTCGGAATTTTCAAATCTAGTGTTATAACTGATCATAATTTTCAAATCCAGTTTCTATAAATGGTCGGGATTTTCAAATTCAGTTTCTATAACTGGTCAGGATTTTCAAATTCAGTTTGTATAACTGGTCGGGATTTTCAAATGCAGTTTTTATAACTGGTCGGGATTTTCAAATTCAGTGTTATAACTGGTCGGGATTTTCAAATCCAGTTTCTATAACTGGTCGGGATTTTCAAATCAGTTTCTATAACTGATCGGGATTTTGAAATCCAGTTTCTATAACTGGTCGGGATTTTCAAATCTAGTTTTTATAACTGGTCGGGATTTTCAAATCCAGTTTTTGTAACTGGTCGGGATTTTCAAAATTCAGTTTTTACAACTGGTCGGGATTTTCAAATCCAGTTTCTATAACTGGTCGTGATTTCAAAATCTAGTGTCATAACTGGTCGAGATTTTTAAATCCAATTTCTATAACTGGTCGGGATTTTCAAATCCCGTTTTATAACTGGTCAGGATTTTCAAATGCAGTTTCTATAACTGGTCGGGATTTTTAAATCTAGTTTTATAACTGGTTGGGATTTTCAAATCCAGATTTATAACTGGTCGGGATTTTCAAATCCAGTTTCTATAACAGGTCCCGATTTTTAAATCTAGTTTTATAATTGGTCGGGATTTTCAAATCCAGTGTTATAACTGATCAGGATTTTCAAATCCAGTTTCTATAACTGGTCGGGATTTTTAAATCCAATTTTATAACTGGTCGAGATTTTCAAATCCACTTTTTATACCTGGTCGGGATTTTCAAATCCAGTTTCTATAACTGGTCAGGATTTTCAAATCAAGTTTCTATAACTGGTCGGGATTTTCAAATCCAGTTTTTATAACCGGTCGGGATTTTCAAATTCAGTGTTATAACTGGTCGGGATTTTCAAATCCAGTTTCTATAACTGGTCGGGATTTTCAAATCCAGTTTCTATAACTGGTCGGGATTTTGAAATCCAGTTTCTATAACTGGTCGGGATTTTCAATTCCAGATTTTATAACTGGTCGGGATTTTCAAATCCAGATCTTATATCTGGTCGGGATTTTCAAATCCAGTTTCTATAACTGGTCGAGATTTTCAAATCCAGTTTCTATAACTGGTCGTGATTTTCAAATCCAGTTTCTATAACTGGTCGGGATTTTCAACTCTAGTTTTTATAACTGGTCGGGATTTTCAAATCCAGTTTTATAACTGGTCGGGATTTTCAAATCCATTTTCTATAACTGGTCGGGATTTTCAAATCTAGTTTTATAATTGGTCGGGATTTTCAAATCCAGTGTTATAACTGATCAGGATTTTCAAATTCAGTTTCTATAACTCGTCGGGATTTTCAAATCCAGTTTTATAACTAGTCGGGATTTTCAAATCCAGTTTTAATAACTGGTCGGGATTTTCAAATTCAGTTTCTATAACTGGTCAGGATTTTCAAATCCAGTTTCTATAACTGGTCGGAATTTTCAAATCCAGTTTTTATAACTGGTCGGGATTTTCAAATTCAGTGTTATAACTAGTCGGGATTTTCAACTCCAGTTTCTATAACTGGTCGGGATTTTGAAATACAGTTTCTATAATTGGTTGGGATTTTCAAATCCAGTTTTTATAACTAGTCGGGATTTTCAAATCCAGTTTTATAACTGGTCGGGATTTTCAAATCTAGTTTCTATAACTGGTCGATATTTTCAAATCTAGTTTCTATAACTGGTCGGGATTTTCAAATCCAGTTTCTATAACTGGTCGGGATTTTCAAATCTAGTTTTTATAACTGGTCGGGATTTTCAAATCTAGTTTCTATAACTGGTCAGGATTTTCAAATCCAGTTTCTATAATTGGTCGGGATTTTAAAATCCAGTTTCTATAACTGATCGGGATTTTCAAATCCAGTTTCTATAACTGGTCGGGATTTTCAAATCCAGTTTTATAACTGGTCGGGATTTTCAAATCCAGTTTCTATAACTGGTCGGGATTTTCAAATCTAGTGTCATAACTGGTCGGAATTTTCAAATCCAGTTTTATAACTGGTCGGGATTTTCAAATCCATTTGCTGTAACTGGTCGGGATTTTCAAATCTAGTTTTATAATTGGTCTGGATTTTCAAATCCAGTGTTATAACTGATCAGGATTTTCAAATTTAGTTTCTATAACTCGTCGGGATTTTCAAATCCAGTTTTTATAACTGGTCGGGATTTTCAAATTCAGTGTTATAACTGGTCGGGATTTTCAAATCCAGTTTCTATAACTGGTCGGGATTTTCAAATCCAATTTCTAAAACTGGTTGGTATTTTGAAATCGAGTTTCTATAACTGGTCGGGATTTTCAAATCCAGTTTTTATAACTGGTCGGGATTTTCAAATCCAGTTTCTATAACTAGTCGGGATTTTCAAATCCAGTTTTATAACTGATCGGGATTTTCAAATCTAGTTTCTATAACTGGTCGGGATTTTCAAATCCAGTTTCTATAACTGGTCGGGATTTTCAAATCAAGTTTCTATAACTGGTCTGTATTTTGAAATCCAGTTTATATAACTGGTCGGCCTTTTCAAATCCAGTTTTTATAACTGGTCGGGATTTTCAAATCCAGTTTCTATAACTGGTCGGGATTTTCAAATCCAGTTTCTATAACTGGTCGGTATTTTGAAAGCCAGTTTCTATAACTGGTCGGGATTTTCAAATCCAGTTTTTATAACTGGTCGGGATTTTCAAATCCAGTTTCTATAACTGGTCGGGATTTTCAAATCCAGTTTTATAACTGGTCGGGATTTTCAAATCTAGTTTCTATAACTGGTCGGGATTTTCAAATCCAGTTTCTATAACTGGTCGGGATTTTCAAATCCAGTTTCTATATCTGGTCGGGATTTTCAAATCTAGTTTTTATAACTGGTCGGGATTTTCAAATCCAGTTTTTGTAACTAGTCGGGATTTTCAAAATTCAGTTTTTACAACTGGTCGGGATTTTCAAATCCAGTTTCTATAACTAGTCGGGATTTTCAAATCCAATTTTTATAACTGGTCGGGATTTTCAAATCCAGTTTCTATAACTGGTCGTCATTTCCAAATCTAGTGTCATAACTGGTCGGGATTTTCAAATCCAATTTCTATAACTGGTCGGGATTTTCAAATCCAGTTTTATAACTGGTCAGGATTTTCAAATGCAGTTTCTATAACTGGTCGGGATTTTTAAATCTAGTTTTATAACTGGTTGGGATTTTCAAATCCAGATTTATAACTGGTCGGGATTTTCAAATCCAGTTTCTATAACAGATCCCGATTTTCAAATTTAGTTTTATAATTGGTCGGGATTTTCAAATCCAGTGTTATAACTGATCAGGATTTTCAAATCCAGTTTCTATAACTGGTCGGGATTTTAAATCCAGTTTTATAACTAGTCGGGATTTTCAAATCCAGTTTTTATAACTGGTCGGGATTTTCAAATCCAGTTTCTATAACTGGTCAGGATTTTCAAATCAAGTTTCTATAACTGGTCGGGATCTTCAAATCCAGTTTCTATAACTAGTTTTTATAATTGGTCGGGATTTTCAAATCCAGTGTTATAACTGATCAGGATTTTCAAATTCAGTTTCTATAAATCGTCGGGATTTTCAAATCCAGTTTTATAAATGGTCGGGATTTTCAAATCCATTTTCTATAACTTGTCGGGATTTTCAAATCCAGTTTTATAACTGGTCGGGATTTTCAAATCCATTTTCTATAACTGGTCGGGATTTTCAAATCTAGTTTTATAATTGGTCGGGATTTTCAAATCCGGTGTTATAACTGATCAGGATTTTCATATTCAGTTTCTATAACTCGTCGGGATTTTCAAATCCAGTTTTATAACTGGTCGGGATTTTCAAATCCAGTTTTTATAACTAGTCGGGATTTTCAAATTCAGTTTCTATAACTGGTCAGGATTTTCAAATCCAGTTTCTATAACTGGTCGGGATTTTCAAATTCAGTTTTTATAACTGGTCGGGATTTTCAAATTCAGTGTTATAACTGGTCGGGATTTTCAACTCCAGTTTCTATAACTGGTCGGGATTTTGAAATCCAGTTTCTATAACTGGTTGGGATTTTCAAATCCAGTTTTTATAACTAGTCGGGATTTTCAAATCCAGTTTCTATAACTGGTCGGGATTTTCAAATCCAGTTTTATAACTGGTCGGGATTTTTAAATCCATTTTCTATAACAGGTCGGGATTTTCAAATCTAGTTTTATAATTAGTCGGGATTTTCAAATCCAGTGTTATAACTGATAAGGATTTTTAAATTCAGTTTCTATAACTCCTCGCGATTTTCAAATCCAGTTTTATAACTGGTCGGGATTTTCAAATCCACTGTTTATAACTGGTCGGGATTTTCAAATTCAGTTTCTATAACTGGTCAGGATTTTCAAATCCAGTTTTTATAACTGGTCTGGATTTTCAAATTCAGTTTCTATAACTGGTCAGGATTTTCAAATCCAGTTTTTATAACTAGTCGGGATTTTCAAATCCAGTTTTTATAACTGGTCGGGATTTTCAAATTCAGTGTTATAACTGGTCGGGATTTTCAAATCCAGTTTCTATAACTGGTCGGGATTTTCAAATCCAGTTTTATAACTGGTCGGGATTTTCAAATCCATTTTCTATAACTGGTCGGGATTTTCAAATCTAGTTTTACAATTGGTCGGGATTTTCAAATCCAGTGTTATAACTGATCAGGATTTTCAAATCCAGTTTCTATAACTGATCGGGATTTTCAAATCCAGTTTTATAACTGGTCGGCATTTTCAAATCCAGTTTTTATAACCGGTCGAGATTTTCAAATTCAGTGTTATAACTGGTCGGGATTTTCAAATCCAGTTTCTATAACTGGTCGGGATTTTGAAATCCAGTTTCTATAACTGGTCGGGATTTTCAAATCCAGTGTTATAACTGATCAGGATTTTCAAATCCAGTTTCTATAACTGGTCGGGATTTTCAAATCCAGTTTTATAACTGGTCGGGATTTTCAAATCCAGTTTTTATAACTGGTCGGGATTTTCAAATCCAGTTTCTATAACTGGTCAGGATTTTCAAATCAAGTTTCTATAACTGGTCGGGATTTTCAAATCCAGTTTTTATAACCGGTCGGGATTTTCAAATCCAGTTTCTATAACTGGTCGGGATTTTGAAATCTAGTTTCTATAACTGGTCGGGATTTTCAATTCAAGATTTTATAACTGGTCGGGATTTTCAAATCCAGTTTCTATAACTGATAGGGATTTTCAAATCCAGTTTCTATAACTGGTCGGGATTTTGAAATCCAGTTTCTATAACTGGTCGGGATTTTTCAAATACAGTTTCTATAACTGGTCGGGATTTTCAAATACAGTTTCTATAACTGGTCGAGATTTTCAAATCCAGTTTCTATAACTGGTCGGGATTTGCAACTCCAGTTTTTATAACTCGTCGGGATTTTCAAATCCAGTATCTATAACTGGTCGGAATTTTCAAATCTAGTGTCATAACTGGTCGGAATTTTTAAATCCAGTTTCTATAACTGGTCGGGATTTTCAAATCCAGTTTCTATAACTGGTCGTGATTTTCAAATCCAGTTTTTATAACTGGTCGGGATTTTCAAATTCAGTGTTATAACTGGTCGGGATTTTCAAATCCAGTATCTATAACTGGTCGGAATTTTTAAATCTAGTGTTATAACTAGTCAGAATTTTTAAATCCAGTTTCTATAACTGGTCGGTATTTTCAAATCCAGTTTTATAACTGGTCAGGATTTTCAAATCCAGTTTCTATAACTGGTCGGGATTTTCAAATCCAGTTTTATAACTGGTCGGGATTTTCAAATCCAGTTTCTATAACTGGTCGGGATTTTTAAATCCAGTTTTATAATTGGTCGGGATTTTCAAATCCAGTTTTATAACTAGTCGGGATTTTCAAATCCAGTTTCTATAACTGGTCGGGATTTTCAAATCCAGTTTTATAATTGGTCGGAATTTTCAAATCTAGTGTTATAACTGATCATAATTTTCAAATCCAGTTTCTATAAATGGTCGGGATTTTCAAATTCAGTTTCTATAACTGGTCAGGATTTTCAAATCCAGTTTGTATAACTGGTCGGGATTTTCAAATGCAGTTTTTATAACTGGTCGGGATTTTCAAATTCAGTGTTATAACTGGTCGGGATTTTCAAATCCAGTTTCTATAACTGGTCGGGATTTTCAAATCAGTTTCTATAACTGATCGGGATTTTGAAATCCAGTTTCTATAACTGGTCGGGATTTTCAAATCTAGTTTTTATAACTGGTCGGGATTTTCAAATCCAGTTTTTGTAACTGGTCGGGATTTTCAAAATTCAGTTTTTACAACTGGTCGGGATTTTCAAATCCAGTTTCTATAACTGGTCGTGATTTCAAAATCTAGTGTCATAACTGGTCGGGATTTTTAAATCCAATTTCTATAACTGGTCGGGATTTTCAAATCCAGTTTTATAATTGGTCAGGATTTTCAAATGCAGTTTCTATAACTGGTCGGGATTTTTAAATCTAGTTTTATAACTGGTTGGGATTTTCAAATCCAGATTTATAACTGGTCGGGATTTTTAAAATCCAGTTTCTATAACAGGTCCCGATTTTTAAATCTAGTTTTATAATTGGTCGGGATTTTCAAATCCAGTGTTATAACTGATCAGGATTTTCAAATCCAGTTTCTATAACTGGTCGGGATTTTTAAATCCAATTTTATAACTGGTCGAGATTTTCAAATCCAGTTTTTATACCTGGTCGGGATTTTCAAATCCAGTTTCTATAACTGGTCAGGATTTTCAAATCAAGTTTCTATAACTGGTCGGGATTTTCAAATCCAGTTTTTATAACCGGTCGGGATTTTCAAATTCAGTGTTATAACTGGTCGGGATTTTCAAATCCAGTTTCTATAACTGGTCGGGATTTTCAAATCCAGTTTCTATAGCTGGTCGGGATTTTGAAATCCAGTTTCTATAACTGGTCGGGATTTTCAATTCCAGATTTTATAACTGGTCGGGATTTTCAAATCCAGATCTTATATCTGGTCGGGATTTTCAAATCCAGTTTCTATAACTGGTCGAGATTTTCAAATCCAGTTTCTATAACTGGTCGTGATTTTCAAATCCAGTTTCTATAACTGGTCGGAATTTTCAACTCTAGTTTTTATAACTGGTCGGGATTTTCAAATCCAGTTTTATAACTGGTCGAGATTTTCAAATCCAGTTTTTATACCTGGTCGGGATTTTCAAATCCAGTTTCTATAACTGGTCAGGATTTTCAAATCAAGTTTCTATAACTGGTCGGGATTTTCAAATCCAGTTTTTATAACCGGTCGGGATTTTCAAATTCAGTGTTATAACTGGTCGGGATTTTCAAATCCAGTTTCTATAACTGGTCGGGATTTTCAAATCCAGTTTCTATAACTGGTCGGGATTTTGAAATCCAGTTTCTATAACTGGTCGGGATTTTCAATTCCAGATTTTATAACTGGTCGGGATTTTCAAATCCAGATCTTATATCTGGTCGGGATTTTCAAATCCAGTTTCTATAACTGGTCGAGATTTTCAAATCCAGTTTCTATAACTGGTCGTGATTTTCAAATCCAGTTTCTATAACTGGTCGGGATTTTCAACTCTAGTTTTTATAACTGGTCGGGATTTTCAAATCCAGTTTTATAACTGGTCGGGATTTTCAAATCCATTTTCTATAACTGGTCGGGATTTTCAAATCTAGTTTTATAATTGGTCGGGATTTTCAAATCCAGTGTTATAACTGATCAGGATTTTCAAATTCAGTTTCTATAACTGTCGGGATTTTCAAATCCAGTTTTATAACTGGTGGGGATTTTCAAATCCAGTTTTAATAACTGGTCGGGATTTTCAAATTCAGTTTCTATAACTGGTCAGGATTTTCAAATCCAGTTTCTATAACTGGTCGGAATTTTCAAATCCAGTTTTTATAACTGGTCGGGATTTTCAAATTCAGTGTTATAACTAGTCGGGATTTTCAACTCGAGTTTCTATAACTGGTCGGGATTTTGAAATCCAGTTTCTATAATTGGTTGGGATTTTCAAATCCAGTTTTTATAACTAGTCGGGATTTTCAAATCCAGTTTCTATAACTGGTCGAGATTTTCAAATCCAGTTTTATAACTGGTCGGGATTTTCAAATCTAGTTTCTATAACTGGTCGATATTTTCAAATCTAGTTTCTATAACTGGTCGGGATTTTCAAATCCAGTTTCTATAACAGGTCGGGATTTTCAAATCCAGTTTCTATAACTGGTCGGGATTTTCAAATCCAGTTTTTATAACTGGTCGGGATTTTCAAATTCAGTGTTATAACTGGTCGGGATTTTCAAATCCAGTTTTTATAACTGGTCGGGATTTTCAAATCCAGTTTCTATAACTAGTTGGGATTTTCAAATCCAGTTTTATAACTGGTCGGGATTTTCAAATCTAGTTTCTATAACTGGTCGGGATTTTCAAATCCAGTTTCTATAACTGGTCGGGATTTTCAAATCAAGTTTCTATAACTGGTCTGTATTTTGAAATCCAGTTTATATAACTGGTCGGCCTTTTCAAATCCAGTTTTTATAACTGGTCGGGATTTTCAAATCCAGTTTCTATAACTGGTCGGGATTTTCAAATCAAGTTTCTATAACTGGTCGTTATATTGAAAGCCAGTTTCTATAACTGGTCGGGATTTTTAAATCTAGTTTTTATAACTGGTCGGGATTTTCAAATCCAGTTTCTATAACTGGTCGGGATTTTCAAATCCAGTTTTATAACTGGTCGGGATTTTCAAATCTAGTTTCTATAACTGGTCGGGATTTTCAAATCCAGTTTCTATAACTGGTCGGGATTTTCAAATCCAGTTTCTATATCTGGTCGGGATTTTCAAATCTAGTTTTTATAACTGGTCGGGATTTTCAAATCCAGTTTTTGTAACTAGTCGGGATTTTCAAAATTCAGTTTTTACAACTGGTCGGGATTTTCAAATCCAGTTTCTATAACTAGTCGGGATTTTCAAATCCAATTTTTATAACTTGTCGGGATTTTCAAATCCAGTTTCTATAACTGGTCGTCATTTCCAAATCTAGTGTCATAACTGGTCGGGATTTTCAAATCCAATTTCTATAACTGGTCGGGATTTTCAAATCCAGTTTTATAACTGGTCAGGATTTTCAAATGCAGTTTCTATAACTGGTCGGGATTTTTAAATCTAATTTTATAACTGGTTGGGATTTTCAAATCCAGATTTATAACTGGTCGGGATTTTCAAATCCAATTTCTATAACAGATCCCGATTTTCAAATTTAGTTTTATAATTGGTCGGGATTTTCAAATCGAGTGTTATAACTGATCAGGATTTTCAAATCCAGTTTCTATAACTGGTCGGGATTTTCAAATCCAGTTTTATAACTGGTCGGGATTTTCAAATCCAGTTTTTATAACTGGTCGGTATTTTCAAATCCAGTTTCTATAACTGGTCAGGATTTTCAAATCAAGTTTCTATAACTGGTCGGGATCTTCAAATCCAGTTTCTATAACTAGTTTTTATAATTGGTCGGGATTTTCAAATCCAGTGTTATAACTGATCAGGATTTTCAAATTCAGTTTCTATAAATCGTCGGGATTTTCAAATCCAGTTTTATAAATGGTCGGGATTTTCAAATCCATTTTCTATAACTGGTCGGGATTTTCAAATCCAGTTTTATAACTGGTCGGGATTTTCAAATCCATTTTCTATAACTGGTCGGTATTTTCAAATCTAGTTTTATAATTGGTCGGGATTTTCAAATCCGGTGTTATAACTGATCAGGATTTTCATATTCAGTTTCTATAACTCGTCGGGATTGTCAAATCCAGTTTTATAACTGGTCGGGATTTTCAAATCCAGTTTTTATAACTAGTCGGGATTTTCAAATTCAATTTCTATAACTGGTCAGGATTTTCAAATCGAGTTTCTATAACTGGTCGGGATTTTCAAATTCAGTTTTTATAACTGGTCGGGATTTTCAAATTCAGTCTTATAACTGGTCGGGATTTTCAACTCCAGTTTCTATAACTGGTCGGGATTTTGAAATCCAGTTTCTATAACTGGTTGGAATTTTCAAATCCAGTTTTTATAACTAGTCGGGATTTTCAAATCCAGTTTCTATAACTGGTCGGGATTTTCAAATCCAGTTTTATAACTGGTCGGGATTTTTAAATCCATTTTCTATAACTGGTCGGGATTTTCAAATCTAGTTTTATAATTAGTCGGGATTTTCAAATCCAGTGTTATAACTGATAAGGATTTTCAAATTCAGTTTCTATAACTCCTCGCGATTTTCAAATCCAGTTTTATAACTGGTCGGGATTTTCAAATCCAGTGTTTATAACTGGTCGGGATTTTCAAATTCAGTTTCTATAACTGGTCAGGATTTTCAAATCCAGTTTTTATAACTGGTCAGGATTTTCAAATTCAGTTTCTATAACTGGTCAGGATTTTCAAATCCAGTTTTTATAACTAGTCGGGATTTTCAAATCCAGTTTTTATAACTGGTCGGGATTTTCAAATTCAGTGTTATAACTGGTCGGGATTTTCAAATCCAGTTTCTATAACTGGTCGGGATTTTCAAATCCAGTTTTATAACTGGTCGGGATTTTCAAATCCATTTTCTATAACTGGTCGAGATTTTCAAATCTAGTTTTACAATTGGTCGGGATTTTCAAATCCAGTGTTATAACTGATCAGGATTTTCAAATCCAGTTTCTATAACTGGTCGGGATTTTCAAATCCAGTTTTATAACTGGTCGGCATTTTCAAATCCAGTTTTTATAACCGGTCGGGATTTTCAAATTCAGTGTTATAACTGGTCGGGATTTTCAAATCCAGTTTCTATAACTGGTCGGGATTTTCAAATCCAGTTTCTATAACTGGTCGTGATTTTCAAATCCAGTTTCTATAACTGGTCGGGATTTTCAACTCTAGTTTTTATAACTGGTCGGGATTTTCAAATCCAGTTTTATAACTGGTCGGGATTTTCAAATCCATTTTCTATAACTGGTCGGGATTTTCAAATCTAGTTTTATAATTGGTCGGGATTTTCAAATCCAGTGTTATAACTGATCAGGATTTTCAAATTCAGTTTCTATAACTCGTCGGGATTTTTAAATCCAGTTTTATAACTGGTCGGGATTTTCAAATCCAGTTTTAATAACTGGTCGGGATTTTCAAATTCAGTTTCTATAACTGGTCGGAATTTTCAAATCCAGTTTTTATAACTGGTCGGGATTTTCAAATTCAGTGTTATAACTAGTCGGGATTTTCAACTCCAGTTTCTATAACTGGTCGGGATTTTGAAATCCAGTTTCTATAATTGGTTGGGATTTTCAAATCCAGTTTTTATAACTAGTCGGGATTTTCAAATACAGTTTCTATAACTGGTCGAGATTTTCAAATCCAGTTTTATAACTGGTCGGGATTTTCAAATCTAGTTTCTATAACTGGTCGATATTTTCAAATCTAGTTTCTATAACTGGTCGGGATTTTCAAATCCAGTTTCTATAACAGGTCGGGATTTTCAAATCTAGTTTTTATAACTGGTCGGGATTTTCAAATCTAGTTTCTATAACTGGTCAGGATTTTCAAATCCAGTTTCTATAATTGGTCGGGATTTTAAAATCCAGTTTCTATAACTGATCGGGATTTTCAAATCCAGTTTCTATAACTGGTCGGGATTTTCAAATCCAGTTTTATAACTGGTCGGGATTTTCAAATCCAGTTTCTATAACTGGTCGGGATTTTCAAATCTAGTGTCATAACTGGTCGGAATTTTCAAATCCAGTTTTATAACTGGTCGAGATTTTCAAATCCATTTGCTGTAACTGGTCGGGATTTTCAAATCTAGTTTTATAATTGGTCTGGATTTTCAAATCCAGTGTTATAACTGATCAGGATTTTCAAATTTAGTTTCTATAACTCGTCGGGATTTTCAAATTCAGTTTCTATAACTGGTCAGGATTTTCAAATCCAGTTTTTATAACTGGTCTGGATTTTCAAATTCAGTTTCTATAACTGGTCAGGATTTTCAAATCCAGTTTTTATAACTAGTCGGGATTTTCAAATCCAGTTTTTATAACTGGTCGGGATTGTCAAATTCAGTGTTATAACTGGTCGGGATTTTCAAATCCAGTTTCTATAACTGGTCGGGATTTTCAAATCCAGTTTTATAACTGGTCGGGATTTTCAAATCCATTTTCTATAACTGGTCGGGATTTTCAAATCTAGTTTTGAAATTGGTCGGGATTTTCAAATCCAGTGTTATAACTGATCAGGATTTTCAAATCCAGTTTCTATAACTGATCGGGATTTTCAAATCCAGTTTTATAACTGGTCGGCATTTTCAAATCCAGTTTTTATAACCAGTCGGGATTTTCAAATTCAGTGTTATAACTGGTCGGGATTTTCAAATCCAGTTTCTATAACTGGTCGGAATTTTCAAATCCAGTTTTTATAACTGGTCTGGATTTTCAAATTCAGTTTCTATAACTGGTCAGGATTTTCAAATCCAGTTTTTATAACTAGTCGGGATTTTCAAATCCAGTTTTTATAACTGGTCGGGATTTTCAAATTCAGTGTTATAACTGGTCGGGATTTTCAAATCCAGTTTCTATAACTGGTCGGGATTTTCAAATCCAGTTTTATAACTGGTCGGGATTTTCAAATCCATTTTCTATAACTGGTCGGGATTTTCAAATCTAGTTTTACAATTGGTCGGGATTTTCAAATCCAGTGTTATAACTGATCAGGATTTTCAAATCCAGTTTCTATAACTGATCGGGATTTTCAAATCCAGTTTTATAAC
The DNA here is from genome assembly GCF_984573655.1 of Nuphar pumila. Lineage (NCBI taxonomy): Eukaryota > Viridiplantae > Streptophyta > Magnoliopsida > Nymphaeales > Nymphaeaceae > Nuphar > Nuphar pumila. The sequence continues at coordinate 67,297,537 of NC_143258.1, forward strand.
TGGTCGGCATTTTCAAATCCAGTTTTTATAACCGGTCGGGATTTTCAAATTCAGTGTTATAACTGGTCGGGATTTTCAAATCCAGTTTCTATAACTGGTCGGGATTTTGAAATCCAGTTTCTATAACTGGTCGGGATTTTCAAATCCAGTTTTATAACTGGTCGGGATTTTCAAATCCAGTTTTTATAACTAGTCGGGATTTTCAAATCCAGTTTCTATAACTGGTCAGGATTTTCAAATCAAGTTTCTATAACTGGTCGGGATTTTCAAATCCAGTTTTTATAACCGGTCGGGATTTTCAAATCTAGTTTCTATAACTGGTCGGGATTTTGAAATCTAGTTTCTATAACTGGTCGGGATTTTCAATTCCAGATTTTATAACTGGTCGGGATTTTCAAATCCAGTTTCTATAACTGATAGGGATTTTCAAATCCAGTTTCTATAACTGGTCGGGATTTTGAAATCCAGTTTCTATAACTGGTCGGGATTTTTCAAATACAGTTTCTATAACTGGTCGGGATTTTCAAATACAGTTTCTATAACTGGTCGAGATTTTCAAATCCAGTTTCTATAACTGGTCGGGATTTGCAACTCCAATTTTTATAACTCGTCGGGATTTTCAAATCCAGTATCTATAACTGGTCGGAATTTTCAAATCTAGTGTCATAACTGGTCGGAATTTTTAAATCCAGTTTCTATAACTGGTCGGGATTTTCAAATCCAGTTTCTATAACTGGTCGGGATTTTCAAATCCAGTTTTTATAACTGGTCGGGATTTTCAAATTCAGTGTTATAACTGGTCGGGATTTTCAAATCCAGTATCTATAACTGGTCGGAATTTTTAAATCTAGTGTTATAACTAGTCAGAATTTTTAAATCCAGTTTCTATAACTGGTCGGGATTTTCAAATCCAGTTTTATAACTGGTCAGGATTTTCAAATCCAGTTTCTATAACTGGTCGGGATTTTCAAATCCAGTTTTATAACTGGTCGGGATTTTCAAATCCAGTTTCTATAACTGGTCGGGATTTTTAAATCCAGTTTTATAATTGGTCGGGATTTTCAAATCCAGTTTTATAACTAGTCGGGATTTTCAAATCCAGTTTCTATAATTGGTCGGGATTTTCAAATCCAGTTTTATAATTGGTCGGAATTTTGAAATCTAGTGTTATAACTGATCATAATTTTCAAATCCAGTTTCTATAAATGGTCGGGATTTTCAAATTCAGTTTCTATAACTGGTCAGGATTTTCAAATCCAGTTTGTATAACTGGTCGGGATTTTCAAATGCAGTTTTTATAACTGGTCGGGATTTTCAAATTCAGTGTTATAACTGGTCGGGATTTTCAAATCCAGTTTCTATAACTGGTCGGGATTTTCAAATCAGTTTCTATAACTGATCGGGATTTTGAAATCCAGTTTCTATAACTGGTCGGGATTTTCAAATCTAGTTTTTATAACTGGTCGGGATTTTCAAATCCAGTTTTTGTAACTGGTCGGGATTTTCAAAATTCAGTTTTTACAACTGGTCGGGATTTTCAAATCCAGTTTCTATAACTGGTCGTGATTTCAAAATCTAGTGTCATAACTGGTCGGGATTTTTAAATCCAATTTCTATAACTGGTCGGGATTTTCAAATCCAGTTTTATAACTGGTCGGGATTTTCAAATGCAGTTTCTATAACTGGTCGGGATTTTTAAATCTAGTTTTATAACTGGTTGGGATTTTCAAATCCAGATTTATAACTGGTCGGGATTTTTAAAATCCAGTTTCTATAACAGGTCCCGATTTTTAAATCTAGTTTTATAATTGGTCGGGATTTTCAAATCCAGTGTTATAACTGATCAGGATTTTCAAATCCAGTTTCTATAACTGGTCGGGATTTTTAAATCCAATTTTATAACTGGTCGAGATTTTCAAATCCAGTTTTTATACCTGGTCGGGATTTTCAAATCCAGTTTCTATAACTGGTCATGATTTTCAAATCAAGTTTCTATAACTGGTCGGGATTTTCAAATCCATTTTCTATAACTGGTCGGGATTTTCAAATCTAATTTTACAATTGGTCGGGATTTTCAAATCCAGTGTTATAACTGATCAGGATTTTCAAATCCAGTTTCTATAACTGGTCGGGATTTTCAAATCCAGTTTTATAACTGGTCGGCATTTTCAAATCCAGTTTTTATAACCGGTCGGGATTTTCAAATTCAGTGTTATAACTGGTCGGGATTTTCAAATCCAGTTTCTATAACTGGTCGGGATTTTCAAATCCAGTTTCTATAACTGGTCGTGATTTTCAAATCCAGTTTCTATAACTGGTCGGGATTTTCAACTCTAGTTTTTATAACTGGTCGGGATTTTCAAATCCAGTTTTATAACTGGTCGGGATTTTCAAATCCATTTTCTATAACTGGTCGGGATTTTCAAATCTAGTTTTATAATTGGTCGGGATTTTCAAATCCAGTGTTATAACTGATCAGGATTTTCAAATTCAGTTTCTATAACTCGTCGGGATTTTCAAATCCAGTTTTATAACTGGTCGGGATTTTCAAATCCAGTTTTAATAACTGGTCGGGATTTTCAAATTCAGTTTCTATAACTGGTCAGGATTTTCAAATCCAGTTTCTATAACTGGTCGGAATTTTCAAATCCAGTTTTTATAACTGGTCGGGATTTTCAAATTCAGTGTTATAACTAGTCGGGATTTTCAACTCCAGTTTCTATAACTGGTCGGGATTTTGAAATCCAGTTTCTATAATTGGTTGGGATTTTCAAATCCAGTTTTTATAACTAGTCGGGATTTTCAAATCCAGTTTCTATAACTGGTCGAGATTTTCAAATCCAGTTTTATAACTGGTCGGGATTTTCAAATCTAGTTTCTATAACTGGTCGATATTTTCAAATCTAGTTTCTATAACTGGTCGGGATTTTCAAATCCAGTTTCTATAACAGGTCGGGATTTTCAAATCCAGTTTCTATAACTGGTCGGGATTTTCAAATCCAGTTTTTATAACTGGTCGGGATTTTCAAATTCAGTGTTATAACTGGTCGGGATTTTCAAATCCAGTTTTTATAACTGGTCGGGATTTTCAAATCCAGTTTCTATAACTAGTTGGGATTTTCAAATCCAGTTTTATAACTGGTCGGGATTTTCAAATGTAGTTTCTATAACTGGTCGGGATTTTCAAATCCAGTTTCTATAACTGGTCGGGATTTTCAAATCAAGTTTCTATAACTGGTCTGTATTTTGAAATCCAGTTTATATAACTGGTCGGCCTTTTCAAATCCAGTTTTTATAACTGGTCGGGATTTTCAAATCCAGTTTCTATAACTGGTCGGGATTTTCAAATCAAGTTTCTATAACTGGTCGTTATTTTGAAAGCCAGTTTCTATAACTGGTCGGGATTTTTAAATCTAGTTTTTATAACTGGTCGGGATTTTCAAATCCAGTTTCTATAACTGGTCGGAATTTTCAAATCCAGTTTTATAACTGGTCGGGATTTTCAAATCTAGTTTCTATAACTGGTCGGGATTTTCAAATCCAGTTTCTATAACTGGTCGGGATTTTCAAATCCAGTTTCTATATCTGGTCGGGATTTTCAAATCTAGTTTTTATAACTGGTTGGGATTTTCAAATCCAGTTTTTGTAACTAGTCGGGATTTTCAAAATTCAGTTTTTACAACTGGTCGGGATTTTCAAATCCAGTTTCTATAACTAGTCGGGATTTTCAAATCCAATTTTTATAACTGGTCGGGATTTTCAAATCCAGTTTCTATAACTGGTCGTCATTTCCAAATCTAGTGTCATAACTGGTCGGGATTTTAAATCCAATTTCTATAACTGGTCGGGATTTTCAAATCCAGTTTTATAACTGGTCAGGATTTTCAAATGCAGTTTCTATAACTGGTCGGGATTTTTAAATCTAATTTTATAACTGGTTGGGATTTTCAAATCCAGATTTATAACTGGTCGGGATTTTCAAATCCAGTTTCTATAACAGATCCCGATTTTCAAATTTAGTTTTATAATTGGTCGGGATTTTCAAATCGAGTGTTATAACTGATCAGGATTTTCAAATCCAGTTTCTATAACTGGTCGGGATTTTCAAATCCAGTTTTATAACTGGTCGGGATTTTCAAATCCAGTTTTTATAACTGGTAGGGATTTTCAAATCCAGTTTCTATAACTGGTCAGGATTTTCAAATCAAGTTTCTATAACTGGTCGGGATCTTCAAATCCAGTTTCTATAACTAGTTTTTATAATTGGTCGGGATTTTCAAATCCAGTGTTATAACTGATCAGGATTTTCAAATTCAGTTTCTATAAATCGTCGGGATTTTCAAATCCAGTTTTATAAATGGTCGGGATTTTCAAATCCATTTTCTATAACTGGTCGGGATTTTCAAATCCAGTTTTATAACTGGTCGGGATTTTCAAATCCATTTTCTATAACTGGTCGGGATTTTCAAATCTAGTTTTATAATTGGTCGGGATTTTCAAATCCGGTGTTATAACTGATCAGGATTTTCATATTCAGTTTCTATAACTCGTCGGGATTTTCAAATCCAGTTTTATAACTGGTCGGGATTTTCAAATCCAGTTTTTATAACTAGTCGGGATTTTCAAATTCAATTTCTATAACTGGTCAGGATTTTCAAATCCAGTTTCTATAACTGGTCGGGATTTTCAAATTCAGTTTTTATAACTGGTCGGGATTTTCAAATTCAGTCTTATAACTGGTCGGGATTTTCAACTCCAGTTTCTATAACTGGTCGGGATTTTGAAATCCAGTTTCTATAACTGGTTGGAATTTTCAAATCCAGTTTTTATAACTAGTCGGGATTTTCAAATCCAGTTTCTATAACTGGTCGGGATTTTCAAATCCAGTTTTATAACTGGTCGGGATTTTTAAATCCATTTTCTATAACTGGTCGGGATTTTCAAATCTAGTTTTATAATTAGTCGGGATTTTCAAATCCAGTGTTATAACTGATAAGGATTTTCAAATTCAGTTTCTATAACTCCTCGCGATTTTCAAATCCAGTTTTATAACTGGTCGGGATTTTCAAATCCAGTGTTTATAACTGGTCGGGATTTTCAAATTCAGTTTCTATAACTGGTCAGGATTTTCAAATCCAGTTTTTATAACTGGTCAGGATTTTCAAATTCAGTTTCTATAACTGGTCAGGATTTTCAAATCCAGTTTTTATAACTAGTCGGGATTTTCAAATCCAGTTTTTATAACTGGTCGGGATTTTCAAATTCAGTGTTATAACTGGTCGGGATTTTCAAATCCAGTTTCTATAACTGGTCGGGATTTTCAAATCCAGTTTTATAACTGGTCGGGATTTTCAAATCCATTTTCTATAACTGGTCGAGATTTTCAAATCTAGTTTTACAATTGGTCGGGATTTTCAAATCCAGTGTTATAACTGATCAGGATTTTCAAATCCAGTTTCTATAACTGGTCGGGATTTTCAAATCCAGTTTTATAACTGGTCGGCATTTTCAAATCCAGTTTTTATAACCGGTCGGGATTTTCAAATTCAGTGTTATAACTGGTCGGGATTTTCAAATCCAGTTTCTATAACTGGTCGGGATTTTCAAATCCAGTTTCTATAACTGGTCGTGATTTTCAAATCCAGTTTCTATAACTGGTCGGGATTTTCAACTCTAGTTTTTATAACTGGTCGGGATTTTCAAATCCAGTTTTATAACTGGTCGGGATTTTCAAATCCATTTTCTATAACTGGTCGGGATTTTCAAATCTAGTTTTATAATTGGTCGGGATTTTCAAATCCATTGTTATAACTGATCAGGATTTTCAAATTCAGTTTCTATAACTCGTCGGGATTTTCAAATCCAGTTTTATAACTGGTCGGGATTTTCAAATCCAGTTTTAATAACTGGTCGGGATTTTCAAATTCAGTTTCTATAACTGGTCGGGATTTTCAAATCCAGTTTTATAACTGGTCAGGATTTTCAAATGCAGTTTCTATAACTGGTCGGGATTTTTAAATCTAATTTTATAACTGGTTGGGATTTTCAAATCCAGATTTATAACTGGTCGGGATTTTCAAATCCAGTTTCTATAACAGATCCCGATTTTCAAATTTAGTTTTATAATTGGTCGGGATTTTCAAATCGAGTGTTATAACTGATCAGGATTTTCAAATCCAGTTTCTATAACTGGTCGGGATTTTCAAATCCAGTTTTATAACTGGTCGGGATTTTCAAATCCAGTTTTTATAACTGGTCGGGATTTTCAAATCCAGTTTCTATAACTGGTCAGGATTTTCAAATCAAGTTTCTATAACTGGTCGGGATCTTCAAATCCAGTTTCTATAACTAGTTTTTATAATTGGTCGGGATTTTCAAATCCAGTGTTATAACTGATCAGGATTTTCAAATTCAGTTTCTATAAATCGTCGGGATTTTCAAATCCAGTTTTATAAATGGTCGGGATTTTCAAATCCATTTTCTATAACTGGTCGGGATTTTCAAATCCAGTTTTATAACTGGTCGGGATTTTCAAATCCATTTTCTATAACTGGTCGGGATTTTCAAATCTAGTTTTATAATTGGTCGGGATTTTCAAATCCGGTGTTATAACTGATCAGGATTTTCATATTCAGTTTCTATAACTCGTCGGGATTTTCAAATCCAGTTTTATAACTGGTCGGGATTTTCAAATCCAGTTTTTATAACTAGTCGGGATTTTCAAATTCAATTTCTATAACTGGTCAGGATTTTCAAATCCAGTTTCTATAACTGGTCGGGATTTTCAAATTCAGTTTTTATAACTGGTCGGGATTTTCAAATTCAGTCTTATAACTGGTCGGGATTTTCAACTCCAGTTTCTATAACTGGTCGGGATTTTGAAATCCAGTTTCTATAACTGGTTGGAATTTTCAAATCCAGTTTTTATAACTAGTCGGGATTTTCAAATCCAGTTTCTATAACTGGTCGGGATTTTCAAATCCAGTTTTATAACTGGTCGGGATTTTTAAATCCATTTTCTATAACTGGTCGGGATTTTCAAATCTAGTTTTATAATTAGTCGGGATTTTCAAATCCAGTGTTATAACTGATAAGGATTTTCAAATTCAGTTTCTATAACTCCTCGCGATTTTCAAATCCAGTTTTATAACTGGTCGGGATTTTCAAATCCAGTGTTTATAACTGGTCGGGATTTTCAAATTCAGTTTCTATAACTGGTCAGGATTTTCAAATCCAGTTTTTATAACTGGTCAGGATTTTCAAATTCAGTTTCTATAACTGGTCAGGATTTTCAAATCCAGTTTTTATAACTAGTCGGGATTTTCAAATCCAGTTTTTATAACTGGTCGGGATTTTCAAATTCAGTGTTATAACTGGTCGGGATTTTCAAATCCAGTTTCTATAACTGGTCGGGATTTTCAAATCCAGTTTTATAACTGGTCGGGATTTTCAAATCCATTTTCTATAACTGGTCGAGATTTTCAAATCTAGTTTTACAATTGGTCGGGATTTTCAAATCCAGTGTTATAACTGATCAGGATTTTCAAATCCAGTTTCTATAACTGGTCGGGATTTTCAAATCCAGTTTTATAACTGGTCGGCATTTTCAAATCCAGTTTTTATAACCGGTCGGGATTTTCAAATTCAGTGTTATAACTGGTCGGGATTTTCAAATCCAGTTTCTATAACTGGTCGGGATTTTCAAATCCAGTTTCTATAACTGGTCGTGATTTTCAAATCCAGTTTCTATAACTGGTCGGGATTTTCAACTCTAGTTTTTATAACTGGTCGGGATTTTCAAATCCAGTTTTATAACTGGTCGGGATTTTCAAATCCATTTTCTATAACTGGTCGGGATTTTCAAATCTAGTTTTATAATTGGTCGGGATTTTCAAATCCAGTGTTATAACTGATCAGGATTTTCAAATTCAGTTTCTATAACTCGTCGGGATTTTTAAATCCAGTTTTATAACTGGTCGGGATTTTCAAATCCAGTTTTAATAACTGGTCGGGATTTTCAAATTCAGTTTCTATAACTGGTCGGAATTTTCAAATCCAGTTTTTATAACTGGTCGGGATTTTCAAATTCAGTGTTATAACTAGTCGGGATTTTCAACTCCAGTTTCTATAACTGGTCGGGATTTTGAAATCCAGTTTCTATAATTGGTTGGGATTTTCAAATCCAGTTTTTATAACTAGTCGGGATTTTCAAATACAGTTTCTATAACTGGTCGAGATTTTCAAATCCAGTTTTATAACTGGTCGGGATTTTCAAATCTAGTTTCTATAACTGGTCGATATTTTCAAATCTAGTTTCTATAACTGGTCGGGATTTTCAAATCCAGTTTCTATAATAGGTCGGGATTTTCAAATCTAGTTTTTATAACTGGTCGGGATTTTCAAATCTAGTTTCTATAACTGGTCAGGATTTTCAAATCCAGTTTCTATAATTGGTCGGGATTTTAAAATCCAGTTTCTATAACTGATCGGGATTTTCAAATCCAGTTTCTATAACTGGTCGGGATTTTCAAATCCAGTTTTATAACTGGTCGGGATTTTCAAATCCAGTTTCTATAACTGGTCGGGATTTTCAAATCTAGTGTCATAACTGGTCGGAATTTTCAAATCCAGTTTTATAACTGGTCGAGATTTTCAAATCCATTTGCTGTAACTGGTCGGGATTTTCAAATCTAGTTTTATAATTGGTCTGGATTTTCAAATCCAGTGTTATAACTGATCAGGATTTTCAAATTTAGTTTCTATAACTCGTCGGGATTTTCAAATTCAGTTTCTATAACTGGTCAGGATTTTCAAATCCAGTTTTTATAACTGGTCTGGATTTTCAAATTCAGTTTCTATAACTGGTCAGGATTTTCAAATCCAGTTTTTATAACTAGTCGGGATTTTCAAATCCAGTTTTTATAACTGGTCGGGATTGTCAAATTCAGTGTTATAACTGGTCGGGATTTTCAAATCCAGTTTCTATAACTGGTCGGGATTTTCAAATCCAGTTTTATAACTGGTCGGGATTTTCAAATCCATTTTCTATAACTGGTCGGGATTTTCAAATCTAGTTTTGAAATTGGTCGGGATTTTCAAATCCAGTGTTATAACTGATCAGGATTTTCAAATCCAGTTTCTATAACTGATCGGGATTTTCAAATCCAGTTTTATAACTGTTCGGCATTTTCAAATCCAGTTTTTATAACCGGTCGGGATTTTCAAATTCAGTGTTATAACTGGTCGGGATTTTCAAATCCAGTTTCTATAACTGGTCGGGATTTTCAAATCCAGTTTTTATAACTGGTCTGGATTTTCAAATTCAGTTTCTATAACTGGTCAGGATTTTCAAATCCAGTTTTTATAACTAGTCGGGATTTTCAAATCCAGTTTTTATAACTGGTCGGGATTTTCAAATTCAGTGTTATAACTGGTCGGGATTTTCAAATCCAGTTTCTATAACTGGTCGGGATTTTCAAATCCAGTTTTATAACTGGTCGGGATTTTCAAATCCATTTTCTATAACTGGTCGGGATTTTCAAATCTAGTTTTACAATTGGTCGGGATTTTCAAATCCAGTGTTATAACTGATCAGGATTTTCAAATCCAGTTTCTATAACTGATCGGGATTTTCAAATCCAGTTTTATAACTGGTCGGCATTTTCAAATCCAGTTTTTATAACCGGTCGGGATTTTCAAATTCAGTGTTATAACTGGTCGGGATTTTCAAATCCAGTTTCTATAACTGGTCGGGATTTTGAAATCCAGTTTCTATAACTGGTCGGGATTTTCAAATCCAGTGTTATAACTGATCAGGATTTTCAAATCCAGTTTCTATAACTGGTCGGGATTTTCAAATCCAGTTTTATAACTGGTCGGGATTTTCAAATCCAGTTTTTATAACTGGTCGGGATTTTCAAATCCAGTTTCTATAACTGGTCAGGATTTTCAAATCAAGTTTCTATAACTGGTCGGGATTTTCAAATCCAGTTTTTATAACCGGTCGGGATTTTCAAATTCAGTTTTTATAACTGGTCGGGATTTTCAAATTCAGTCTTATAACTGGTCGGGATTTTCAACTCCAGTTTCTATAACTGGTCGGGATTTTGAAATCCAGTTTCTATAACTGGTTGGAATTTTCAAATCCAGTTTTTATAACTAGTCGGGATTTTCAAATCCAGTTTCTATAACTGGTCGGGATTTTCAAATCCAGTTTTATAACTGGTCGGGATTTTTAAATCCATTTTCTATAACTGGTCGGGATTTTCAAATCTAGTTTTATAATTAGTCGGGATTTTCAAATCCAGTGTTATAACTGATAAGGATTTTCAAATTCAGTTTCTATAACTCCTCGCGATTTTCAAATCCAGTTTTATAACTGGTCGGGATTTTCAAATCCAGTGTTTATAACTGGTCGGGATTTTCAAATTCAGTTTCTATAACTGGTCAGGATTTTCAAATCCAGTTTTTATAACTGGTCAGGATTTTCAAATTCAGTTTCTATAACTGGTCAGGATTTTCAAATCCAGTTTTTATAACTAGTCGGGATTTTCAAATCCAGTTTTTATAACTGGTCGGGATTTTCAAATTCAGTGTTATAACTGGTCGGGATTTTCAAATCCAGTTTCTATAACTGGTCGGGATTTTCAAATCCAGTTTTATAACTGGTCGGGATTTTCAAATCCATTTTCTATAACTGGTCGAGATTTTCAAATCTAGTTTTACAATTGGTCGGGATTTTCAAATCCAGTGTTATAACTGATCAGGATTTTCAAATCCAGTTTCTATAACTGGTCGGGATTTTCAAATCCAGTTTTATAACTGGTCGGCATTTTCAAATCCAGTTTTTATAACCGGTCGGGATTTTCAAATTCAGTGTTATAACTGGTCGGGATTTTCAAATCCAGTTTCTATAACTGGTCGGGATTTTCAAATCCAGTTTCTATAACTGGTCGTGATTTTCAAATCCAGTTTCTATAACTGGTCGGGATTTTCAACTCTAGTTTTTATAACTGGTCGGGATTTTCAAATCCAGTTTTATAACTGGTCGGGATTTTCAAATCCATTTTCTATAACTGGTCGGGATTTTCAAATCTAGTTTTATAATTGGTCGGGATTTTCAAATCCATTGTTATAACTGATCAGGATTTTCAAATTCAGTTTCTATAACTCGTCGGGATTTTCAAATCCAGTTTTATAACTGGTCGGGATTTTCAAATCCAGTTTTAATAACTGGTCGGGATTTTCAAATTCAGTTTCTATAACTGGTCGGGATTTTCAAATCCAGTTTTATAACTGGTCAGGATTTTCAAATGCAGTTTCTATAACTGGTCGGGATTTTTAAATCTAATTTTATAACTGGTTGGGATTTTCAAATCCAGATTTATAACTGGTCGGGATTTTCAAATCCAGTTTCTATAACAGATCCCGATTTTCAAATTTAGTTTTATAATTGGTCGGGATTTTCAAATCGAGTGTTATAACTGATCAGGATTTTCAAATCCAGTTTCTATAACTGGTCGGGATTTTCAAATCCAGTTTTATAACTGGTCGGGATTTTCAAATCCAGTTTTTATAACTGGTCGGGATTTTCAAATCCAGTTTCTATAACTGGTCAGGATTTTCAAATCAAGTTTCTATAACTGGTCGGGATCTTCAAATCCAGTTTCTATAACTAGTTTTTATAATTGGTCGGGATTTTCAAATCCAGTGTTATAACTGATCAGGATTTTCAAATTCAGTTTCTATAAATCGTCGGGATTTTCAAATCCAGTTTTATAAATGGTCGGGATTTTCAAATCCATTTTCTATAACTGGTCGGGATTTTCAAATCCAGTTTTATAACTGGTCGGGATTTTCAAATCCATTTTCTATAACTGGTCGGGATTTTCAAATCTAGTTTTATAATTGGTCGGGATTTTCAAATCCGGTGTTATAACTGATCAGGATTTTCATATTCAGTTTCTATAACTCGTCGGGATTTTCAAATCCAGTTTTATAACTGGTCGGGATTTTCAAATCCAGTTTTTATAACTAGTCGGGATTTTCAAATTCAATTTCTATAACTGGTCAGGATTTTCAAATCCAGTTTCTATAACTGGTCGGGATTTTCAAATTCAGTTTTTATAACTGGTCGGGATTTTCAAATTCAGTCTTATAACTGGTCGGGATTTTCAACTCCAGTTTCTATAACTGGTCGGGATTTTGAAATCCAGTTTCTATAACTGGTTGGAATTTTCAAATCCAGTTTTTATAACTAGTCGGGATTTTCAAATCCAGTTTCTATAACTGGTCGGGATTTTCAAATCCAGTTTTATAACTGGTCGGGATTTTTAAATCCATTTTCTATAACTGGTCGGGATTTTCAAATCTAGTTTTATAATTAGTCGGGATTTTCAAATCCAGTGTTATAACTGATAAGGATTTTCAAATTCAGTTTCTATAACTCCTCGCGATTTTCAAATCCAGTTTTATAACTGGTCGGGATTTTCAAATCCAGTGTTTATAACTGGTCGGGATTTTCAAATTCAGTTTCTATAACTGGTCAGGATTTTCAAATCCAGTTTTTATAACTGGTCAGGATTTTCAAATTCAGTTTCTATAACTGGTCAGGATTTTCAAATCCAGTTTTTATAACTAGTCGGGATTTTCAAATCCAGTTTTTATAACTGGTCGGGATTTTCAAATTCAGTGTTATAACTGGTCGGGATTTTCAAATCCAGTTTCTATAACTGGTCGGGATTTTCAAATCCAGTTTTATAACTGGTCGGGATTTTCAAATCCATTTTCTATAACTGGTCGAGATTTTCAAATCTAGTTTTACAATTGGTCGGGATTTTCAAATCCAGTGTTATAACTGATCAGGATTTTCAAATCCAGTTTCTATAACTGGTCGGGATTTTCAAATCCAGTTTTATAACTGGTCGGCATTTTCAAATCCAGTTTTTATAACCGGTCGGGATTTTCAAATTCAGTGTTATAACTGGTCGGGATTTTCAAATCCAGTTTCTATAACTGGTCGGGATTTTCAAATCCAGTTTCTATAACTGGTCGTGATTTTCAAATCCAGTTTCTATAACTGGTCGGGATTTTCAACTCTAGTTTTTATAACTGGTCGGGATTTTCAAATCCAGTTTTATAACTGGTCGGGATTTTCAAATCCATTTTCTATAACTGGTCGGGATTTTCAAATCTAGTTTTATAATTGGTCGGGATTTTCAAATCCATTGTTATAACTGATCAGGATTTTCAAATTCAGTTTCTATAACTCGTCGGGATTTTCAAATCCAGTTTTATAACTGGTCGGGATTTTCAAATCCAGTTTTAATAACTGGTCGGGATTTTCAAATTCAGTTTCTATAACTGGTCGGAATTTTCAAATCCAGTTTTTATAACTGGTCGGGATTTTCAAATTCAGTGTTATAACTAGTCGGGATTTTCAACTCCAGTTTCTATAACTGGTCGGGATTTTGAAATCCAGTTTCTATAATTGGTTGGGATTTTCAAATCCAGTTTTTATAACTAGTCGGGATTTTCAAATACAGTTTCTATAACTGGTCGAGATTTTCAAATCCAGTTTTATAACTGGTCGGGATTTTCAAATCTAGTTTCTATAACTGGTCGATATTTTCAAATCTAGTTTCTATAACTGGTCGGGATTTTCAAATCCAGTTTCTATAACAGGTCGGGATTTTCAAATCTAGTTTTTATAACTGGTCGGGATTTTCAAATCTAGTTTCTATAACTGGTCAGGATTTTCAAATCCAGTTTCTATAATTGGTCGGGATTTTAAAATCCAGTTTCTATAACTGATCGGGATTTTCAAATCCAGTTTCTATAACTGGTCGGGATTTTCAAATCCAGTTTTATAACTGGTCGGGATTTTCAAATCCAGTTTCTATAACTGGTCGGGATTTTCAAATCTAGTGTCATAACTGGTCGGAATTTTCAAATCCAGTTTTATAACTGGTCGAGATTTTCAAATCCATTTGCTGTAACTGGTCGGGATTTTCAAATCTAGTTTTATAATTGGTCTGGATTTTCAAATCCAGTGTTATAACTGATCAGGATTTTCAAATTTAGTTTCTATAACTCGTCGGGATTTTCAAATTCAGTTTCTATAACTGGTCAGGATTTTCAAATCCAGTTTTTATAACTGGTCTGGATTTTCAAATTCAGTTTCTATAACTGGTCAGGATTTTCAAATCCAGTTTTTATAACTAGTCGGGATTTTCAAATCCAGTTTTTATAACTGGTCGGGATTGTCAAATTCAGTGTTATAACTGGTCGGGATTTTCAAATCCAGTTTCTATAACTGGTCGGGATTTTCAAATCCAGTTTTATAACTGGTCGGGATTTTCAAATCCATTTTCTATAACTGGTCGGGATTTTCAAATCTAGTTTTGAAATTGGTCGGGATTTTCAAATCCAGTGTTATAACTGATCAGGATTTTCAAATCCAGTTTCTATAACTGATCGGGATTTTCAAATCCAGTTTTATAACTGTTCGGCATTTTCAAATCCAGTTTTTATAACCGGTCGGGATTTTCAAATTCAGTGTTATAACTGGTCGGGATTTTCAAATCCAGTTTCTATAACTGGTCGGGATTTTCAAATCCAGTTTTTATAACTGGTCTGGATTTTCAAATTCAGTTTCTATAACTGGTCAGGATTTTCAAATCCAGTTTTTATAACTAGTCGGGATTTTCAAATCCAGTTTTTATAACTGGTCGGGATTTTCAAATTCAGTGTTATAACTGGTCGGGATTTTCAAATCCAGTTTCTATAACTGGTCGGGATTTTCAAATCCAGTTTTATAACTGGTCGGGATTTTCAAATCCATTTTCTATAACTGGTCGGGATTTTCAAATCTAGTTTTACAATTGGTCGGGATTTTCAAATCCAGTGTTATAACTGATCAGGATTTTCAAATCCAGTTTCTATAACTGATCGGGATTTTCAAATCCAGTTTTATAACTGGTCGGCATTTTCAAATCCAGTTTTTATAACCGGTCGGGATTTTCAAATTCAGTGTTATAACTGGTCGGGATTTTCAAATCCAGTTTCTATAACTGGTCGGGATTTTGAAATCCAGTTTCTATAACTGGTCGGGATTTTCAAATCCAGTGTTATAACTGATCAGGATTTTCAAATCCAGTTTCTATAACTGGTCGGGATTTTCAAATCCAGTTTTATAACTGGTCGGGATTTTCAAATCCAGTTTTTATAACTGGTCGGGATTTTCAAATCCAGTTTCTATAACTGGTCAGGATTTTCAAATCAAGTTTCTATAACTGGTCGGGATTTTCAAATCCAGTTTTTATAACCGGTCGGGATTTTCAAATCTAGTTTCTATAACTGGTCGGGATTTTGAAATCTAGTTTCTATAACTGGTCGGGATTTTCAATTCCAGATTTTATAACTGGTCGGGATTTTCAAATCCAGTTTCTATAACTGATAGGGATTTTCAAATCCAGTTTCTATAACTGGTCGGGATTTTGAAATCCAGTTTCTATAACTGGTCGGGATTTTTCAAATACAGTTTCTATAACTGGTCGGGATTTTCAAATACAGTTTCTATAACTGGTCGAGATTTTCAAATCCAGTTTCTATAACTGGTCGGGATTTGCAACTCCAATTTTTATAACTCGTCGGGATTTTCAAATCCAGTATCTATAACTGGTCGGAATTTTCAAATCTAGTGTCATAACTGGTCGGAATTTTTAAATCCAGTTTCTATAACTGGTCGGGATTTTCAAATCCAGTTTCTATAACTGGTCGGGATTTTCAAATCCAGTTTTTATAACTGGTCGGGATTTTCAAATTCAGTGTTATAACTGGTCGGGATTTTCAAATCCAGTATCTATAACTGGTCGGAATTTTTAAATCTAGTGTTATAACTAGTCAGAATTTTTAAATCCAGTTTCTATAACTGGTCGGGATTTTCAAATCCAGTTTTATAACTGGTCAGGATTTTCAAATCCAGTTTCTATAACTGGTCGGGATTTTCAAATCCAGTTTTATAACTGGTCGGGATTTTCAAATCCAGTTTCTATAACTGGTCGGGATTTTTAAATCCAGTTTTATAATTGGTCGGGATTTTCAAATCCAGTTTTATAACTAGTCGGGATTTTCAAATCCAGTTTCTATAACTGGTCGGGATTTTCAAATCCAGTTTTATAATTGGTCGGAATTTTGAAATCTAGTGTTATAACTGATCATAATTTTCAAATCCAGTTTCTATAAATGGTCGGGATTTTCAAATTCAGTTTCTATAACTGGTCAGGATTTTCAAATCCAGTTTGTATAACTGGTCGGGATTTTCAAATGCAGTTTTTATAACTGGTCGGGATTTTCAAATTCAGTGTTATAACTGGTCGGGATTTTCAAATCCAGTTTCTATAACTGGTCGGGATTTTCAAATCAGTTTCTATAACTGATCGGGATTTTGAAATCCAGTTTCTATAACTGGTCGGGATTTTCAAATCTAGTTTTTATAACTGGTCGGGATTTTCAAATCCAGTTTTTGTAACTGGTCGGGATTTTCAAAATTCAGTTTTTACAACTGGTCGGGATTTTCAAATCCAGTTTCTATAACTGGTCGTGATTTCAAAATCTAGTGTCATAACTGGTCGGGATTTTTAAATCCAATTTCTATAACTGGTCGGGATTTTCAAATCCAGTTTTATAACTGGTCGGGATTTTCAAATGCAGTTTCTATAACTGGTCGGGATTTTTAAATCTAGTTTTATAACTGGTTGGGATTTTCAAATCCAGATTTATAACTGGTCGGGATTTTTAAAATCCAGTTTCTATAACAGGTCCCGATTTTTAAATCTAGTTTTATAATTGGTCGGGATTTTCAAATCCAGTGTTATAACTGATCAGGATTTTCAAATCCAGTTTCTATAACTGGTCGGGATTTTTAAATCCAATTTTATAACTGGTCGAGATTTTCAAATCCAGTTTTTATACCTGGTCGGGATTTTCAAATCCAGTTTCTATAACTGGTCATGATTTTCAAATCAAGTTTCTATAACTGGTCGGGATTTTCAAATCCATTTTCTATAACTGGTCGGGATTTTCAAATCTAATTTTACAATTGGTCGGGATTTTCAAATCCAGTGTTATAACTGATCAGGATTTTCAAATCCAGTTTCTATAACTGGTCGGGATTTTCAAATCCAGTTTTATAACTGGTCGGCATTTTCAAATCCAGTTTTTATAACCGGTCGGGATTTTCAAATTCAGTGTTATAACTGGTCGGGATTTTCAAATCCAGTTTCTATAACTGGTCGGGATTTTCAAATCCAGTTTCTATAACTGGTCGTGATTTTCAAATCCAGTTTCTATAACTGGTCGGGATTTTCAACTCTAGTTTTTATAACTGGTCGGGATTTTCAAATCCAGTTTTATAACTGGTCGGGATTTTCAAATCCATTTTCTATAACTGGTCGGGATTTTCAAATCTAGTTTTATAATTGGTCGGGATTTTCAAATCCAGTGTTATAACTGATCAGGATTTTCAAATTCAGTTTCTATAACTCGTCGGGATTTTCAAATCCAGTTTTATAACTGGTCGGGATTTTCAAATCCAGTTTTAATAACTGGTCGGGATTTTCAAATTCAGTTTCTATAACTGGTCAGGATTTTCAAATCCAGTTTCTATAACTGGTCGGAATTTTCAAATCCAGTTTTTATAACTGGTCGGGATTTTCAAATTCAGTGTTATAACTAGTCGGGATTTTCAACTCCAGTTTCTATAACTGGTCGGGATTTTGAAATCCAGTTTCTATAATTGGTTGGGATTTTCAAATCCAGTTTTTATAACTAGTCGGGATTTTCAAATCCAGTTTCTATAACTGGTCGAGATTTTCAAATCCAGTTTTATAACTGGTCGGGATTTTCAAATCTAGTTTCTATAACTGGTCGATATTTTCAAATCTAGTTTCTATAACTGGTCGGGATTTTCAAATCCAGTTTCTATAACAGGTCGGGATTTTCAAATCCAGTTTCTATAACTGGTCGGGATTTTCAAATCCAGTTTTTATAACTGGTCGGGATTTTCAAATTCAGTGTTATAACTGGTCGGGATTTTCAAATCCAGTTTTTATAACTGGTCGGGATTTTCAAATCCAGTTTCTATAACTAGTTGGGATTTTCAAATCCAGTTTTATAACTGGTCGGGATTTTCAAATCTAGTTTCTATAACTGGTCGGGATTTTCAAATCCAGTTTCTATAACTGGTCGGGATTTTCAAATCAAGTTTCTATAACTGGTCTGTATTTTGAAATCCAGTTTATATAACTGGTCGGCCTTTTCAAATCTAGTTTTTATAACTGGTCGGGATTTTCAAATCCAGTTTCTATAACTGGTCGGGATTTTCAAATCAAGTTTCTATAACTGGTCGTTATTTTGAAAGCCAGTTTCTATAACTGGTCGGGATTTTTAAATCTAGTTTTTATAACTGGTCGGGATTTTCAAATCCAGTTTCTATAACTGGTCGGGATTTTCAAATCCAGTTTTATAACTGGTCGGGATTTTCAAATCTAGTTTCTATAACTGGTCGGGATTTTCAAATCCAGTTTCTATAACTGGTCGGGATTTTCAAATCCAGTTTCTATATCTGGTCGGGATTTTCAAATCTAGTTTTTATAACTGGTTGGGATTTTCAAATCCAGTTTTTGTAACTAGTCGGGATTTTCAAAATTCAGTTTTTACAACTGGTCGGGATTTTCAAATCCAGTTTCTATAACTAGTCGGGATTTTCAAATCCAATTTTTATAACTGGTCGGGATTTTCAAATCCAGTTTCTATAACTGGTCGTCATTTCCAAATCTAGTGTCATAACTGGTCGGGATTTTCAAATCCAATTTCTATAACTGGTCGGGATTTTCAAATCCAGTTTTATAACTGGTCAGGATTTTCAAATGCAGTTTCTATAACTGGTCGGGATTTTTAAATCTAATTTTATAACTGGTTGGGATTTTCAAATCCAGATTTATAACTGGTCGGGATTTTCAAATCCAGTTTCTATAACAGATCCCGATTTTCAAATTTAGTTTTATAATTGGTCGGGATTTTCAAATCGAGTGTTATAACTGATCAGGATTTTCAAATCCAGTTTCTATAACTGGTCGGGATTTTCAAATCCAGTTTTATAACTGGTCGGGATTTTCAAATCCAGTTTTTATAACTGGTCGGGATTTTCAAATCCAGTTTCTATAACTGGTCAGGATTTTCAAATCAAGTTTCTATAACTGGTCGGGATCTTCAAATCCAGTTTCTATAACTAGTTTTTATAATTGGTCGGGATTTTCAAATCCAGTGTTATAACTGATCAGGATTTTCAAATTCAGTTTCTATAAATCGTCGGGATTTTCAAATCCAGTTTTATAAATGGTCGGGATTTTCAAATCCATTTTCTATAACTGGTCGGGATTTTCAAATCCAGTTTTATAACTGGTCGGGATTTTCAAATCCATTTTCTATAACTGGTCGGGATTTTCAAATCTAGTTTTATAATTGGTCGGGATTTTCAAATCCGGTGTTATAACTGATCAGGATTTTCATATTCAGTTTCTATAACTCGTCGGGATTTTCAAATCCAGTTTTATAACTGGTCGGGATTTTCAAATCCAGTTTTTATAACTAGTCGGGATTTTCAAATTCAGTTTCTATAACTGGTCAGGATTTTCAAATCCAGTTTCTATAACTGGTCGGGATTTTCAAATTCAGTTTTTATAACTGGTCGGGATTTTCAAATTCAGTCTTATAACTGGTCGGGATTTTCAACTCCAGTTTCTATAACTGGTCGGGATTTTGAAATCCAGTTTCTATAACTGGTTGGAATTTTCAAATCCAGTTTTTATAACTAGTCGGGATTTTCAAATCCAGTTTCTATAACTGGTCGGGATTTTCAAATCCAGTTTTATAACTGGTCGGGATTTTTAAATCCATTTTCTATAACTGGTCGGGATTTTCAAATCTAGTTTTATAATTAGTCGGGATTTTCAAATCCAGTGTTATAACTGATAAGGATTTTCAAATTCAGTTTCTATAACTCCTCGCGATTTTCAAATCCAATTTTATAACTGGTCGGGATTTTCAAATCCAGTGTTTATAACTGGTCGGGATTTTCAAATTCAGTTTCTATAACTGGTCAGGATTTTCAAATCCAGTTTTTATAACTGGTCAGGATTTTCAAATTCAGTTTCTATAACTGGTCAGGATTTTCAAATCCAGTTTCTATAACTGGTCGTGATTTTCAAATCCAGTTTCTATAACTGGTCGGGATTTTCAACTCTAGTTTTTATAACTGGTCGGGATTTTCAAATCCAGTTTTATAACTGGTCGGGATTTTCAAATCCATTTTCTATAACTGGTCGGGATTTTCAAATCCATTTTCTATAACTGGTCGGGATTTTCAAATCTAATTTTACAATTGGTCGGGATTTTCAAATCCAGTGTTATAACTGATCAGGATTTTCAAATCCAGTTTCTATAACTGGTCGGGATTTTCAAATCCAGTTTTATAACTGGTCGGCATTTTCAAATCCAGTTTTTATAACCGGTCGGGATTTTCAAATTCAGTGTTATAACTGGTCGGGATTTTCAAATCCAGTTTCTATAACTGGTCGGGATTTTCAAATCCAGTTTCTATAACTGGTCGTGATTTTCAAATCCAGTTTCTATAACTGGTCGGGATTTTCAACTCTAGTTTTTATAACTGGTCGGGATTTTCAAATCCAGTTTTATAACTGGTCGGGATTTTCAAATCCATTTTCTATAACTGGTCGGGATTTTCAAATCTAGTTTTATAATTGGTCGGGATTTTCAAATCCAGTGTTATAACTGATCAGGATTTTCAAATTCAGTTTCTATAACTCGTCGGGATTTTCAAATCCAGTTTTATAACTGGTCGGGATTTTCAAATCCAGTTTTAATAACTGGTCGGGATTTTCAAATTCAGTTTCTATAACTGGTCAGGATTTTCAAATCCAGTTTCTATAACTGGTCGGAATTTTCAAATCCAGTTTTTATAACTGGTCGGGATTTTCAAATTCAGTGTTATAACTAGTCGGGATTTTCAACTCCAGTTTCTATAACTGGTGGGATTTTGAAATCCAGTTTCTATAATTGGTTGGGATTTTCAAATCCAGTTTTTATAACTAGTCGGGATTTTCAAATCCATGTTCTATAACTGGTCGAGATTTTCAAATCCAGTTTTATAACTGGTCGGGATTTTCAAATCTAGTTTCTATAACTGGTCGATATTTTCAAATCTAGTTTCTATAACTGGTCAGGATTTTCAAATCCAGTTTCTATAACAGGTCGGGATTTTCAAATCTAGTTTTTATAACTGGTCGGGATTTTCAAATCTAGTTTCTATAACTGGTCAGGATTTTCAAATCCAGTTTCTATAATTGGTCGGGATTTTAAAATCCAGTTTCTATAACTGATCGGGATTTTCAAATCCAGTTTCTATAACTGGTCGGGATTTTCAAATCCAGTTTTATAACTGGTCGGGATTTTCAAATCCAGTTTCTATAACTGGTCGGGATTTTCAAATCTAGTGTCATAACTGGTCGGAATTTTCAAATCCAGTTTTATAACTGGTCGAGATTTTCAAATCCATTTGCTGTAACTGGTCGGGATTTTCAAATCTAGTTTTATAATTGGTCTGGATTTTCAAATCCAGTGTTATAACTGATCAGGATTTTCAAATTTAGTTTCTATAACTCGTCGGGATTTTCAAATCCAGTTTTTATAACTGGTCGGGATTTTCAAATTCAGTGTTATAACTGGTCGGGATTTTCAA
Organism: Nuphar pumila; assembly: GCF_984573655.1. Classification (NCBI taxonomy): domain Eukaryota; kingdom Viridiplantae; phylum Streptophyta; class Magnoliopsida; order Nymphaeales; family Nymphaeaceae; genus Nuphar; species Nuphar pumila. The sequence goes on from NC_143258.1 coordinate 67,319,357, forward strand.
ATCCAGTTTCTATAACTGGTCGGGATTTTCAAATCCAATTTCTAAAACTGGTTGGTATTTTGAAATCGAGTTTCTATAACTGGTCGGGATTTTCAAATCCAGTTTTTATAACTGGTCGGGATTTTCAAATCCAGTTTCTATAACTAGTTGGGATTTTCAAATCCAGTTTTATAACTGGTCGGGATTTTCAAATCTAGTTTCTATAACTGGTCGGGATTTTCAAATCCAGTTTCTATAACTGGTCGGGATTTTCAAATCAAGTTTCTATAACTGGTCTGTATTTTGAAATCCAGTTTATATAACTGGTCGGCCTTTTCAAATCCAGTTTTTATAACTGGTCGGGATTTTCAAATCCAGTTTCTATAACTGGTCGGGATTTTCAAATCAAGTTTCTATAACTGGTCGTTATTTTGAAAGCCAGTTTCTATAACTGGTCGGGATTTTCAAATCTAGTTTTTATAACTGGTCGGGATTTTCAAATCCAGTTTCTATAACTGGTCGGGATTTTCAAATCCAGTTTTATAACTGGTCGGGATTTTCAAATCTAGTTTCTATAACTGGTCGGGATTTTCAAATCCAGTTTCTATAACTGGTCGGGATTTTCAAATCCAGTTTCTATATCTGGTCGGGATTTTCAAATCTAGTTTTTATAACTGGTCGGGATTTTCAAATCCAGTTTTTGTAACTAGTCGGGATTTTCAAAATTCAGTTTTTACAACTGGTCGGGATTTTCAAATCCAGTTTCTATAACTAGTCGGGATTTTCAAATCCAATTTTTATAACTGGTCAGGATTTTCAAATCCAGTTTCTATAACTGGTCGTCATTTCCAAATCTAGTGTCATAACTGGTCGGGATTTTCAAATCCAATTTCTATAACTGGTCGGGATTTTCAAATCCAGTTTTATAACTGGTCAGGATTTTCAAATGCAGTTTCTATAACTGGTCGGGATTTTTAAATCTAATTTTATAACTGGTTGGGATTTTCAAATCCAGATTTATAACTGGTCGGGATTTTCAAATCCAGTTTCTATAACAGATCCCGATTTTCAAATTTAGTTTTGTAATTGGTCGGGATTTTCAAATCCAGTGTTATAACTGATCAGGATTTTCAAATCCAGTTTCTATAACTGGTCGGGATTTTCAAATCCAGTTTCTATAACTGGTCGGGATTTTCAAATCCAGTTTTATAACTGGTCGGGATTTTCAAATCCAGTTTTTATAACTGGTCGGGATTTTCAAATCCAGTTTCTATAACTGGTCAGGATTTTCAAATCAAGTTTCTATAACTGGTCGGGATCTTCAAATCCAGTTTCTATAACTAGTTTTTATAATTGGTCGGGATTTTCAAATCCAGTGTTATAACTGATCAGGATTTTCAAATTCAGTTTCTATAAATCGTCGAGATTTTCAAATCCAGTTTTATAAATGGTCGGGATTTTCAAATCCATTTTCTATAACTGGTCAGGATTTTCAAATCCAGTTTTATAACTGGTCGGGATTTTCAAATCCATTTTCTATAACTGGTCGGGATTTTCAAATCTAGTTTTATAATTGGTCGGGATTTTCAAATCCGGTGTTATAACTGATCAGGATTTTCATATTCAGTTTCTATAACTCGTCGGGATTTTCAAATCCAGTTTTATAACTGGTCGGGATTTTCAAATCCAGTTTTTATAACTAGTCGGGATTTTCAAATTCAGTTTCTATAACTGGTCAGGATTTTCAAATCCAGTTTCTATAACTGGTCGGGATTTTCAAATTCAGTTTTTATAACTGGTCGGGATTTTCAAATTCAGTCTTATAACTGGTCGGGATTTTCAACTCCAGTTTCTATAACTGGTCGGGATTTTGAAATCCAGTTTCTATAACTGGTTGGAATTTTCAAATCCAGTTTTTATAACTAGTTGGGATTTTCAAATCCAGTTTCTATAACTGGTCGGGATTTTCAAATCCAGTTTTATAACTGGTCGGGATTTTTAAATCCATTTTCTATAACTGGTCGGGATTTTCAAATCTAGTTTTATAATTAGTCGGGATTTTCAAATCCAGTGTTATAACTGATAAGGATTTTCAAATTCAGTTTCTATAACTCCTCGCGATTTTCAAATCCAGTTTTATAACTGGTCGGGATTTTCAAATCCAGTGTTTATAACTGGTCGGGATTTTCAAATTCAGTTTCTATAACTAGTCAGGATTTTCAAATCCAGTTTTTATAACTGGTCAGGATTTTCAAATTTAGTTTCTATAACTGGTCAGGATTTTCAAATCCAGTTTTTATAACTAGTCGGGATTTTCAAATCCAGTTTTTATAACTGGTCGGGATTTTCAAATTCAGTGTTATAACTGGCCGGGATTTTCAAATCCAGTTTCTATAACTGGTCGGGATTTTCAAATCAAGTTTTATAACTGGTCGGGATTTTCAAATCCATTTTCTATAACTGGTCGGGATTTTCAAATCTAGTTTTACAATTGGTCGGGATTTTCAAATCCAGTGTTATAACTGATCAGGATTTTCAAATCCAGTTTCTATAACTGGTCGGGATTTTCAAATCCAGTTTTATAACTGGTCGGCATTTTCAAATCCAGTTTTTATAACCGGTCGGGATTTTCAAATTCAGTGTTATAACTGGTCGGGATTTTCAAATCCAGTTTCTATAACTGGTCGGGATTTTGAAATCCAGTTTCTATAACTGGTCGGGATTTTCAAATCCAGTGTTATAACTAATCAGGATTTTCAAATCCAGTTTCTATAACTGGTCGGGATTTTCAAATCTAATTTTACAATTGGTCGGGATTTTCAAATCCAGTGTTATAACTGATCAGGATTTTCAAATCCAGTTTCTATAACTGGTCGGGATTTTCAAATCCAGTTTTATAACTGGTCGGCATTTTCAAATCCAGTTTTTATAACCGGTCGGGATTTTCAAATTCAGTGTTATAACTGGTCGGGATTTTCAAATCCAGTTTCTATAACTGGTCGGGATTTTCAAATCCAGTTTCTATAACTGGTCGTGATTTTCAAATCCAGTTTCTATAACTGGTCGGGATTTTCAACTCTAGTTTTTATAACTGGTCGGGATTTTCAAATCCAGTTTTATAACTGGTCGGGATTTTCAAATCCATTTTCTATAACTGGTCGGGATTTTCAAATCTAGTTTTATAATTGGTCGGGATTTTCAAATCCAGTGTTATAACTGATCAGGATTTTCAAATTCAGTTTCTATAACTCGTCGGGATTTTCAAATCCAGTTTTATAACTGGTCGGGATTTTCAAATCCAGTTTTAATAACTGGTCGGGATTTTCAAATTCAGTTTCTATAACTGGTCAGGATTTTCAAATCCAGTTTCTATAACTGGTCGGAATTTTCAAATCCAGTTTTTATAACTGGTCGGGATTTTCAAATTCAGTGTTATAACTAGTCGGGATTTTCAACTCCAGTTTCTATAACTGGTCGGGATTTTGAAATCCAGTTTCTATAATTGGTTGGGATTTTCAAATCCAGTTTTTATAACTAGTCGGGATTTTCAAATCCAGTTTCTATAACTGGTCGAGATTTTCAAATCCAGTTTTATAACTGGTCGGGATTTTCAAATCTAGTTTCTATAACTGGTCGATATTTTCAAATCTAGTTTCTATAACTGGTCGGGATTTTCAAATCCAGTTTCTATAACAGGTCGGGATTTTCAAATCCAGTTTCTATAACTGGTCGGGATTTTCAAATCCAGTTTTTATAACTGGTCGGGATTTTCAAATTCAGTGTTATAACTGGTCGGGATTTTCAAATCCAGTTTTTATAACTGGTCGGGATTTTCAAATCCAGTTTCTATAACTAGTTGGGATTTTCAAATCCAGTTTTATAACTGGTCGGGATTTTCAAATCTAGTTTCTATAACTGGTCGGGATTTTCAAATCCAGTTTCTATAACTGGTCGGGATTTTCAAATCAAGTTTCTATAAATGGTCTGTATTTTGAAATCCAGTTTATATAACTGGTCGGCCTTTTCAAATCCAGTTTTTATAACTGGTCGGGATTTTCAAATCCAGTTTCTATAACTGGTCGGGATTTTCAAATCAAGTTTCTATAACTGGTCGTTATTTTGAAAGCCAGTTTCTATAACTGGTCGGGATTTTTAAATCTAGTTTTTATAACTGGTCGGGATTTTCAAATCCAGTTTCTATAACTGGTCGGGATTTTCAAATCCAGTTTTATAACTGGTCGGGATTTTCAAATCTAGTTTCTATAACTGGTCGGGATTTTCAAATCCAGTTTCTATAACTGGTCGGGATTTTCAAATCCAGTTTCTATATCTGGTCGGGATTTTCAAATCTAGTTTTTATAACTGGTTGGGATTTTCAAATCCAGTTTTTGTAACTAGTCGGGATTTTCAAAATTCTGTTTTTACAACTGGTCGGGATTTTCAAATCCAGTTTCTATAACTAGTCGGGATTTTCAAATCCAATTTTTATAACTGGTCGGGATTTTCAAATCCAGTTTCTATAACTGGTCGTCATTTCCAAATCTAGTGTCATAACTGGTCGGGATTTTCAAATCCAATTTCTATAACTGGTCGGGATTTTCAAATCCAGTTTTATAACTGGTCAGGATTTTCAAATGCAGTTTCTATAACTGGTCGGGATTTTTAAATCTAATTTTATAACTGGTTGGGATTTTCAAATCCAGATTTATAACTGGTCGGGATTTTCAAATCCAGTTTCTATAACAGATCCCGATTTTCAAATTTAGTTTTATAATTGGTCGGGATTTTCAAATCGAGTGTTATAACTGATCAGGATTTTCAAATCCAGTTTCTATAACTGGTCGGGATTTTCAAATCCAGTTTTATAACTGGTCGGGATTTTCAAATCCAGTTTTTATAACTGGTCGGGATTTTCAAATCCAGTTTCTATAACTGGTCAGGATTTTCAAATCAAGTTTCTATAACTGGTCGGGATCTTCAAATCCAGTTTCTATAACTAGTTTTTATAATTGGTCGGGATTTTCAAATCCAGTGTTATAACTGATCAGGATTTTCAAATTCAGTTTCTATAAATCGTCGGGATTTTCAAATCCAGTTTTATAAATGGTCGGGATTTTCAAATCCATTTTCTATAACTGGTCGGGATTTTCAAATCCAGTTTTATAACTGGTCGGGATTTTCAAATCCATTTTCTATAACTGGTCGGGATTTTCAAATCTAGTTTTATAATTGGTCGGGATTTTCAAATCCGGTGTTATAACTGATCAGGATTTTCATATTCAGTTTCTATAACTCGTCGGGATTTTCAAATCCAGTTTTATAACTGGTCGGGATTTTCAAATCCAGTTTTTATAACTAGTCGGGATTTTCAAATTCAGTTTCTATAACTGGTCAGGATTTTCAAATCCAGTTTCTATAACTGGTCGGGATTTTCAAATTCAGTTTTTATAACTGGTCGGGATTTTCAAATTCAGTCTTATAACTGGTCGGGATTTTCAACTCCAGTTTCTATAACTGGTCGGGATTTTGAAATCCAGTTTCTATAACTGGTTGGAATTTTCAAATCCAGTTTTTATAACTAGTCGGGATTTTCAAATCCAGTTTCTATAACTGGTCGGGATTTTCAAATCCAGTTTTATAACTGGTCGGGATTTTTAAATCCATTTTCTATAACTGGTCGGGATTTTCAAATCTAGTTTTATAATTAGTCGGGATTTTCAAATCCAGTGTTATAACTGATAAGGATTTTCAAATTCAGTTTCTATAACTCCTCGCGATTTTCAAATCCAATTTTATAACTGGTCGGGATTTTCAAATCCAGTGTTTATAACTGGTCGGGATTTTCAAATTCAGTTTCTATAACTGGTCAGGATTTTCAAATCCAGTTTTTATAACTGGTCAGGATTTTCAAATTCAGTTTCTATAACTGGTCAGGATTTTCAAATCCAGTTTTTATAACTAGTCGGGATTTTCAAATCCAGTTTTTATAACTGGTCGGGATTTTCAAATTCAGTGTTATAACTGGTCGGGATTTTCAAATCCAGTTTCTATAACTGGTCGGGATTTTCAAATCCAGTTTTATAACTGGTCGGGATTTTCAAATCCATTTTCTATAACTGGTCGGGATTTTCAAATCTAATTTTACAATTGGTCGGGATTTTCAAATCCAGTGTTATAACTGATCAGGATTTTCAAATCCAGTTTCTATAACTGGTCGGGATTTTCAAATCCAGTTTTATAACTGGTCGGCATTTTCAAATCCAGTTTTTATAACCGGTCGGGATTTTCAAATTCAGTGTTATAACTGGTCGGGATTTTCAAATCCAGTTTCTATAACTGGTCGGGATTTTCAAATCCAGTTTCTATAACTGGTCGTGATTTTCAAATCCAGTTTCTATAACTGGTCGGGATTTTCAACTCTAGTTTTTATAACTGGTCGGGATTTTCAAATCCAGTTTTATAACTGGTCGGGATTTTCAAATCCATTTTCTATAACTGGTCGGGATTTTCAAATCTAGTTTTATAATTGGTCGGGATTTTCAAATCCAGTGTTATAACTGATCAGGATTTTCAAATTCAGTTTCTATAACTCGTCGGGATTTTCAAATCCAGTTTTATAACTGGTCGGGATTTTCAAATCCAGTTTTAATAACTGGTCGGGATTTTCAAATTCAGTTTCTATAACTGGTCAGGATTTTCAAATCCAGTTTCTATAACTGGTCGGAATTTTCAAATCCAGTTTTTATAACTGGTCGGGATTTTCAAATTCAGTGTTATAACTAGTCGGGATTTTCAACTCCAGTTTCTATAACTGGTGGGATTTTGAAATCCAGTTTCTATAATTGGTTGGGATTTTCAAATCCAGTTTTTATAACTAGTCGGGATTTTCAAATCCATGTTCTATAACTGGTCGAGATTTTCAAATCCAGTTTTATAACTGGTCGGGATTTTCAAATCTAGTTTCTATAACTGGTCGATATTTTCAAATCTAGTTTCTATAACTGGTCAGGATTTTCAAATCCAGTTTCTATAACAGGTCGGGATTTTCAAATCTAGTTTTTATAACTGGTCGGGATTTTCAAATCTAGTTTCTATAACTGGTCAGGATTTTCAAATCCAGTTTCTATAATTGGTCGGGATTTTAAAATCCAGTTTCTATAACTGATCGGGATTTTCAAATCCAGTTTCTATAACTGGTCGGGATTTTCAAATCCAGTTTTATAACTGGTCGGGATTTTCAAATCCAGTTTCTATAACTGGTCAGGATTTTCAAATCTAGTGTCATAACTGGTCGGAATTTTCAAATCCAGTTTTATAACTGGTCGAGATTTTCAAATCCATTTGCTGTAACTGGTCGGGATTTTCAAATCTAGTTTTATAATTGGTCTGGATTTTCAAATCCAGTGTTATAACTGATCAGGATTTTCAAATTTAGTTTCTATAACTCGTCGGGATTTTCAAATCCAGTTTTTATAACTGGTCGGGATTTTCAAATTCAGTGTTATAACTGGTCGGGATTTTCAAATCCAGTTTCTATAACTGGTCGGGATTTTCAAATCCAATTTCTAAAACTGGTTGGTATTTTGAAATCGAGTTTCTATAACTGGTCGGGATTTTCAAATCCAGTTTTTATAACTGGTCGGGATTTTCAAATCCAGTTTCTATAACTAGTTGGGATTTTCAAATCCAGTTTTATAACTGGTCGGGATTTTCAAATCTAGTTTCTATAACTGGTCGGGATTTTCAAATCCAGTTTCTATAACTGGTCGGGATTTTCAAATCAAGTTTCTATAACTGGTCTGTATTTTGAAATCCAGTTTATATAACTGGTCGGCCTTTTCAAATCCAGTTTTTATAACTGGTCGGGATTTTCAAATCCAGTTTCTATAACTGGTCGGGATTTTCAAATCTAGTTTTTATAACTGGTCGGGATTTTCAAATCCAGTTTCTATAACTGGTCGGGATTTTCAAATCCAGTTTTATAACTGGTCGGGATTTTCAAATCTAGTTTCTATAACTGGTCGGGATTTTCAAATCCAGTTTCTATAACTGGTCGGGATTTTCAAATCCAGTTTCTATATCTGGTCGGGATTTTCAAATCTAGTTTTTATAACTGGTCGGGATTTTCAAATCCAGTTTTAGTAACTAGTCGGGATTTTCAAAATTCAGTTTTTACAACTGGTCGGGATTTTCAAATCCAGTTTCTATAACTAGTCGGGATTTTCAAATCCAATTTTTATAACTGGTCGGGATTTTCAAATCCAGTTTCTATAACTGGTCGTCATTTCCAAATCTAGTGTCATAACTGGTCGGGATTTTCAAATCCAATTTCTATAACTGGTCGGGATTTTCAAATCCAGTTTTATAACTGGTCAGGATTTTCAAATGCAGTTTCTATAACTGGTCGGGATTTTTAAATCTAATTTTATAACTGGTTGGGATTTTCAAATCCAGATTTATAACTGGTCGGGATTTTCAAATCCAGTTTCTATAACAGATCCCGATTTTCAAATTTAGTTTTATAATTGGTCGGGATTTTCAAATCCAGTGTTATAACTGATCAGGATTTTCAAATCCAGTTTCTATAACTGGTCGGGATTTTCAAATCCAGTTTCTATAACTGGTCGGGATTTTCAAATCCAGTTTTATAACTGGTCGGGATTTTCAAATCCAGTTTTTATAACTGGTCGGGATTTTCAAATCCAGTTTCTATAACTGGTCAGGATTTTCAAATCAAGTTTCTATAACTGGTCGGGATCTTCAAATCCAGTTTCTATAACTAGTTTTTATAATTGGTCGGGATTTTCAAATCCAGTGTTATAACTGATCAGGATTTTCAAATTCAGTTTCTATAAATCGTCGAGATTTTCAAATCCAGTTTTATAAATGGTCGGGATTTTCAAATCCATTTTCTATAACTGGTCAGGATTTTCAAATCCAGTTTTATAACTGGTCGGGATTTTCAAATCCATTTTCTATAACTGGTCGGGATTTTCAAATCTAGTTTTATAATTGGTCGGGATTTTCAAATCCGGTGTTATAACTGATCAGGATTTTCATATTCAGTTTCTATAACTCGTCGGGATTTTCAAATCCAGTTTTATAACTGGTCGGGATTTTCAAATCCAGTTTTTATAACTAGTCGGGATTTTCAAATTCAGTTTCTATAACTGGTCAGGATTTTCAAATCCAGTTTCTATAACTGGTCGGGATTTTCAAATTCAGTTTTTATAACTGGTCGGGATTTTCAAATTCAGTCTTATAACTGGTCGGGATTTTCAACTCCAGTTTCTATAACTGGTCGGGATTTTGAAATCCAGTTTCTATAACTGGTTGGAATTTTCAAATCCAGTTTTTATAACTAGTTGGGATTTTCAAATCCAGTTTCTATAACTGGTCGGGATTTTCAAATCCAGTTTTATAACTGGTCGGGATTTTTAAATCCATTTTCTATAACTGGTCGGGATTTTCAAATCTAGTTTTATAATTAGTCGGGATTTTCAAATCCAGTGTTATAACTGATAAGGATTTTCAAATTCAGTTTCTATAACTCCTCGCGATTTTCAAATCCAGTTTTATAACTGGTCGGGATTTTCAAATCCAGTGTTTATAACTGGTCGGGATTTTCAAATTCAGTTTCTATAACTAGTCAGGATTTTCAAATCCAGTTTTTATAACTGGTCAGGATTTTCAAATTTAGTTTCTATAACTGGTCAGGATTTTCAAATCCAGTTTTTATAACTAGTCGGGATTTTCAAATCCAGTTTTTATAACTGGTCGGGATTTTCAAATTCAGTGTTATAACTGGCCGGGATTTTCAAATCCAGTTTCTATAACTGGTCGGGATTTTCAAATCAAGTTTTATAACTGGTCGGGATTTTCAAATCCATTTCCTATAACTGGTCGGGATTTTCAAATCTAGTTTTACAATTGGTCGGGATTTTCAAATCCAGTGTTATAACTGATCAGGATTTTCAAATCCAGTTTCTATAACTGGTCGGGATTTTCAAATCCAGTTTTATAACTGGTCGGCATTTTCAAATCCAGTTTTTATAACCGGTCGGGATTTTCAAATTCAGTGTTATAACTGGTCGGGATTTTCAAATCCAGTTTCTATAACTGGTCGGGATTTTGAAATCCAGTTTCTATAACTGGTCGGGATTTTCAAATCCAGTGTTATAACTAATCAGGATTTTCAAATCCAGTTTCTATAACTGGTCGGGATTTTCAAAATTCAGTTTTTACAACTGGTCGGGATTTTCAAATCCAGTTTCTATAACTGGTCGTGATTTTAAAATCTAGTGTCATAACTGGTCGGGATTTTTAAATCCATTTTCTATAACTGGTCGGGATTTTCAAATCCAGTTTTATAAATGGTCAGGATTTTCAAATGCAGTTTCTATAACTGGTCGGGATTTTTAAATCTAGTTTTATAACTGGTTGGGATTTTCAAATCCAGATTTATAACTGGTCGGGATTTTCAAATCCAGTTTCTATAACAGATCTCGATTTTCAAATTTAGTTTTATAATTGGTCAGGATTTTCAAATCCAGTGTTATAACTGATCAGGATTTTCAAATCCAGTTTCTATAACTAGTCGGGATTTTCAATTCCAGATTTTATAACTGGTCGGGATTTTCAAATCCAGTTTCTATATCTGGTCGGGATTTTCAAATCCAGTTTCTATAACTGGTCAAGATTTTCAAATCCAGTTTCTATAACTGGTCGTGATTTTCAAATCCAGTTTCTATAACTGGTCGGGATTTTCAACTCTAGTTTTTATAACTGGTCGGGATTTTCAAATCCTGTTTTATAACTGGTCGGGATTTTCAAATCCATTTTCTATAACTGGTCGGGATTTTCAAATCTAGTTTTATAATTGGTCGGGATTTTCAAATCCAGTGTTATAACTGATCAGGATTTTCAAATTCAGTTTCTATAACTCGTCGGGATTTTCAAATCCAGTTTTATAACTGGTCGGGATTTTCAAATCCAGTTTTTATAACTAGTCGGGATTTTCAAATTCAGTTTCTATAACTGGTCAGGATTTTCAAATCCAGTTTCTATAACTGGTCGGGATTTTCAAATTCAGTTTTTATAACTGGTCGGGATTTTCAAATTCAGTGTTATAAATGGTCGGGATTTTCAACTCCAGTTTCTATAACTGGTCGGGATTTTGAAATCCAGTTTCTATAACTGGTTGGAATTTTCAAATCCAGTTTTTATAACTAGTCGGGATTTTCAAATCCAGTTTCTATAACTGGTCGGGATTTTCAAATCCAGTTTTATAACTGGTCGGGATTTTTAAATCCATTTTCTATAACTGGTCGGGATTTTCAAATCTAGTTTTATAATTAGTCGGGATTTTCAAATCCAGTGTTATAACTGATAAGGATTTTCAAATTCAGTTTCTATAACTCCTCGCGATTTTCAAATCCAGTTTTATAACTGGTCGGGATTTTCAAATCCAGTGTTTATAACTGGTCGGGATTTTCAAATTCAGTTTCTATAACTGGTCAGGATTTTCAAATCCAGTTTTTATAACTGGTCAGGATTTTCAAATTCAGTTTCTATAACTGGTCAGGATTTTCAAATCCAGTTTTTATAACTAGTCGGGATTTTCAAATCCAGTTTTTATAACTGGTCGGGATTTTCAAATTCAGTGTTATAACTGGCCGGGATTTTCAAATCCAGTTTCTATAACTGGTCGGGATTTTCAAATCCAGTTTTATAACTGGTCGGGATTTTCAAATCCATTTTCTATAACTGGTCGGGATTTTCAAATCTAGTTTTACAATTGGTCGGGATTTTCAAATCCAGTGTTATAACTGATCAGGATTTTCAAATCCAGTTTCTATAACTGGTCGGGATTTTCAAATCCAGTTTTATAACTGGTCGGCATTTTCAAATCCAGTTTTTATAACCGGTCGGGATTTTCAAATTCAGTGTTATAACTGGTCGGGATTTTCAAATCCAGTTTCTATAACTGGTCGGGATTTTGAAATCCAGTTTCTATAACTGGTCGGGATTTTCAAATCCAGTGTTATAACTAATCAGGATTTTCAAATCCAGTTTCTATAACTGGTCGGGATTTTCAAAATTCAGTTTTTACAACTGGTCGGGATTTTCAAATCCAGTTTCTATAACTGGTCGTGATTTCAAAATCTAGTGTCATAACTGGTCGGGATTTTTAAATCCATTTTCTATAACTGGTCGGGATTTTCAAATCCAGTTTTATAAATGGTCAGGATTTTCAAATGCAGTTTCTATAACTGGTCGGGATTTTTAAATCTAGTTTTATAACTGGTTGGGATTTTCAAATCCAGATTTATAACTGGTCGGGATTTTCAAATCCAGTTTCTATAACAGATCTCGATTTTCAAATTTAGTTTTATAATTGGTCAGGATTTTCAAATCCAGTGTTATAACTGATCAGGATTTTCAAATCCAGTTTCTATAACTAGTCGGGATTTTCAATTCCAGATTTTATAACTGGTCGGGATTTTCAAATCCAGTTTCTATATCTGGTCGGGATTTTCAAATCCAGTTTCTATAACTGGTCAAGATTTTCAAATCCAGTTTCTATAACTGGTCGTGATTTTCAAATCCAGTTTCTATAACTGGTCGGGATTTTCAACTCTAGTTTTTATAACTGGTCGGGATTTTCAAATCCAGTTTTATAACTGGTCGGGATTTTCAAATCCATTTTCTATAACTGGTCGGGATTTTCAAATCTAGTTTTATAATTGGTCGGGATTTTCAAATCCAGTGTTATAACTGATCAGGATTTTCAAATTCAGTTTCTATAACTCGTCGGGATTTTCAAATCCAGTTTTATAACTGGTCGGGATTTTCAAATCCAGTTTTAATAACTGGTCAGGATTTTCAAATTCAGTTTCTATAACTGGTCAGGATTTTCAAATCCAGTTTCTATAACTGGTCGGGATTTTCAAATCCAGTTTTTATAACTGGTCGGGATTTTCAAATTCAGTGTTATAACTGGTCGGGATTTTCAACTCCAGTTTCTATAACTGGTCGGGATTTTGAAATCCAGTTTCTATAACTCGTTGGGATTTTCAAGTCCAGTTTTTATAACTGGTCGGGATTTTCAAATCCAGTTTCTATAACTGGTCGAGATTTTCAAATCCAGTTTTATAACTGGTCGGGATTTTCAAATCTAGTTTCTATAACTGGTCGATATTTTCAAATCTAGTTTCTATAACTGGTCGGGATTTTCAAATCCAGTTTCTATAACTGGTCGGGATTTTCAAATCTAGTTTTTATAACTGGTCGGGATTTTCAAATCTAGTTTCTATAACTGGTCAGGATTTTCAAATCCAGTTTCTATAATTGGTCGGGATTTTAAAATCCAGTTTCTATAACTGGTCAGGATTTTCAAATCCAGTTTCTATAACTGGTCGGGATTTTCAAATCCAGTTTCTATAACTGGTCGGGATTTTCAAATCTAGTGACATAACTGGTCGGGATTTTCAAATCCAGTTTTATAACTGGTTGGGATTTTCAAATCCATTTGCTATAACTGGTCGGGATTTTCAAATCTAGTTTTATAATTGGTCGGGATTTTCAAATCCAGTGTTATAACTGATCAGGATTTTCAAATTTAGTTTCTATAACTCGTCGGGATTTTCAAATCCAGTTTTTATAACTGGTCGGGATTTTCAAATTCAGTGTTATAACTGGTCGGGATTTTCAAATCCAGTATCTATAACTGGTCGGAATTTTTAAATCTAGTGTCATAACTAGTCAGAATTTTTAAATCCAGTTTCTATAACTGGTCGGGATTTTCAAATCCAGTTTTATAACTTGTCGGGATTTTCAAATCCAGTTTCTATAACTGGTCGGGATTTTTAAATCCAGTTTTATAATTGGTCGGGATTTTCAAATCCAGTTTTATAACTAGTCAGGATTTTCAAATCCAGTTTCTATAACTGGTCGGGATTTTCAAATCCAGTTTTATAATTGGTCGGAATTTTCAAATCTAGTGTTATAACTGATCATAATTTTCAAATCCAGTTTCTATAAATGGTCGGGATTTTCAAATTCAGTTTCTATAACAGGTCCCGATTTTCAAATCTAGTTTTATAATTGGTCGGGATTTTCAAATTCAGTGTTATAACTGATCAGAATTTTCAAATCCAGTTTCTATAACTGGTTCGAATTTTCAAATCCAATTTTATAACTGGTCGAGATTTTCAAATCCAGTTTTTATAACTGGTCGGGATTTTCAAATCCAGTTTCTATAACTGGTCAGGATTTTCAAATCAAGTTTCTATAACTGGTCGGGATTTTCAAATCCAGTTTTTATAACCGGTCGGGATTTTCAAATTCAGTGTTATAACTGGTCGGGATTTTCAAATCCAGTTTCTATAACTGGTCGGGATTTTCAAATCCAGTTTCTATAACTGGTCGGGATATTGCAATCCAGTTTCTATAACTGGTCGGGATTTTCAATTCCAGATTTTATAACTGGTTGGGATTTTCAAATCCAGTTTCTATATCTGGTCGGGATTTTCAAATCCAGTTTCTATAACTGGTCGAGATTTTCAAATCCAGTTTCTATAACTGGTCGTGATTTTCAAATCCAGTTTCTATAACTGGTCGGGATTTTCAACTCTAGTTTTTATAACTGGTCGGGATTTTCAAATCCAGTTTTATAACTGGTCGGGATTTTCAAATCCATTTTCTATAACTGGTCGGGATTTTCAAATCTAGTTTTATAATTGGTCGGGATTTTCAAATCCAGTGTTATAACTGATCAGGATTTTCAAATTCAGTTTCTATAACTCGTCGGGATTTTCAAATCCAGTTTTATAACTGGTCGGGATTTTCAAATCCAGTTTTAATAACTGGTCAGGATTTTCAAATTCAGTTTCTATAACTGGTCAGGATTTTCAAATGCAGTTTCTATAATTGGTCGGAATTTTCAAATCCAGTTTTTATAACTGGTCGGGATTTTCAAATCCAGTTTTTATAACTGGTCGGGATTTTCAAATTCAGTGTTATAACTGGTCGGGATTTTCAAATCCAGTTTCTATAACTGGTCGGGATTTTCAAATCCAGTTTTATAACTGGTCGGGATTTTCAAATCCATTTTCTATAACTGGTCGGGATTTTCAAATCTAGTTTTATAATTGGTCGGGATTTTCAAATCCAGTGTTATAACTGATCAGGATTTTCAAATTCAGCTTCTATAACTCGTCGGGATTTTCAAATCCAGTTTTTATAACTGGTCGGGATTTTCAAATCCATCTTTATAACTGGTCGGGATTTTCAAATCCATTTTCTATAACTTGTCGGGATTTTCAAATCTAGTTTGATAATTGGTCGGGATTTTCAAATCCAGTGTTATAACTGATCAGGATTTTCAAATTCAGTTTCTATAACTCGTCGGGATTTTCAAATCCAGTTTTATAACTGGTCGGGATTTTCAAATCCAGTTTTAATAACTGGTTAGGATTTTCAAATTCAGTTTCTATAACTGGTCAGGATTTTCAAATCCAGTTTCTATAACTGGTCGGGATTTTCAAATCCAGTTTTTATAACTGGTCGGGATGTTCAAATTCAGTGTTATAACTGGTTGGGATTTTCAACTCCAGTTTCTATAACTGGTCGGGATTTTGAAATCCAGTTTCTATAACTGGTTGGGATTTTCAAATCCAGTTTTTATAACTCGTCGGGATTTTCAAATCCAGTTTCTATAACTGGTCGAGATTTTCAAATCCAGTTTTATAACTGGTCGGGATTTTCAAATCTAGTTTCTATAACTGGTCGATATTTTCAAATCTAGTTTCTATAACTGGTCGGGATTTTCAAATCCAGTTTTTATAACTGGTCGGGATTTTCAAATCTAGTTTTTATAACTGGTCGGGATTTTCAAATCTAGTTTCTATAACTGGTCAGGATTTTCAAATCCAGTTTCTATAATTGGTCGGGATTTTAAAATCCAGTTTCTATAACTGGTCGGGATTTTCAAATCCAGTTTCTATAACTGGTCGGGATTTTCAAATCCAGTTTCTATAACTGGTCGGGATTTTCAAATCTAGTGTCATAACTGGTCGGGATTTTCAAATCCAGTTTTATAACTGGTCGGGATTTTCAAATCCATTTGCTATAACTGGTAGAGATTTTCAAATCTAGTTTTATAATTGGTCGGGATTTTCAAATCCAGTGTTATAACTTATCAGGATTTTCAAATTTAGTTTCTATAACTCGTCGGGATTTTCAAATCCAGTTTTTATAACTGGTCGGGATTTTCAAATTCAGTGTTATAACTGGTCGGGATTTTCAAATCCAGTATCTATAACTGGTCGGAATTTTTAAATCTAGTGTCATAACTAGTCAGAATTTTTAAATACAGTTTCTATAACTGGTCGGGATTTTCAAATCCAGTTTTATAACTGGTCAGGATTTTCAAATCCAGTTTCTATAACTGGTCGGGATTTTCAAATCCAGTTTTATAACTGGTCGGGATTTTCAAATCCAGTTTCTATAACTGGTCGGGATTTTTAAATCCAGTTTTATAATTGGTCGGGATTTTCAAATCCAGTTTTATAACTAGTCGGGATTTTCAAATCCAGTTTCTATAACTGGTCGGGATTTTTAAATCCAGTTTTATAATTGGTCGGAATTTTCAAATCTAGTGTTATAACTGATCATAATTTTCAAATCCAGTTTCTATAAATGGTCGGGATTTTCAAATTCAGTTTCTATAACTGGTCAGGATTTTCAAATCCAGTTTTTGTAACTGGTCGGGATTTTCAAAATTCAGTTTTTACAACTGGTCGGGATTTTCAAATTCAGTTTCTATAACTGGTTGTGATTTCAAAATCTAGTGTCATAACTGGTCGGGATTTTTAAATCCAATTTCTATAACTGGTCGGGATTTTCAAATCCAGTTTTATAACTGGTCAGGATTTTCAAATGCAGTTTCTATAACTGGTCGGGATTTTTAAATCTAGTTTTATAACTGGTTGGGATATTCAAATCCAGATTTATAACTGGTCGGGATTTTCAAATCCAGTTTCTATAACAGGTCCCGATTTTTAAATCTAGTTTTATAATTGGTCGGGATTTTCAAATCCAGTGTTATAACTGATCAGGATTTTCAAATCCAGTTTCTATAACTGGTCGGGATTTTTAAATCCAATTTTATAACTGGTCGAGATTTTCAAATCCAGTTTTTATACCTGGTCGGGATTTTCAAATCCAGTTTCTATAACTGGTCAGGATTTTCAAATCAAGTTTCTATAACTGGTCGGGATTTTCAAATCCAGTTTTTATAACCGGTCGGGATTTTCAAATTAAGTGTTATAACTGGTCGGGATTTTCAAATCCAGTTTCCATAACTGGTCGGGATTTTCAAATCCAGTTTCTATAACTGGTCGGGATTTTGAAATCCAGTTTCTATAACTGGTCGGGATTTTCAATTCCAGATTTTATAACTGGTCGGGATTTTTAAATCCAGATCTTATATCTGGTCGGGATTTTCAAATCCAGTTTCTATAACTGGTCAAGATTTTCAAATCCAGTTTCTATAACTGGTCGTGATTTTCAAATCCAGTTTCTATAACTGGTCGGGATTTTCAACTCTAGTTTTTATAACTGGTCGGGATTTTCAAATCCAGTTTTATAACTGGTCGGGATTTTCAAATCCATTTTCTATAACTGGTCGGGATTTTCAAATCTAGTTTTATAATTGGTCGGGATTTTCAAATCCAGTGTTATAACTGATCAGGATTTTCAAATTCAGTTTCTATAACTCGTCGGGATTTTCAAATCCAGTTTTATAACTAGTCGGGATTTTCAAATCCAGTTTTAATAACTGGTCGGGATTTTCAAATTCAGTTTCTATAACTGGTCAGGATTTTCAAATCCAGTTTCTATAACTGGTCGGAATTTTCAAATCCAGTTTTTATAACTGGTCGGGATTTTCAAATTCAGTGTTATAACTAGTCGGGATTTTCAACTCCAGTTTCTATAACTGGTCGGGATTTTGAAATCCAGTTTCTATAACTGGTTGGGATTTTCAAATCCAGTTTTTATAACTGGTCGGGATTTTCAAATCCAGTTTCTATAACTGGTCGAGATTTTCAAATCCAGTTTTATAACTGGTCGGGATTTTCAAATCTAGTTTCTATAACTGGTCGATATTTTCAAATCTAGTTTCTATAACTGGTCGGGATTTTCAAATCCAGTTTCTATAACTGGTCGGGATTTTCAAATCTAGTTTTTATAACTGGTCGGGATTTTCAAATCTAGTTTCTATAACTGGTCAGGATTTTCAAATCCAGTTTCTATAATTAGTCGGGATTTTAAAATCCAGTTTCTATAACTGGTCGGGATTTTCAAATCCAGTTTCTATAACTGGTCGGGATTTTCAAATCCAGTTTTATAACTGGTCGGGATTTTCAAATCCAGTTTCTATAACTGGTCGGGATTTTCAAATCTAGTGTCATAACTGGTCGGAATTTTCAAATCCAGTTTTATAACTGGTCGGGATTTTCAAATCCATTTGCTGTAACTGGTCGGGATTTTCAAATCTAGTTTTATAATTGGTCTGGATTTTCAAATCCAGTGTCATAACTGATCAGGATTTTCAAATTTAGTTTCTATAACTCGTCGGGATTTTCAAATCCAGTTTTTATAACTGGTCGGGATTTTCAAATTCAGTGTTATAACTGGTCGGGATTTTCAAATCCAGTTTCTATAACTGGTCGGGATTTTCAAATCCAATTTCTAAAACTGGTCGGTATTTTGAAATGGAGTTTCTATAACTGGTCGGGATTTTCAAATCCAGTTTTTATAACTGGTCGGGATTTTCAAATCCAGTTTCTATAACTGGTCGGGATTTTCAAATCTAGTTTTTATAACTGGTCGGAATTTTCAAATCCAATTTTTGTAACTGGTCAGGATTTTCAAAATTCAGTTTTTACAACTGGTCGGGATTTTCAAATCCAGTTTCTATAACTGGTCGGGATTTTGAAATCCAGTTTCTATAACTGGTCGGGATTTTCAAATCCAGTTTTATAACTGGTCGGGATTTTCAAATCCAGTTTTATAACTAGTCGGGATTTTCAAATTCAGTTTCTATAACTGGTCGAGAGTTTTAAATTCAGTTTTATAATTGGTCGGAATTTTCAAATCTAGTGTTATAACTGATCAGGATTTTCAAATCCAGTTTCTATAACTGGTCAGGATTTTCAAATCCAGTTTTATAACTGGTCAGGATTTTCAAATCCAGTTTCTATAACTGGTCGAGATTTTCAAATTCAGTTTCTATAACTAGTCAGGATTTTCAAATCCAGTTTCTATAACTGGTCGAGATTTTCAAATCCAGTTTCTATAACTGGTCGGGATTTTCAAATCCAGTTTTATAACTGGTTGGGATTTTCAAATCCAGTTTCTATAACTGGTCGGGATTTTTAAATCCAGTTTTATAATTGGTCGGGATTTTCAAATCCAGTTTTATAACTAGTCGGGATTTTCAAATCCAGTTTCTATAACTGGTCGGGATTTTCAAATCCAGTTTTATAATTGGTCGGAATTTTCAAATCTAGTGTTATAACTGATCATGATTTTCAAATCCAGTTTCTATAAATGGTCAGGATTTTCAAATTCAGTTTCTATAACTAGTCAGGATTTTCAAATCCAGTTTCTATAACTGGTCGGGATTTTCAAATCCAGTTTTTTTAACTGGTCGGGATTTTCAAATTCATTGTTATAACTGGTCGGGATTTTCAAATCCAGTTTCTATAACAGATCTCGATTTTCAAATTTAGTTTTATAATTGGTCAGGATTTTCAAATCCAGTGTTATAACTGATCAGGATTTTCAAATCCAGTTTCTATAACTAGTCGGGATTTTCAATTCCAGATTTTATAACTGGTCGGGATTTTCAAATCCAGTTTCTATATCTGGTCGGGATTTTCAAATCCAGTTTCTATAACTGGTCAAGATTTTCAAATCCAGTTTCTATAACTGGTCGTGATTTTCAAATCCAGTTTCTATAACTGGTCGGGATTTTCAACTCTAGTTTTTATAACTGGTCGGGATTTTCAAATCCAGTTTTATAACTGGTCGGGATTTTCAAATCCATTTTCTATAACTGGTCGGGATTTTCAAATCTAGTTTTATAATTGGTCGGGATTTTCAAATCCAGTGTTATAACTGATCAGGATTTTCAAATTCAGTTTCTATAACTCGTCGGGATTTTCAAATCCAGTTTTATAACTGGTCGGGATTTTCAAATCCAGTTTTAATAACTGGTCAGGATTTTCAAATTCAGTTTCTATAACTGGTCAGGATTTT
Source organism: Nuphar pumila (assembly GCF_984573655.1). Taxonomy (NCBI): domain Eukaryota; kingdom Viridiplantae; phylum Streptophyta; class Magnoliopsida; order Nymphaeales; family Nymphaeaceae; genus Nuphar; species Nuphar pumila. Next base: position 67,339,664 of record NC_143258.1, read on the forward strand.
CAAATCCAGTTTCTATAACTGGTCGGGATTTTCAAATCCAGTTTTTATAACTGGTCGGGATTTTCAAATTCAGTGTTATAACTGGTCGGGATTTTCAAATCCAGTATCTATAACTGGTCGGAATTTTTAAATCTAGTGTCATAACTAGTCAGAATTTTTAAATCCAGTTTCTATAACTGGTCGGGATTTTCAAATCCAGTTTTATAACTTGTCGGGATTTTCAAATCCAGTTTCTATAACTGGTCGGGATTTTTAAATCCAGTTTTATAATTGGTCGGGATTTTCAAATCCAGTTTTATAACTAGTCAGGATTTTCAAATCCAGTTTCTATAACTGGTCGGGATTTTCAAATCCAGTTTTATAATTGGTCGGAATTTTCAAATCTAGTGTTATAACTGATCATAATTTTCAAATCCAGTTTCTATAAATGGTCGGGATTTTCAAATTCAGTTTCTATAACAGGTCCCGATTTTCAAATCTAGTTTTATAATTGGTCGGGATTTTCAAATTCAGTGTTATAACTGATCAGAATTTTCAAATCCAGTTTCTATAACTGGTCGGGATTTTCAAATCCAATTTTATAACTGGTCGAGATTTTCAAATCCAGTTTTTATAACTGGTCGGGATTTTCAAATCCAGTTTCTATAACTGGTCAGGATTTTCAAATCAAGTTTCTATAACTGGTCGGGATTTTCAAATCCAGTTTTTATAACCGGTCGGGATTTTCAAATTCAGTGTTATAACTGGTCGGGATTTTCAAATCCAGTTTCTATAACTGGTCGGGATTTTCAAATCCAGTTTCTATAACTGGTCGGGATATTGCAATCCAGTTTCTATAACTGGTCGGGATTTTCAATTCCAGATTTTATAACTGGTCGGGATTTTCAAATCCAGTTTCTATATCTGGTCGGGATTTTCAAATCCAGTTTCTATAACTGGTCGAGATTTTCAAATCCAGTTTCTATAACTGGTCGTGATTTTCAAATCTAGTTTCTATAACTGGTCGGGATTTTCAACTCTAGTTTTTATAACTGGTCGGGATTTTCAAATCCAGTTTTATAACTGGTCGGGATTTTCAAATCCATTTTCTATAACTGGTCGGGATTTTCAAATCTAGTTTTATAATTGGTCGGGATTTTCAAATCCAGTGTTATAACTGATCAGGATTTTCAAATTCAGTTTCTATAACTCGTCGGGATTTTCAAATCCAGTTTTATAACTGGTCGGGATTTTCAAATCCAGTTTTAATAACTGGTCAGGATTTTCAAATTCAGTTTCTATAACTGGTCAGGATTTTCAAATCCAGTTTCTATAACTGGTCGGGATTTTCAAATCCAGTTTTTATAACTGGTCGGGATTTTCAAATTCAGTGTTATAACTGGTCGGGATTTTCAACTCCAGTTTCTATAACTGGTCGGGATTTTGAAATCCAGTTTCTATAACTGGTTGGGATTTTCAAGTCCAGTTTTTATAACTGGTCGGGATTTTCAAATCCAGTTTCTATAACTGGTCGAGATTTTCAAATCCAGTTTTATAACTGGTCGGGATTTTCAAATCTAGTTTCTATAACTGGTCGATATTTTCAAATCTAGTTTCTATAACTGGTCGGGATTTTCAAATCCAGTTTCTATAACTGGTCGGGATTTTCAAATCTAGTTTTTATAACTGGTCGGGATTTTCAAATCTAGTTTCTATAACTGGTCAGGATTTTCAAATCCAGTTTCTATAATTGGTCGGGATTTTAAAATCCAGTTTCTATAACTGGTCAGGATTTTCAAATCTAGTTTCTATAACTGGTCGGGATTTTCAAATCCAGTTTCTATAACTGGTCGGGATTTTCAAATCTAGTGACATAACTGGTCGGGATTTTCAAATCCAGTTTTATAACTGGTTGGGATTTTCAAATTCATTTGCTATAACTGGTCGGGATTTTGAAATCTAGTTTTATAATTGGTCGGGATTTTCAAATCCAGTGTTATAACTGATCAGGATTTTCAAATTTAGTTTCTATAACTCGTCGGGATTTTCAAATCCAGTTTTTATAACTGGTCGGGATTTTCAAATTCAGTGTTATAACTGGTCGGGATTTTCAAATCCAGTATCTATAACTGGTCGGAATTTTTAAATCTAGTGTCATAACTAGTCAGAATTTTTAAATCCAGTTTCTATAACTGGTCGGGATTTTCAAATCCAGTTTTATAACTTGTCGGGATTTTCAAATCCAGTTTCTATAACTGGTCGGGATTTTTAAATCCAGTTTTATAATTGGTCGGGATTTTCAAATCCAGTTTTATAACTAGTCAGGATTTTCAAATCCAGTTTCTATAACTGGTCGGGATTTTCAAATCCAGTTTTATAATTGGTCGGAATTTTCAAATCTAGTGTTATAACTGATCATAATTTTCAAATCCAGTTTCTATAAATGGTCGGGATTTTCAAATTCAGTTTCTATAACAGGTCCCGATTTTCAAATCTAGTTTTATAATTGGTCGGGATTTTCAAATTCAGTGTTATAACTGATCAGAATTTTCAAATCCAGTTTCTATAACTGGTCGGGATTTTCAAATCCAATTTTATAACTGGTCGAGATTTTCAAATCCAGTTTTTATAACTGGTCGGGATTTTCAAATCCAGTTTCTATAACTGGTCAGGATTTTCAAATCAAGTTTCTATAACTGGTCGGGATTTTCAAATCCAGTTTTTATAACCGGTCGGGATTTTCAAATTCAGTGTTATAACTGGTCGGGATTTTCAAATCCAGTTTCTATAACTGGTCGGGATTTTCAAATCCAGTTTCTATAACTGGTCGGGATATTGCAATCCAGTTTCTATAACTGGTCGGGATTTTCAATTCCAGATTTTATAACTGGTCGGGATTTTCAAATCCAGTTTCTATATCTGGTCGGGATTTTCAAATCCAGTTTCTATAACTGGTCGAGATTTTCAAATCCAGTTTCTATAACTGGTCGTGATTTTCAAATCTAGTTTCTATAACTGGTCGGGATTTTCAACTCTAGTTTTTATAACTGGTCGGGATTTTCAAATCCAGTTTTATAACTGGTCGGGATTTTCAAATCCATTTTCTATAACTGGTCGGGATTTTCAAATCTAGTTTTATAATTGGTCGGGATTTTCAAATCCAGTGTTATAACTGATCAGGATTTTCAAATTCAGTTTCTATAACTCGTCGGGATTTTCAAATCCAGTTTTATAACTGGTCGGGATTTTCAAATCCAGTTTTAATAACTGGTCAGGATTTTCAAATTCAGTTTCTATAACTGGTCAGGATTTTCAAATGCAGTTTCTATAACTGGTCGGGATTTTCAAATCCAGTTTTTTTAACTGGTCGGGATTTTCAAATTCATTGTTATAACTGGTCGGGATTTTCAAATCCAGTTTCTATAACAGATCTCGATTTTCAAATTTAGTTTTATAATTGGTCAGGATTTTCAAATCCAGTGTTATAACTGATCAGGATTTTCAAATCCAGTTTCTATAACTAGTCGGGATTTTCAATTCCAGATTTTATAACTGGTCGGGATTTTCAAATCCAGTTTCTATATCTGGTCGGGATTTTCAAATCCAGTTTCTATAACTGGTCAAGATTTTCAAATCCAGTTTCTATAACTGGTCGTGATTTTCAAATCCAGTTTCTATAACTGGTCGGGATTTTCAACTCTAGTTTTTATAACTGGTCGGGATTTTCAAATCCAGTTTTATAACTGGTCGGGATTTTCAAATCCATTTTCTATAACTGGTCGGGATTTTCAAATCTAGTTTTATAATTGGTCGGGATTTTCAAATCCAGTGTTATAACTGATCAGGATTTTCAAATTCAGTTTCTATAACTCGTCGGGATTTTCAAATCCAGTTTTATAACTGGTCGGGATTTTCAAATCCAGTTTTAATAACTGGTTAGGATTTTCAAATTCAGTTTCTATAACTGGTCAGGATTTTCAAATCCAGTTTCTATAACTGGTCGGGATTTTCAAATCCAGTTTTTATAACTGGTCGGGATTTTCAAATTCAGTGTTATAACTGGTCGGGATTTTCAACTCCAGTTTCTATAACTGGTCGGGATTTTGAAATCCAGTTTCTATAACTGGTTGGGATTTTCAAGTCCAGTTTTTATAACTGGTCGGGATTTTCAAATCCAGTTTCTATAACTGGTCGAGATTTTCAAATCCAGTTTTATAACTGGTCGGGATTTTCAAATCTAGTTTCTATAACTGGTCGATATTTTCAAATCTAGTTTCTATAACTGGTCGGGATTTTCAAATCCAGTTTCTATAACTGGTCGGGATTTTCAAATCTAGTTTTTATAACTGGTCGGGATTTTCAAATCTAGTTTCTATAACTGGTCAGGATTTTCAAATCCAGTTTCTATAATTGGTCGGGATTTTAAAATCCAGTTTCTATAACTGGTCAGGATTTTCAAATCTAGTTTCTATAACTGGTCGGGATTTTCAAATCCAGTTTCTATAACTGGTCGGGATTTTCAAATCTAGTGACATAACTGGTCGGGATTTTCAAATCCAGTTTTATAACTGGTTGGGATTTTCAAATTCATTTGCTATAACTGGTCGGGATTTTCAAATCTAGTTTTATAATTGGTCGGGATTTTCAAATCCAGTGTTATAACTGATCAGGATTTTCAAATTTAGTTTCTATAACTCGTCGGGATTTTCAAATCCAGTTTTTATAACTGGTCGGGATTTTCAAATTCAGTGTTATAACTGGTCGGGATTTTCAAATCCAGTATCTATAACTGGTCGGAATTTTTAAATCTAGTGTCATAACTAGTCAGAATTTTTAAATCCAGTTTCTATAACTGGTCGGGATTTTCAAATCCAGTTTTATAACTTGTCGGGATTTTCAAATCCAGTTTCTATAACTGGTCGGGATTTTTAAATCCAGTTTTATAATTGGTCGGGATTTTCAAATCCAGTTTTATAACTAGTCAGGATTTTCAAATCCAGTTTCTATAACTGGTCGGGATTTTCAAATCCAGTTTTATAATTGGTCGGAATTTTCAAATCTAGTGTTATAACTGATCATAATTTTCAAATCCAGTTTCTATAAATGGTCGGGATTTTCAAATTCAGTTTCTATAACAGGTCCCGATTTTCAAATCTAGTTTTATAATTGGTCGGGATTTTCAAATTCAGTGTTATAACTAATCAGAATTTTCAAATCCAGTTTCTATAACTGGTCGGGATTTTCAAATCCAATTTTATAACTGGTCGAGATTTTCAAATCCAGTTTTTATAACTGGTCGGGATTTTCAAATCCAGTTTCTATAACTGGTCAGGATTTTCAAATCAAGTTGCTATAACTGGTCGGGATTTTCAAATCCAGTTTTTATAACCGGTCGGGATTTTCAAATTCAGTGTTATAACTGGTCGGGATTTTCAAATCCAGTTTCTATAACTGGTCGGGATTTTCAAATCCAGTTTCTATAACTGGTCGGGATATTGCAATCCAGTTTCTATAACTGGTCGGGATTTTCAATTCCAGATTTTATAACTGGTCGGGATTTTCAAATCCAGTTTCTATATCTGGTCGGGATTTTCAAATCCAGTTTCTATAACTGGTCGAGATTTTCAAATCCAGTTTCTATAACTGGTCGTGATTTTCAAATCCAGTTTCTATAACTGGTCGGGATTTTCAACTCTAGTTTTTATAACTGGTCGGGATTTTCAAATCCAGTTTTATAACTGGTCGGGATTTTCAAATCCATTTTCTATAACTGGTCGGGATTTTCAAATCTAGTTTTATAATTGGTCGGGATTTTCAAATCCAGTGTTATAACTGATCAGGATTTTCAAATTCAGTTTCTATAACTCGTCGGGATTTTCAAATCCAGTTTTATAACTGGTCGGGATTTTCAAATCCAGTTTTAATAACTGGTCAGGATTTTCAAATTCAGTTTCTATAACTGGTCAGGATTTTCAAATCCAGTTTCTATAATTGGTCGGAATTTTCAAATCCAGTTTTTATAACTGGTCAGGATTTTCAAATCCAGTTTTTATAACTGGTCGGGATTTACAAATTCAGTGTTATAACTGGTCGGGATTTTCAAATCCAGTTTCTATAACTGGTCGGGATTTTCAAATCCAGTTTTATAACTGGTCGGGATTTTCAAATCCATTTTCTATAACTGGTCGGGATTTTCAAATCTAGTTTTATAATTGGTCGGGATTTTCAAATCCAGTGTTATAACTGATCAGGATTTTCAAATTCAGCTTCTATAACTCGTCGGGATTTTCAAATCCAGTTTTTATAACTGGTCGGGATTTTCAAATCCAGTTTTATAACTGGTCGGGATTTTCAAATCCATTTTCTATAACTTGTCGGGATTTTCAAATCTAGTTTGATAATTGGTCGGGATTTTCAAATCCAGTGTTATAACTGATCAGGATTTTCAAATTCAGTTTCTATAACTCGTCGGGATTTTCAAATCCAGTTTTATAACTGGTCGGGATTTTCAAATCCAGTTTTAATAACTGGTCAGGATTTTCAAATTCAGTTTCTATAACTGGTCAGGATTTTCAAATCCAGTTTCTATAACTGGTCGGGATTTTCAAATCCAGTTTTTATAACTGGTCGGGATTTTCAAATTCAGTGTTATAACTGGTCGGGATTTTCAACTCCAGTTTCTATAACTGGTCGGGATTTTGAAATCCAGTTTCTATAACTGGTTGGGATTTTCAAATCCAGTTTTTATAACTCGTCGGGATTTTCAAATCCAGTTTCTATAACTGGTCGAGATTTTCAAATCCAGTTTTATAACTGGTCGGGATTTTCAAATCTAGTTTCTATAACTGGTCGATATTTTCAAATCTAGTTTCTATAACTGGTCGGGATTTTCAAATCCAGTTTTTATAACTGGTCGGGATTTTCAAATCTAGTTTTTATAACTGGTCGGGATTTTCAAATCTAGTTTCTATAACTGGTCAGGATTTTCAAATCCAGTTTCTATAATTGGTCGGGATTTTAAAATCCAGTTTCTATAACTGGTCGGGATTTTCAAATCCAGTTTCTATAACTGGTCGGGATTTTCAAATCCAGTTTCTATAACTGGTCGGGATTTTCAAATCTAGTGTCATAACTGGTCGGGATTTTCAAATCCAGTTTTATAACTGGTCGGGATTTTCAAATCCATTTGCTATAACTGGTAGAGATTTTCAAATCTAGTTTTATAATTGGTCGGGATTTTCAAATCCAGTGTTATAACTGATCAGGATTTTCAAATTTAGTTTCTATAACTCGTCGGGATTTTCAAATCCAGTTTTTATAACTGGTCGGGATTTTCAAATTCAGTGTTATAACTGGTCGGGATTTTCAAATCCAGTATCTATAACTGGTCGGAATTTTTAAATCTAGTGTCATAACTAGTCAGAATTTTTAAATCCAGTTTCTATAACTGGTCGGGATTTTCAAATCCAGTTTTATAACTTGTCGGGATTTTCAAATCCAGTTTCTATAACTGGTCGGGATTTTTAAATCCAGTTTTATAATTGGTCGGGATTTTCAAATCCAGTTTTATAACTAGTCAGGATTTTCAAATCCAGTTTCTATAACTGGTCGGGATTTTCAAATCCAGTTTTATAATTGGTCGGAATTTTCAAATCTAGTGTTATAACTGATCATAATTTTCAAATCCAGTTTCTATAAATGGTCGGGATTTTCAAATTCAGTTTCTATAACAGGTCCCGATTTTCAAATCTAGTTTTATAATTGGTCGGGATTTTCAAATTCAGTGTTATAACTAATCAGAATTTTCAAATCCAGTTTCTATAACTGGTCGGGATTTTCAAATCCAATTTTATAACTGGTCGAGATTTTCAAATCCAGTTTTTATAACTGGTCGGGATTTTCAAATCCAGTTTCTATAACTGGTCAGGATTTTCAAATCAAGTTGCTATAACTGGTCGGGATTTTCAAATCCAGTTTTTATAACCGGTCGGGATTTTCAAATTCAGTGTTATAACTGGTCGGGATTTTCAAATCCAGTTTCTATAACTGGTCGGGATTTTCAAATCCAGTTTCTATAACTGGTCGGGATATTGCAATCCAGTTTCTATAACTGGTCGGGATTTTCAATTCCAGATTTTATAACTGGTCGGGATTTTCAAATCCAGTTTCTATATCTGGTCGGGATTTTCAAATCCAGTTTCTATAACTGGTCGAGATTTTCAAATCCAGTTTCTATAACTGGTCGTGATTTTCAAATCCAGTTTCTATAACTGGTCGGGATTTTCAACTCTAGTTTTTATAACTGGTCGGGATTTTCAAATCCAGTTTTATAACTGGTCGGGATTTTCAAATCCATTTTCTATAACTGGTCGGGATTTTCAAATCTAGTTTTATAATTGGTCGGGATTTTCAAATCCAGTGTTATAACTGATCAGGATTTTCAAATTCAGTTTCTATAACTCGTCGGGATTTTCAAATCCAGTTTTATAACTGGTCGGGATTTTCAAATCCAGTTTTAATAACTGGTCAGGATTTTCAAATTCAGTTTCTATAACTGGTCAGGATTTTCAAATCCAGTTTCTATAATTGGTCGGAATTTTCAAATCCAGTTTTTATAACTGGTCAGGATTTTCAAATCCAGTTTTTATAACTGGTCGGGATTTTCAAATTCAGTGTTATAACTGGTCGGGATTTTCAAATCCAGTTTCTATAACTGGTCGGGATTTTCAAATCCAGTTTTATAACTGGTCGGGATTTTCAAATCCATTTTCTATAACTGGTCGGGATTTTCAAATCTAGTTTTATAATTGGTCGGGATTTTCAAATCAAGTGTTATAACTGATCAGGATTTTCAAATTCAGCTTCTATAACTCGTCGGGATTTTCAAATCCAGTTTTTATAACTGGTCGGGATTTTCAAATCCAGTTTTATAACTGGTCGGGATTTTCAAATCCATTTTCTATAACTTGTCGGGATTTTCAAATCTAGTTTGATAATTGGTCGGGATTTTCAAATCCAGTGTTATAACTGATCAGGATTTTCAAATTCAGTTTCTATAACTCGTCGGGATTTTCAAATCCAGTTTTATAACTGGTCGGGATTTTCAAATCCAGTTTTAATAACTGGTCAGGATTTTCAAATTCAGTTTCTATAACTGGTCAGGATTTTCAAATCCAGTTTCTATAACTGGTCGGGATTTTCAAATCCAGTTTTTATAACTGGTCGGGATTTTCAAATTCAGTGTTATAACTGGTCGGGATTTTCAACTCCAGTTTCTATAACTGGTCGGGATTTTGAAATCCAGTTTCTATAACTGGTTGGGATTTTCAAATCCAGTTTTTATAACTCGTCGGGATTTTCAAATCCAGTTTCTATAACTGGTCGAGATTTTCAAATCCAGTTTTATAACTGGTCGGGATTTTCAAATCTAGTTTCTATAACTGGTCGATATTTTCAAATCTAGTTTCTATAACTGGTCGGGATTTTCAAATCCAGTTTTTATAACTGGTCGGGATTTTCAAATCTAGTTTTTATAACTGGTCGGGATTTTCAAATCTAGTTTCTATAACTGGTCAGGATTTTCAAATCCAGTTTCTATAATTGGTCGGGATTTTAAAATCCAGTTTCTATAACTGGTCGGGATTTTCAAATCCAGTTTCTATAACTGGTCGGGATTTTCAAATCCAGTTTCTATAACTGGTCGGGATTTTCAAATCTAGTGTCATAACTGGTCGGGATTTTCAAATCCAGTTTTATAACTGGTCGGGATTTTCAAATCCATTTGCTATAACTGGTAGAGATTTTCAAATCTAGTTTTATAATTGGTCGGGATTTTCAAATCCAGTGTTATAACTTATCAGGATTTTCAAATTTAGTTTCTATAACTCGTCGGGATTTTCAAATCCAGTTTTTATAACTGGTCGGGATTTTCAAATTCAGTGTTATAACTGGTCGGGATTTTCAAATCCAGTATCTATAACTGGTCGGAATTTTTAAATCTAGTGTCATAACTAGTCAGAATTTTTAAATCCAGTTTCTATAACTGGTCGGGATTTTCAAATCCAGTTTTATAACTGGTCAGGATTTTCAAATCCAGTTTCTATAACTGGTCGGGATTTTCAAATCCAGTTTTATAACTGGTCGGGATTTTCAAATCCAGTTTCTATAACTGGTCGGGATTTTTAAATCCAGTTTTATAATTGGTCGGGATTTTCAAATCCAGTTTTATAACTAGTCGGGATTTTCAAATCCAGTTTCTATAACTGGTCGGGATTTTTAAATCCAGTTTTATAATTGGTCGGAATTTTCAAATCTAGTGTTATAACTGATCATAATTTTCAAATCCAGTTTCTATAAATGGTCGGGATTTTCAAATTCAGTTTCTATAACTGGTCAGGATTTTCAAATCCAGTTTTTGTAACTGGTCGGGATTTTCAAAATTCAGTTTTTACAACTGGTCGGGATTTTCAAATTCAGTTTCAATAACTGGTCGTGATTTCAAAATCTAGTGTCATAACTGGTCGGGATTTTTAAATCCAATTTTTATAACTGGTCGGGATTTTCAAATCCAGTTTTATAACTGGTCAGGATTTTCAAATGCAGTTTCTATAACTGGTCGGGATTTTTAAATCTAGTTTTATAACTGGTTGGGATATTCAAATCCAGATTTATAACTGGTCGGGATTTTCAAATCCAGTTTCTATAACAGGTCCCGATTTTTAAATCTAGTTTTATAATTGGTCGGGATTTTCAAATCCAGTGTTATAACTGATCAGGATTTTCAAATCCAGTTTCTATAACTGGTCGGGATTTTTAAATCCAATTTTATAACTGGTCGAGATTTTCAAATCCAGTTTTTATACCTGGTCGGGATTTTCAAATCCAGTTTCTATAACTGGTCAGGATTTTCAAATCAAGTTTCTATAACTGGTCGGGATTTTCAAATCCAGTTTTTATAACCGGTCGGGATTTTCAAATTAAGTGTTATAACTGGTCGGGATTTTCAAATCCAGTTTCTATAACTGGTCGGGATTTTCAAATCCAGTTTCTATAACTGGTCGGGATTTTGAAATCCAGTTTCTATAACTGGTCGGGATTTTCAATTCCAGATTTTATAACTGGTCGGGATTTTTAAATCCAGATCTTATATCTGGTCGGGATTTTCAAATCCAGTTTCTATAACTGGTCAAGATTTTCAAATCCAGTTTCTATAACTGGTCGTGATTTTCAAATCCAGTTTCTATAACTGGTCGGGATTTTCAACTCTAGTTTTTATAACTGGTCGGGATTTTCAAATCCAGTTTTATAACTGGTCGGGATTTTCAAATCCATTTTCTATAACTGGTCGGGATTTTCAAATCTAGTTTTATAATTGGTCGGGATTTTCAAATCCAGTGTTATAACTGATCAGGATTTTCAAATTCAGTTTCTATAACTCGTCGGGATTTTCAAATCCAGTTTTATAACTAGTCGGGATTTTCAAATCCAGTTTTAATAACTGGTCGGGATTTTCAAATTCAGTTTCTATAACTGGTCAGGATTTTCAAATCCAGTTTCTATAACTGGTCGGAATTTTCAAATCCAGTTTTTATAACTGGTCGGGATTTTCAAATTCAGTGTTATAACTAGTCGGGATTTTCAACTCCAGTTTCTATAACTGGTCGGGATTTTGAAATCCAGTTTCTATAACTGGTTGGGATTTTCAAATCCAGTTTTTATAACTGGTCGGGATTTTCAAATCCAGTTTCTATAACTGGTCGAGATTTTCAAATCCAGTTTTATAACTGGTCGGGATTTTCAAATCTAGTTTCTATAACTGGTCGATATTTTCAAATCTAGTTTCTATAACTGGTCGGGATTTTCAAATCCAGTTTCTATAACTGGTCGGGATTTTCAAATCTAGTTTTTATAACTGGTCGGGATTTTCAAATCTAGTTTCTATAACTGGTCAGGATTTTCAAATCCAGTTCCTATAATTAGTCGGGATTTTAAAATCCAGTTTCTATAACTGGTCGGGATTTTCAAATCCAGTTTCTATAACTGGTCGGGATTTTCAAATCCAGTTTTATAACTGGTCGGGATTTTCAAATCCAGTTTCTATAACTGGTCGGGATTTTCAAATCTAGTGTCATAACTGGTTGGAATTTTCAAATCCAGTTTTATAACTGGTCGGGATTTTCAAATCCATTTGCTGTAACTGGTCGGGATTTTCAAATCTAGTTTTATAATTGGTCTGGATTTTCAAATCCAGTGTCATAACTGATCAGGATTTTCAAATTTAGTTTCTATAACTCGTCGGGATTTTCAAATCCAGTTTTTATAACTGGTCGGGATTTTCAAATTCAGTGTTATAACTGGTCGGGATTTTCAAATCCAGTTTCTATAACTGGTCGGGATTTTCAAATCCAATTTCTAAAACTGGTCGGTATTTTGAAATGGAGTTTCTATAACTGGTCGGGATTTTCAAATCTAGTTTTTATAACTGGTCGGAATTTTCAAATCCAATTTTTGTAACTGGTCAGGATTTTCAAAATTCAGTTTTTACAACTGGTCGGGATTTTCAAATCCAGTTTCTATAACTGGTCGGGATTTTGAAATCCAGTTTCTATAACTGGTCGGGATTTTCAAATCCAGTTTTATAACTGGTCGGGATTTTCAAATCCAGTTTTATAACTAGTCGGGATTTTCAAATTCAGTTTCTATAACTGGTCGGGAGTTTTAAATTCAGTTTTATAATTGGTCGGAATTTTCAAATCTAGTGTTATAACTGATCAGGATTTTCAAATCCAGTTTCTATAACTGGTCAGGATTTTCAAATCCAGTTTTATAACTGGTCAGGATTTTCAAATCCAGTTTCTATAACTGGTCGAGATTTTCAAATTCAGTTTCTATAACTAGTCAGGATTTTCAAATCCAGTTTCTATAACTGGTCGAGATTTTCAAATCCAGTTTCTATAACTGGTCGGGATTTTCAAATCCAGTTTTATAACTGGTTGGGATTTTCAAATCCAGTTTCTATAACTGGTCGGGATTTTTAAATCCAGTTTTATAATTGGTCGGGATTTTCAAATCCAGTTTTATAACTAGTCGGGATTTTCAAATCCAGTTTCTATAACTGGTCGGGATTTTCAAATCCAGTTTTATAATTGGTCGGAATTTTCAAATCTAGTGTTATAACTGATCATGATTTTCAAATCCAGTTTCTATAAATGGTCGGGATTTTCAAATTCAGTTTCTATAACTAGTCAGGATTTTCAAATCCAGTTTCTATAACTGGTCGGGATTTTCAAATCCAGTTTTTTTAACTGGTCGGGATTTTCAAATTCATTGTTATAACTGGTCGGGATTTTCAAATCCAGTTTCTATAACTGGTCGAGATTTTCAAATCCAGTTTCTATAACTGGTCGGTATTTTGAAATCCAGTTTCTATAAGTGGTCGGGATTTTCAAATCCAGTTTTTATAACTGGTTGGGATTTTCAAATCCAGTTTCTATAACTGGTCGGGATTTTCAAATCCAGTTTTATAACTAGTCGGGATTTTCAAATCTAGTTTCTATAACTGGTCGGGATTTTCAAATCCAGTTTTATAATTGGTCGGAATTTTCAAATCTAGTGTTATAACTGATCATAATTTTCAAATCCAGTTTCTATAACTGGTCGGGATTTTCAAATCCAGTTTCTATAACTGGTCGGGATTTTCAAATCTAGTTTTTATAACTGGTCGGGATTTTCAAATCCAGTTTTTGTAACTGGTCGGGATTTTCAAAATTCAGTTTTTACAACTGGTCGGGATTTTCAAATCCAGTTTCTATAACTGGTCGTGATTTCAAAATCTAGTGTTATAACTGGTCGGGATTTTTAAATCCATTTTCTATAACTGGTCGGGATTTTCAAATCCAGTTTTATAACTGGTGAAGATTTTCAAATGCAGTTTCTATAACTGGTCGGGATTTTTAAATCTAGTTTTATAACTGGTTGGGATTTTCAAATCCAGATTTATAACTGGTCGGGATTTTCAAATCCAGTTTCTATAACAGATCCCGATTTTCAAATTTAGTTTTATAATTGGTCGGGATTTTCAAATCCAGTGTTATAACTGATCAGGATTTTCAAATCCAGTTTCTATAACTGGTCGGGATTTTCAATTCCAGATTTTATAACTGGTCGGGATTTTCAAATCCAGTTTCTATATCTGGTCGGGATTTTCAAATCCAGTTTCTATAACTGGTCAAGATTTTCAAATCCAGTTTCTATAACTGGTCGGAATTTTCAAATCCAGTTTTTATAACTGGTCGGGATTTTCAAATTCAGTGTTATAACTAGTCGGGATTTTCAACTCCAGTTTCTATAACTGGTCGGGATTTTGAAATCCAGTTTCTATAACTGGTTGGGATTTTCAAATCCAGTTTTTATAACTGGTCGGGATTTTCAAATCCAGTTTCTATAACTGGTCGAGATTTTCAAATCCAGTTTTATAACTGGTCGGGATTTTCAAATCTAGTTTCTATAACTGGTCGATATTTTCAAATCTAGTTTCTATAACTGGTCGGGATTTTCAAATCCAGTTTCTATAACTGGTCGGGATTTTCAAATCTAGTTTTTATAACTGGTCGGGATTTTCAAATCTAGTTTCTATAACTGGTCAGGATTTTCAAATCCAGTTCCTATAATTAGTCGGGATTTTAAAATCCAGTTTCTATAACTGGTCGGGATTTTCAAATCCAGTTTCTATAACTGGTCGGGATTTTCAAATCCAGTTTTATAACTGGTCGGGATTTTCAAATCCAGTTTCTATAACTGGTCGGGATTTTCAAATCTAGTGTCATAACTGGTTGGAATTTTCAAATCCAGTTTTATAACTGGTCGGGATTTTCAAATCCATTTGCTGTAACTGGTCGGGATTTTCAAATCTAGTTTTATAATTGGTCTGGATTTTCAAATCCAGTGTCATAACTGATCAGGATTTTCAAATTTAGTTTCTATAACTCGTCGGGATTTTCAAATCCAGTTTTTATAACTGGTCGGGATTTTCAAATTCAGTGTTATAACTGGTCGGGATTTTCAAATCCAGTTTCTATAACTGGTCGGGATTTTCAAATCCAATTTCTAAAACTGGTCGGTATTTTGAAATGGAGTTTCTATAACTGGTCGGGATTTTCAAATCTAGTTTTTATAACTGGTCGGAATTTTCAAATCCAATTTTTGTAACTGGTCAGGATTTTCAAAATTCAGTTTTTACAACTGGTCGGGATTTTCAAATCCAGTTTCTATAACTGGTCGGGATTTTGAAATCCAGTTTCTATAACTGGTCGGGATTTTCAAATCCAGTTTTATAACTGGTCGGGATTTTCAAATCCAGTTTTATAACTAGTCGGGATTTTCAAATTCAGTTTCTATAACTGGTCGGGAGTTTTAAATTCAGTTTTATAATTGGTCGGAATTTTCAAATCTAGTGTTATAACTGATCAGGATTTTCAAATCCAGTTTCTATAACTGGTCAGGATTTTCAAATCCAGTTTTATAACTGGTCAGGATTTTCAAATCCAGTTTCTATAACTGGTCGAGATTTTCAAATTCAGTTTCTATCACTAGTCAGGATTTTCAAATCCAGTTTCTATAACTGGTCGAGATTTTCAAATCCAGTTTCTATAACTGGTCGGGATTTTCAAATCCAGTTTTATAACTGGTTGGGATTTTCAAATCCAGTTTCTATAACTGGTCGGGATTTTTAAATCCAGTTTTATAATTGGTCGGGATTTTCAAATCCAGTTTTATAACTAGTCGGGATTTTCAAATCCAGTTTCTATAACTGGTCGGGATTTTCAAATCCAGTTTTATAATTGGTCGGAATTTTCAAATCTAGTGTTATAACTGATCATGATTTTCAAATCCAGTTTCTATAAATGGTCGGGATTTTCAAATTCAGTTTCTATAACTAGTCAGGATTTTCAAATCCAGTTTCTATAACTGGTCGGGATTTTCAAATCCAGTTTTTTTAACTGGTCGGGATTTTCAAATTCATTGTTATAACTGGTCGGGATTTTCAAATCCAGTTTCTATAACTGGTCGAGATTTTCAAATCCAGTTTCTATAACTGGTCGGTATTTTGAAATCCAGTTTCTATAAGTGGTCGGGATTTTCAAATCCAGTTTTTATAACTGGTTGGGATTTTCAAATCCAGTTTCTATAACTGGTCGGGATTTTCAAATCCAGTTTTATAACTAGTCGGGATTTTCAAATCTAGTTTCTATAACTGGTCGGGATTTTCAAATCCAGTTTTATAATTGGTCGGAATTTTCAAATCTAGTGTTATAACTGATCATAATTTTCAAATCCAGTTTCTATAACTGGTCGGGATTTTCAAATCCAGTTTCTATAACTGGTCGGGATTTTCAAATCTAGTTTTTATAACTGGTCGGGATTTTCAAATCCAGTTTTTGTAACTGGTCGGGATTTTCAAAATTCAGTTTTTACAACTGGTCGGGATTTTCAAATCCAGTTTCTATAACTGGTCGTGATTTCAAAATCTAGTGTTATAACTGGTCGGGATTTTTAAATCCATTTTCTATAACTGGTCGGGATTTTCAAATCCAGTTTTATAACTGGTGAAGATTTTCAAATGCAGTTTCTATAACTGGTCGGGATTTTTAAATCTAGTTTTATAACTGGTTGGGATTTTCAAATCCAGATTTATAACTGGTCGGGATTTTCAAATCCAGTTTCTATAACAGATCCCGATTTTCAAATTTAGTTTTATAATTGGTCGGGATTTTCAAATCCAGTGTTATAACTGATCAGGATTTTCAAATCCAGTTTCTATAACTGGTCGGGATTTTCAATTCCAGATTTTATAACTGGTCGGGATTTTCAAATCCAGTTTCTATATCTGGTCGGGATTTTCAAATCCAGTTTCTATAACTGGTCAAGATTTTCAAATCCAGTTTCTATAACTGGTCGGAATTTTCAAATCCAGTTTTTATAACTGGTCGGGATTTTCAAATTCAGTGTTATAACTAGTCGGGATTTTCAACTCCAGTTTCTATAACTGGTCGGGATTTTGAAATCCAGTTTCTATAACTGGTTGGGATTTTCAAATCCAGTTTTTATAACTGGTCGGGATTTTCAAATCCAGTTTCTATAACTGGTCGAGATTTTCAAATCCAGTTTTATAACTGGTCGGGATTTTCAAATCTAGTTTCTATAACTGGTCGATATTTTCAAATCTAGTTTCTATAACTGGTCGGGATTTTCAAATCCAGTTTCTATAACTGGTCGGGATTTTCAAATCTAGTTTTTATAACTGGTCGGGATTTTCAAATCTAGTTTCTATAACTGGTCAGGATTTTCAAATCCAGTTCCTATAATTAGTCGGGATTTTAAAATCCAGTTTCTATAACTGGTCGGGATTTTCAAATCCAGTTTCTATAACTGGTCGGGATTTTCAAATCCAGTTTTATAACTGGTCGGGATTTTCAAATCCAGTTTCTATAACTGGTCGGGATTTTCAAATCTAGTGTCATAACTGGTTGGAATTTTCAAATCCAGTTTTATAACTGGTCGGGATTTTCAAATCCATTTGCTGTAACTGGTCGGGATTTTCAAATCTAGTTTTATAATTGGTCTGGATTTTCAAATCCAGTGTCATAACTGATCAGGATTTTCAAATTTAGTTTCTATAACTCGTCGGGATTTTCAAATCCAGTTTTTATAACTGGTCGGGATTTTCAAATTCAGTGTTATAACTGGTCGGGATTTTCAAATCCAGTTTCTATAACTGGTCGGGATTTTCAAATCCAATTTCTAAAACTGGTCGGTATTTTGAAATGGAGTTTCTATAACTGGTCGGGATTTTCAAATCTAGTTTTTATAACTGGTCGGAATTTTCAAATCCAATTTTTGTAACTGGTCAGGATTTTCAAAATTCAGTTTTTACAACTGGTCGGGATTTTCAAATCCAGTTTCTATAACTGGTCGGGATTTTGAAATCCAGTTTCTATAACTGGTCGGGATTTTCAAATCCAGTTTTATAACTGGTCGGGATTTTCAAATCCAGTTTTATAACTAGTCGGGATTTTCAAATTCAGTTTCTATAACTGGTCGGGAGTTTTAAATTCAGTTTTATAATTGGTCGGAATTTTCAAATCTAGTGTTATAACTGATCAGGATTTTCAAATCCAGTTTCTATAACTGGTCAGGATTTTCAAATCCAGTTTTATAACTGGTCAGGATTTTCAAATCCAGTTTCTATAACTGGTCGAGATTTTCAAATTCAGTTTCTATCACTAGTCAGGATTTTCAAATCCAGTTTCTATAACTGGTCGAGATTTTCAAATCCAGTTTCTATAACTGGTCGGGATTTTCAAATCCAGTTTTATAACTGGTTGGGATTTTCAAATCCAGTTTCTATAACTGGTCGGGATTTTTAAATCCAGTTTTATAATTGGTCGGGATTTTCAAATCCAGTTTTATAACTAGTCGGGATTTTCAAATCCAGTTTCTATAACTGGTCGGGATTTTCAAATCCAGTTTTATAATTGGTCGGAATTTTCAAATCTAGTGTTATAACTGATCATGATTTTCAAATCCAGTTTCTATAAATGGTCGGGATTTTCAAATTCAGTTTCTATAACTAGTCAGGATTTTCAAATCCAGTTTCTATAACTGGTCGGGATTTTCAAATCCAGTTTTTTTAACTGGTCGGGATTTTCAAATTCATTGTTATAACTGGTCGGGATTTTCAAATCCAGTTTCTATAACTGGTCGAGATTTTCAAATCCAGTTTCTATAACTGGTCGGTATTTTGAAATCCAGTTTCTATAAGTGGTCGGGATTTTCAAATCCAGTTTTTATAACTGGTTGGGATTTTCAAATCCAGTTTCTATAACTGGTCGGGATTTTCAAATCCAGTTTTATAACTAGTCGGGATTTTCAAATCTAGTTTCTATAACTGGTCGGGATTTTCAAATCCAGTTTTATAATTGGTCGGAATTTTCAAATCTAGTGTTATAACTGATCATAATTTTCAAATCCAGTTTCTATAACTGGTCGGGATTTTCAAATCCAGTTTCTATAACTGGTCGGGATTTTCAAATCTAGTTTTTATAACTGGTCGGGATTTTCAAATCCAGTTTTTGTAACTGGTCGGGATTTTCAAAATTCAGTTTTTACAACTGGTCGGGATTTTCAAATCCAGTTTCTATAACTGGTCGTGATTTCAAAATCTAGTGTTATAACTGGTCGGGATTTTTAAATCCATTTTCTATAACTGGTCGGGATTTTCAAATCCAGTTTTATAACTGGTGAAGATTTTCAAATGCAGTTTCTATAACTGGTCGGGATTTTTAAATCTAGTTTTATAACTGGTTGGGATTTTCAAATCCAGATTTATAACTGGTCGGGATTTTCAAATCCAGTTTCTATAACAGATCCCGATTTTCAAATTTAGTTTTATAATTGGTCGGGATTTTCAAATCCAGTGTTATAACTGATCAGGATTTTCAAATCCAGTTTCTATAACTGGTCGGGATTTTCAATTCCAGATTTTATAACTGGTCGGGATTTTCAAATCCAGTTTCTATATCTGGTCGGGATTTTCAAATCCAGTTTCTATAACTGGTCAAGATTTTCAAATCCAGTTTCTATAACTGGTCGTGATTTTCAAATCCAGTTTCTATAACTGGTCGGGATTTTCAACTCTAGTTTTTATAACTGGTCGGGATTTTCAAATCCAGTTTTATAACTGGTCGGGATTTTCAAATCCATTTTCTATAACTGGTCGGGATTTTCAAATCTAGTTTTATAATTGGTCGGGATTTTCAAATCCAGTGTTATAACTGATCAGGATTTTCAAATTCAGTTTCTATAACTCGTCGAGATTTTCAAATCCAGTTTTATAACTGGTCGGGATTTTCAAATCCAGTTTTAATAACTGGTCAGGATTTTCAAATTCAGTTTCTATAACTGGTCAGGATTTTCAAATCCAGTTTCTATAACTGGTCGGGATTTTCAAATCCAGTTTTTATAACTGGTCGGGATTTTCAAATTCAGTGTTATAACTGGTCGGGATTTTCAACTCCAGTTTTTATAACTGGTCGGGATTTTGAAATCCAGTTTCTATAACTGGTTGGGATTTTCAAATCCAGTTTTTATAACTGGTCGGGATTTTCAAATCCAGTTTCGATAACTGGTCGAGATTTTCAAATCCAGTTTTATAACTGGTCGGGATTTTCAAATCTAGTTTCTATAACTGGTCGATATTTTCAAATCTAGTTTCTATAACTGGTCGGGATTTTCAAATCCAGTTTCTATAACTGGTCGGGATTTTCAAATCTAGTTTTTATAACTGGTCGGGATTTTCAAATCTAGTTTCTATAACTGGTCGGGATTTTCAAATCCAGTTTCTATAACTGGTCGGGATTTTCAAATCTAGTGTCATAACTGGAAGGGATTTTCAAATCCAGTTTTATAACTGGTTGGGATTTTCAAATCCAGTGTTATAACTGATCAGGATTTTCAAATTTAGTTTCTATAACTCGTCGGGATTTTCAAATCCAGTTTTTATAACTGGTCGGGATTTTCAAATTCAGTGTTATAACTGGTCGGGATTTTCAAATCCAGTATCTATAACTGGTCGGAATTTTTAAATCTAGTGTCATAACTAGTCAGAATTTTTAAATCCAGTTTCTATAACTGGTCGGGATTTTCAAATCCAGTTTTATAACTGGTTAGGATTTTTAAATCCAGTTTCTATAACTGGTCGGGATTTTCAAATCCAGTTTTATAACTGGTCGGGATTTTCAAATCCAGTTTCTATAACTGGTCGGGATTTTTAAATCCAGTTTTATAATTGGTCGGGATTTTCAAATCCAGTTTTATAACTAGTCGGGATTTTCAAATCCAGTTTCTATAACTGGTCGGGATTTTCAAATCCAGTTTTATAATTGGTCGGAATTTTCAAATCTAGTGTTATAACTGATCATAATTTTCAAATCCAGTTTCTATAAATGGTCGGGATTTTCAAATTCAGTTTCTATAACAGGTCCCGATTTTCAAATCTAGTTTTATAATTGGTCGGGATTTTCAAATTCAGTGTTATAACTGATCAGGATTTTCAAATCCAGTTTCTATAACTGGTCGGGATTTTCAAATCCAATTTTATAACTGGTCGAGATTTTCAAATCCAGTTTTTATAACTGGTCGGGATTTTCAAATCCAGTTTCTATAACTGGTCAGGATTTTCAAATCAAGTTTCTATAACTAGTCGGGATTTTCAAATCCAGTTTTTATAACCGGTCGGGATTTTCAAATTCAGTGTTATAACTGGTCGGGATTTTCAAATCCAGTTTCTATAACTGGTCGCGATTTTCAAATCCAGTTTCTATAACTGGTCGGGATTTTGAAATCCAGTTTCTATAACTGGTCGGGATTTTCAATTCCAGATTTTATAACTGGTCAGGATTTTCAAATCCAGTTTCTATATCTGGTCGGGATTTTCAAATCCAGTTTCTATAACTGGTCGAGATTTTCAAATCCAGTTTCTATAACTGGTCGTGATTTTCAAATCCAGTTTCTATAACTGGTCGGGATTTTCAACTCTAGTTTTTATAACTGGTCGGGATTTTCAAATCCAGTTTTATAACTGGTCGGGATTTTCAAATCCATTTTCTATAACTGGTCGGGATTTTCAAATCTAGTTTTATAATTGGTCGGGATTTTCAAATCCAGTGTTATAACTGATCAGGATTTTCAAATTCAGTTTCTATAACTCGTCGGGATTTTCAAATCCAGTTTTATAACTGGTCGGGATTTTCAAATCCAGTTTTAATAACTGGTCAGGATTTTCAAATTCAGTTTCTATAACAGGTCCCGATTTTCAAATCTAGTTTTATAATTGGTCGGGATTTTCAAATTCAGTGTTATAACTGATCAGGATTTTCAAATCCAGTTTCTATAACTGGTCGGGATTTTCAAATCCAATTTTATAACTGGTCGAGATTTTCAAATCCAGTTTTTATAACTGGTCGGGATTTTCAAATCCAGTTTCTATAACTGGTCAGGATTTTCAAATCAAGTTTCTATAACTGGTCGGGATTTTCAAATCCAGTTTTTATAACCGGTCGGGATTTTCAAATTCAGTGTTATAACTGGTCGGGATTTTCAAATCCAGTTTCTATAACTGGTCGCGATTTTCAAATCCAGTTTCTATAATTGGTCGGGATTTTGAAATCCAGTTTCTATAACTGGTCGGGATTTTCAATTCCAGATTTTATAACTGGTCAGGATTTTCAAATCCAGTTTCTATATCTGGTCGGGATTTTCAAATCCAGTTTCTATAACTGGTCGAGATTTTCAAATCCAGTTTCTATAACTGGTCGTGATTTTCAAATCCAGTTTCTATAACTGGTCGGGATTTTCAACTCTAGTTTTTATAACTGGTCGGGATTTTCAAATCCAGTTTTATAACTGGTCGGGATTTTCAAATCCATTTTCTATAACTGGTCGGGATTTTCAAATCTAGTTTTATAATTGGTCGGGATTTTCAAATCCAGTGTTATAACTGATCAGGATTTTCAAATTCAGTTTCTATAACTCGTCGGGATTTTCAAATCCAGTTTTATAACTGGTCGGGATTTTCAAATCCAGTTTTAATAACTGGTCAGGATTTTCAAATTCAGTTTCTATAACTGGTCAGGATTTTCAAATCCAGTTTCTATAACTGGTCGGGATTTTCAAATCCAGTTTTTATAACTGGTCGGGATTTTCAAATTCAGTGTTATAACTGGTCGGGATTTTCAACTCCAGTTTCTATAACTGGTCGGGATTTTGAAATCCAGTTTCTATAACTGGTTGGGATTTTCAAATCCAGTTTTTATAACTCGTCGGGATTTTCAAATCCAGTTTCTATAACTGGTCGAGATTTTCAAATCCAGTTTTATAACTGGTCGGGATTTTCAAATCTAGTTTCTATAACTAGTCGATATTTTCAAATCTAGTTTCTATAACTGGTCGAGATTTTCAAATCCAGTTTTATAACTGGTCGGGATTTTCAAATCTAGTTTCTATAACTAGTCGATATTTTCAAATCTAGTTTCTATAACTGGTCGGGATTTTCAAATCCAGTTTTTATAACTGGTCGGGATTTTCAAATCTAGTTTTTATAACTGGTCAGGATTTTCAAATCTAGTTTATATAACTGGTCAGGATTTTCAAATCCAGTTTCTATAATTGGTCGGGATTTTAAAATCCAGTTTCTATAACTGGTCGGGATTTTCAAATCCAGTTTCTATAACTGGTCGGGATTTTCAAATCCAGTTTCTATAACTGGTCGGGATTTTCAAATCTAGTGTCATAACTGGTCGGGATTTTCAAATCCAGTTTTATAACTGGTCGGGATTTTCAAATCCATTTGCTATAACTGGTAGGGATTTTCAAATCTAGTTTTATAATTGGTCGGGATTTTCAAATCCAGTGTTATAACTTATCAGGATTTTCAAATTTAGTTTCTATAACTCGTCGTGATTTTCAAATCCAGTTTTTATAACTGGTCGGGATTTTCAAATTCAGTGTTATAACTGGTCGGGATTTTCAAATCCAGTATCTATAACTAGTCGGAATTTTTAAATCTAGTGTCATAACTAGTCAGAATTTTTAAATCTAGTTTCTATAACTGGTCGGGATTTTCAAATCCAGTTTTATAACTGGTCAGGATTTTCAAATCCAGTTTCTATAACTGGTCGGGATTTTCAAATCCAGTTTTATAACTGGTCGGGATTTTCAAATCCAGTTTCTATAACTGGTCGGGATTTTTAAATCCAGTTTTATAATTGGTCGGGATTTTCAAATCCAGTTTTATAACTAGTCGGGATTTTCAAATCCAGTTTCTATAACTGGTCGGGATTTTCAAATGCAGTTTTATAATTGGTCGGAATTTTCAAATCTAGTGTTATAACTGATCATAATTTTCAAATCCAGTTTCTATAAATGGTCGGGATTTTCAAATTCAGTTTCTATAACTGGTCAGGATTTTCAAATCCAGTTTCTATAACTGGTCGGGATTTTCAAATGCAGTTTTTATAACTGGTCGGGATTTTCAAATTCAGTGTTATAACTGGTCGGGATTTTCAAATCCAGTTTCTATAACTGGTCGGGATTTTCAAATCAGTTTCTATAACTGATCGGGATTTTGAAATCCAGTTTCTATAACTGGTCGGGATTTTCAAATCTAGTTTTTATAACTGGTCGGGATTTTCAAATCCAGTTTTTGTAACTGGTCGAGATTTTCAAAATTCAGTTTTTACAACTGGTCGGGATTTTCAAATTCAGTTTCTATAACTGGTCGTGATTTCAAAATCTAGTGTCATAACTGGTCGGGATTTTTAAATCCAATTTCTATAACTGGTCCGGATTTTCAAATGTAGTTTCTATAACTGGTCGGGATTTTTAAATCTAGTTTTATAAATGGTTGGGATTTTCAAATCCAGATTTATAACTGGTCGGGATTTTCAAATCCAGTTTCTATAACAGGTCCCGATTTTTAAATCGAGTTTTATAATTGGTCGGGATTTTCAAATCCAGTGTTATAACTGATCAGGATTTTCAAATCCAGTTTCTATAACTGGTCGGGATTTTTAAATCCAATTTTATAACTGGTCGAGATTTTCAAATCCAGTTTTTATACCTGGTCGGGATTTTCAAATCCAGTTTTTATAACTGGTCAGGATTTTCAAATCAAGTTTCTATAACTGGTCGGTATTTTGAAAGCCAGTTTCTATAACTGGTCGGGATTTTCAAATCCAGTTTTTATAACTGGTCGGGATTTTCAAATCCAGTTTCTATAACTGGTCGGGATTTTTAAATCCAGTTTCTATAACTGGTCGGGATTTTGAAATCCAGTTTCTATAACTGGTCGGGATTTTCAATTCAAGATTTTATAACTGGTCGGGATTTTTAAATCTAGATCTTATATCTGGTCGGGATTTTCAAATCCAGTTTCTATAACTGGTCGAGATTTTCAAATCCAGTTTCTATAACTGGTCGTGATTTTCAAATCCAGTTTCTATAACTGGTCGGTATTTTCAACTCTAGTTTTTATAACTGGTCGGGATTTTCAAATCCAGTTTTATAACTGGTCGGGATTTTCAAATCCATTTTCTATAACTGGTCGGGATTTTTAAATCTAGTTTTATAATTGGTCGGGATTTTCAAATCTAGTGTTATAACTGATGAGGATTTTCAAATTCAGTTTCTATAACTCGTCGGGATTTTCAAATCCAGTTTTATAACTGGTCGGGATTTTCAAATCCAATTTTAATAACTGGTCGGGATTTTCAAATTCAGTTTCTACAACTGATCAGGATTTTCAAATCCAATTTCTATAACTGGTCGGAATTTTCAAATCCAGTTTTTATAACTGGTCGGGATTTTCAAATTCAGTGTTATAACTAGTCGGGATTTTCAACTGCAGTTTCTATAACTGGTCGGGATTTTGAAATCCAGTTTCTATAACTGGTTGGGATTTTCAAATCCAGTTTTTATAACTGGTCGGGATTTTCAAATCCAGTTTCTATAACTTGTCGAGATTTTCAAATCCAGTTTTATAACTGGTCGGGATTTTCAAATCTAGTTTCTATAACTGGTCGATATTTTTAAATCTAGTTTCTATAACTGGTCGGGATTTTCAAATCCAGTTTCTATAACTGGTCGGGATTTTCAAATCTAGTTTTTATAACTGGTCGGGATTTTCAAATCTAGTTTCTATAACTGGTCAGGATTTTCAAATCCAGTTTCTATAATTGGTCGGGATTTTAAAATCCAGTTTCTATAACTGGTCGGGATTTTCAAATCCAGTTTCTATAACTGGTCGGGATTTTCAAATCCAGTTTTATAACTGGT
The DNA here is from genome assembly GCF_984573655.1 of Nuphar pumila. Lineage (NCBI taxonomy): Eukaryota > Viridiplantae > Streptophyta > Magnoliopsida > Nymphaeales > Nymphaeaceae > Nuphar > Nuphar pumila. Next base: position 67,365,533 of record NC_143258.1, read on the forward strand.
CGGGATTTTCAAATCCAGTTTCTATAACTGGTCGGGATTTTCAAATCTAGTGTCATAACTGGTCGGAATTTTCAAATCCAGTTTTATAACTGGTCGGGATTTTCAAATCCATTTGCTGTAACTGGTCGGGATTTTCAAATCTAGTTTTATAATTGGTCTGGATTTTCAAATTCAGTGTTATAACTGATCAGGATTTTCAAATTTAGTTTCTATAACTCGTCGGGATTTTCAAATCCAGTTTTTATAACTGGTCGGGATTTTCAAATTAAGTGTTATAACTGGTCAGGATTTTCAAATCCAGTTTCTATAACTGGTCGGGATTTTCAAATCCAATTTCTAAAACTGGTCGGTATTTTGAAATCGAGTTTCTATAACTGGTCGGGATTTTCAAATCCAGTTTTTATAACTGGTCGGGATTTTCAAATCCAGTTTCTATAACTGGTCGGGATTTTCAAATCCAGTTTTATAACTGGTCGGGATTTTCAAATCTAGTTTCTATAACTGGTCGGGATTTTCAAATCCAGTTTCTATAACTAGTCGGGATTTTCAAATCAAGTTTCTATAACTGGTCTGTATTTTGAAATCCAGTTTATATAACTGGTCGGGATTTTCAAATCCAGTTTTTATAACTGGTCGGGATTTTCAAATCCAGTTTCTATAACTGGTCGGGATTTTCAAATCAAGTTTCTATAACTGGTCGGTATTTTGAAAGCCAGTTTCTATAACTGGTCGGGATTTTCAAATCCAGTTTTTATAACTGGTCGGGATTTTCAAATCCAGTTTCTATAACTGGTCGGGATTTTCAAATCCAGTTTTATAACTGGTCGGGATTTTCAAATCTAGTTTCTATAACTGGTCGGGATTTTCAAATCCAGTTTCTATAACTGGTCGGGATTTTCAAATCCAGTTTCTATATCTGGTCGGGATTTTCAAATCTAGTTTTTATAACTGGTCGGGATTTTAGAATCCAGTTTTTGTAACTAGTCGGGATTTTCAAAATTCAGTTTTTACAACTGGTCGGGATTTTCAAATCCAGTTTCTATAACTAGTCGGGATTTTCAAATCCAATTTTTATAACTGGTCGGGATTTTCAAATCCAGTTTCTATAACTGGTCGTCATTTCCAAATCTAGTGTCATAACTGGTCGGGATTTTCAAATCCAATTTCTATAACTGGTCGGGATTTTCAAATCCAGTTTTATAACTGGTCAGGATTTTCAAATGCAGTTTCTATAACTGGTCGGGATTTTTAAATCTAGTTTTATAACTGGTTGGGATTTTCAAATCCAGATTTATAACTGGTCGAGATTTTCAAATCCAGTTTCTATAACAGATCCCGATTTTCAAATTTAGTTTTATAATTGGTCGGGATTTTCAAATCCAGTGTTATAACTTATCAGGATTTTCAAATTTAGTTTCTATAACTCGTCGTGATTTTCAAATCCAGTTTTTATAACTGGTCGGTATTTTCAAATTCAGTGTTATAACTGGTCGGGATTTTCAAATCCAGTATCTATAACTGGTCGGAATTTTTAAATCTAGTGTCATAACTAGTCAGAATTTTTAAATCTAGTTTCTATAACTGGTCGGGATTTTCAAATCCAGTTTTATAACTGGTCAGGATTTTCAAATCCAGTTTCTATAACTGGTCGGGATTTTCAAATCCAGTTTTATAACTGGTCGGGATTTTCAAATCCAGTTTCTATAACTGGTCGGGATTTTTAAATCCAGTTTTATAATTGGTCGGGATTTTCAAATCCAGTTTTATAACTAGTCGGGATATTCAAATCCAGTTTCTATAACTGGTCGGGATTTTCAAATCCAGTTTTATAATTGGTCAGAATTTTCAAATCTAGTGTTATAACTGATCATAATTTTCAAATCCAGTTTCTATAAATGGTCGGGATTTTCAAATTCAGTTTCTATAACTGGTCAGGATTTTCAAATCCAGTTTCTATAACTGGTCGGGATTTTCAAATGCAGTTTTTATAACTGGTCGGGATTTTCAAATTCAGTGTTATAACTGGTCGGGATTTTCAAATCCAGTTTCTATAACTGGTCGGGATTTTCAAATCAGTTTCTATAACTGATCGGGATTTTGAAATCCAGTTTCTATAACTGGTCGGGATTTTCAAATCTAGTTTTTATAACTGGTCGGGATTTTCAAATCCAGTTTTTGTAACTGGTCGGGATTTTCAAAATTCAGTTTTTACAACTGGTCGGGATTTTCAAATTCAGTTTCTATAACTGGTCGTGATTTCAAAATCTAGTGTCATAACTGGTCGGGATTTTTAAATCCAATTTCTATAACTGGTCCGGATTTTCAAATCCAGTTTTATAACTGGTCAGGATTTTCAAATGTAGTTTCTATAACTGGTCGGGATTTTTAAATCTAGTTTTATAAATGGTTGGGATTTTCAAATATAGATTTATAACTGGTCGGGATTTTCAAATCCAGTTTTTATAACAGGTCCCGATTTTTAAATCGAGTTTTATAATTGGTCGGGATTTTCAAATCCAGTGTTATAACTGATCAGGATTTTCAAATCCAGTTTCTATAACTGGTCGGGATTTTTAAATCCAATTTTATAACTGGTCGAGATTTTCAAATCCAGTTTTTATACCTGGTCGGGATTTTCAAATCCAGTTTCTATAACTGGTCAGGATTTTCAAATCAAGTTTCTATAACTGGTCGGGATTTTCAAATCCAGTTTTTATAACCGGTCGGGATTTTCAAATTCAGTGTTATAACTGGTCGGGATTTTCAAATCCAGTTTCTATAACTGGTCGTGATTTTCAAATCCAGTTTCTATAACTGGTCGGTATTTTCAACTCTAGTTTTTATAACTGGTCGGGATTTTCAAATCCAGTTTTATAACTGGTCGGGATTTTCAAATCCATTTTCTATAACTGGTCGGGATTTTTAAATCTAGTTTTATAATTGGTCGGGATTTTCAAATCTAGTGTTATAACTGATGAGGATTTTCAAATTCAGTTTCTATAACTCGTCGGGATTTTCAAATCCAGTTTTATAACTGGTCGGGATTTTCAAATCCAATTTTAATAACTGGTCGGGATTTTCAAATTCAGTTTCTACAACTGATCAGGATTTTCAAATCCAATTTCTATAACTGGTCGGAATTTTCAAATCCAGTTTTTATAACTGGTCGGGATTTTCAAATTCAGTGTTATAACTAGTCGGGATTTTCAACTGCAGTTTCTATAACTGGTCGGGATTTTGAAATCCAGTTTCTATAACTGGTTGGGATTTTCAAATCCAGTTTTTATAACTGGTCGGGATTTTCAAATCCAGTTTCTATAACTTGTCGAGATTTTCAAATCCAGTTTTATAACTGGTCGGGATTTTCAAATCTAGTTTCTATAACTGGTCGATATTTTTAAATCTAGTTTCTATAACTGGTCGGGATTTTCAAATCCAGTTTCTATAACTGGTCAGGATTTTCAAATCTAGTTTTTATAACTGGTCGGGATTTTCAAATCTAGTTTCTATAACTGGTCAGGATTTTCAAATCCAGTTTCTATAATTGGTCGGGATTTTAAAATCCAGTTTCTATAACTGGTCGGGATTTTCAAATCCAGTTTCTATAACTGGTCGGGATTTTCAAATCCAGTTTTATAACTGGTCGGGATTTTCAAATCCAGTTTCTATAACTGGTCGGGATTTTCAAATCTAGTGTCATAACTGGTCGGAATTTTCAAATCCAGTTTTATAACTGGTCGGGATTTTCAAATCCATTTGCTGTAACTGGTCGGGATTTTCAAATCTAGTTTTATAATTGGTCTGGATTTTCAAATTCAGTGTTATAACTGATCAGGATTTTCAAATTTAGTTTCTATAACTCGTCGGGATTTTCAAATCCAGTTTTTATAACTGGTCGGGATTTTCAAATTAAGTGTTATAACTGGTCAGGATTTTCAAATCCAGTTTCTATAACTGGTCGGGATTTTCAAATCCAATTTCTAAAACTGGTCGGTATTTTGAAATCGAGTTTCTATAACTGGTCGGGATTTTCAAATCCAGTTTTTATAACTGGTCGGGATTTTCAAATCCAGTTTCTATAACTGGTCGGGATTTTCAAATCCAGTTTTATAACTGGTCGGGATTTTCAAATCTAGTTTCTATAACTGGTCGGGATTTTCAAATCCAGTTTCTATAACTAGTCGGGATTTTCAAATCAAGTTTCTATAACTGGTCTGTATTTTGAAATCCAGTTTATATAACTGGTCGGGATTTTCAAATCCAGTTTTTATAACTGGTCGGGATTTTCAAATCCAGTTTCTATAACTGGTCGGGATTTTCAAATCAAGTTTCTATAACTGGTCGGTATTTTGAAAGCCAGTTTCTATAACTGGTCGGGATTTTCAAATCCAGTTTTTATAACTGGTCGGGATTTTCAAATCCAGTTTCTATAACTGGTCGGGATTTTCAAATCCAGTTTTATAACTGGTCGGGATTTTCAAATCTAGTTTCTATAACTGGTCGGGATTTTCAAATCCAGTTTCTATAACTGGTCGGGATTTTCAAATCCAGTTTCTATATCTGGTCGGGATTTTCAAATCTAGTTTTTATAACTGGTCGGGATTTTAGAATCCAGTTTTTGTAACTAGTCGGGATTTTCAAAATTCAGTTTTTACAACTGGTCGGGATTTTCAAATCCAGTTTCTATAACTAGTCGGGATTTTCAAATCCAATTTTTATAACTGGTCGGGATTTTCAAATCCAGTTTCTATAACTGGTCGTCATTTCCAAATCTAGTGTCATAACTGGTCGGGATTTTCAAATCCAATTTCTATAACTGGTCGGGATTTTCAAATCCAGTTTTATAACTGGTCAGGATTTTCAAATGCAGTTTCTATAACTGGTCGGGATTTTTAAATCTAGTTTTATAACTGGTTGGGATTTTCAAATCCAGATTTATAACTGGTCGAGATTTTCAAATCCAGTTTCTATAACAGATCCCGATTTTCAAATTTAGTTTTATAATTGGTCGGGATTTTCAAATCCAGTGTTATAACTTATCAGGATTTTCAAATTTAGTTTCTATAACTCGTCGTGATTTTCAAATCCAGTTTTTATAACTGGTCGGTATTTTCAAATTCAGTGTTATAACTGGTCGGGATTTTCAAATCCAGTATCTATAACTGGTCGGAATTTTTAAATCTAGTGTCATAACTAGTCAGAATTTTTAAATCTAGTTTCTATAACTGGTCGGGATTTTCAAATCCAGTTTTATAACTGGTCAGGATTTTCAAATCCAGTTTCTATAACTGGTCGGGATTTTCAAATCCAGTTTTATAACTGGTCGGGATTTTCAAATCCAGTTTCTATAACTGGTCGGGATTTTTAAATCCAGTTTTATAATTGGTCGGGATTTTCAAATCCAGTTTTATAACTAGTCGGGATTTTCAAATCCAGTTTCTATAACTGGTCGGGATTTTCAAATCCAGTTTTATAATTGGTCAGAATTTTCAAATCTAGTGTTATAACTGATCATAATTTTCAAATCCAGTTTCTATAAATGGTCGGGATTTTCAAATTCAGTTTCTATAACTGGTCAGGATTTTCAAATCCAGTTTCTATAACTGGTCGGGATTTTCAAATGCAGTTTTTATAACTGGTCGGGATTTTCAAATTCAGTGTTATAACTGGTCGGGATTTTCAAATCCAGTTTCTATAACTGGTCGGGATTTTCAAATCAGTTTCTATAACTGATCGGGATTTTGAAATCCAGTTTCTATAACTGGTCGGGATTTTCAAATCTAGTTTTTATAACTGGTCGGGATTTTCAAATCCAGTTTTTGTAACTGGTCGGGATTTTCAAAATTCAGTTTTTACAACTGGTCGGGATTTTCAAATTCAGTTTCTATAACTGGTCGTGATTTCAAAATCTAGTGTCATAACTGGTCGGGATTTTTAAATCCAATTTCTATAACTGGTCCGGATTTTCAAATCCAGTTTTATAACTGGTCAGGATTTTCAAATGTAGTTTCTATAACTGGTCGGGATTTTTAAATCTAGTTTTATAAATGGTTGGGATTTTCAAATATAGATTTATAACTGGTCGGGATTTTCAAATCCAGTTTTTATAACAGGTCCCGATTTTTAAATCGAGTTTTATAATTGGTCGGGATTTTCAAATCCAGTGTTATAACTGATCAGGATTTTCAAATCCAGTTTCTATAACTGGTCGGGATTTTTAAATCCAATTTTATAACTGGTCGAGATTTTCAAATCCAGTTTTTATACCTGGTCGGGATTTTCAAATCCAGTTTCTATAACTGGTCAGGATTTTCAAATCAAGTTTCTATAACTGGTCGGGATTTTCAAATCCAGTTTTTATAACCGGTCGGGATTTTCAAATTCAGTGTTATAACTGGTCGGGATTTTCAAATCCAGTTTCTATAACTGGTCGGGATTTTTAAATCCAGTTTCTATAACTGGTCGGGATTTTGAAATCCAGTTTCTATAACTGGTCGGGATTTTCAATTCCAGATTTTATAACTGGTCGGGATTTTTAAATCTAGATCTTATATCTGGTCGGGATTTTCAAATCCAGTTTCTATAACTGGTCGAGATTTGCAAATCCAGTTTCTATAACTGGTCGTGATTTTCAAATCCAGTTTCTATAACTGGTCGGTATTTTCAACTCTAGTTTTTATAACTGGTCGGGATTTTCAAATCCAGTTTTATAACTGGTCGGGATTTTCAAATCCATTTTCTATAACTGGTCGGGATTTTCAAATCTAGTTTTATAATTGGTCGGGATTTTCAAATCTAGTGTTATAACTGATCAGGATTTTCAAATTCAGTTTCTATAACTCGTCGGGATTTTCAAATCCAGTTTTATAACTGGTCGGGATTTTCAAATCCAATTTTAATAACTGGTCGGGATTTTCAAATTCAGTTTCTACAACTGATCAGGATTTTCAAATCCAGTTTCTATAACTGGTCGGAATTTTCAAATCCAGTTTTTATAACTGGTCGGGATTTTCAAATTCAGTGTTATAACTAGTCGGGATTTTCAACTGCAGTTTCTATAACTGGTCGGGATTTTGAAATCCAGTTTCTATAACTGGTTGGGATTTTCAAATCCAGTTTTTATAACTGGTCGGGATTTTCAAATCCAGTTTCTATAACTTGTCGAGATTTTCAAATCCAGTTTTATAACTGGTCGGGATTTTCAAATCTAGTTTCTATAACTGGTCGATATTTTTAAATCTAGTTTCTATAACTGGTCGGGATTTTCAAATCCAGTTTCTATAACTGGTCGGGATTTTCAAATCTAGTTTTTATAACTGGTCGGGATTTTCAAATCTAGTTTCTATAACTGGTCAGGATTTTCAAATCCAGTTTCTATAATTGGTCGGGATTTTAAAATCCAGTTTCTATAACTGGTCGGGATTTTCAAATCCAGTTTCTATAACTGGTCGGGATTTTCAAATCCAGTTTTATAACTGGTCGGGATTTTCAAATCCAGTTTCTATAACTGGTCGGGATTTTCAAATCTAGTGTCATAACTGGTCGGAATTTTCAAATCCAGTTTTATAACTGGTCGGGATTTTCAAATCCATTTGCTGTAACTGGTCGAGATTTTCAAATCTAGTTTTATAATTGGTCTGGATTTTCAAATTCAGTGTTATAACTGATCAGGATTTTCAAATTTAGTTTCTATAACTCGTCGGGATTTTCAAATCCAGTTTTTATAACTGCTCGGGATTTTCAAATTCAGTGTTATAACTGGTCAGGATTTTCAAATCCAGTTTCTATAACTGGTCGGGATTTTCAAATCCAATTTCTAAAACTGGTCGGTATTTTGAAATCGAGTTTCTATAACTAGTCGGGATTTTCAAATCCAGTTTTTATAACTGGTCGGGATTTTCAAATCCAGTTTCTATAACTGGTCGGGATTTTCAAATCCAGTTTTATAACTGGTCGGGATTTTCAAATCTAGTTTCTATAACTGGTCGGGATTTTCAAATCCAGTTTCTATAACTAGTCGGGATTTTCAAATCAAGTTTCTATAACTGGTCTGTATTTTGAAATCCAGTTTATATAACTGGTCGGGATTTTCAAATCCAGTTTTTATAACTGGTCGGGATTTTCAAATCCAGTTTCTATAACTGGTCGGGATTTTCAAATCAAGTTTCTATAACTGGTCGGTATTTTGAAAGCCAATTTCTATAACTGGTCGGGATTTTCAAATCCAGTTTTTATAACTGGTCGGGATTTTCAAATCCAGTTTCTATAACTGGTCCGGATTTTCAAATCCAGTTTTATAACTGGTCGGGATTTTCAAATCTAGTTTCTATAACTGGTCGGGATTTTCAAATCCAGTTTCTATAACTGGTCGGGATTTTCAAATCCAGTTTCTATATCTGGTCGGGATTTTCAAATCTAGTTTTTATAACTGGTCGGGATTTTAGAATCCAGTTTTTGTAACTAGTCGGGATTTTCAAAATTCAGTTTTTACAACTGGTCGGGATTTTCAAATCCTGTTTCTATAACTAGTCGGGATTTTCAAATCCAATTTTTATAACTGGTCGGGATTTTCAAATCCAGTTTCTATAACTGGTCGTCATTTCCAAATCTAGTGTCATAACTGGTCGGGATTTTCAAATCCAATTTCTATAACTGGTCGGGATTTTCAAATCCAGTTTTATAACTGGTCAGGATTTTCAAATGCAGTTTCTATAACTGGTCGGGATTTTTAAATCTAGTTTTATAACTGGTTGGGATTTTCAAATCCAGATTTATAACTGGTCGGGATTTTCAAATCTAGTTTCTATAACAGATCCCGATTTTCAAATTTAGTTTTATAATTGGTCGGGATTTTCAAATCCAGTGTTATAACTGATCAGGATTTTCAAATCCAGTTTCTATAACTGGTCGGGATTTTCAAATCCAGTTTTATAACTGGTCGGGATTTTCAAATCCAGTTTTTATAACTGGTCGGGATTTTCAAATCCAGTTTCTATAACTGGTCAGGATTTTCAAATCAAGTTTCTATAACTGGTCGGGATCTTCAAATCCAGTTTCTATAACTAGTTTTTATAATTGGTCGGGATTTTCAAATCCAGTGTTATAACTGATCAGGATTTTCAAATTCAGTTTCTATAACTCGTCAGGATTTTCAAATCCAGTTTTATAAATGGTCGGGATTTTCAAATCCATTTTCTATAACTGGTCGGGATTTTCAAAACCAGTTTTATAACTGGTCGGGATTTTCAAATCCATTTTCTATAACTGGTCGGGATTTTCAAATCTAGTTTTATAATTGGTCGGGATTTTCAAATCCGGTGTTATAACTGATCAGGATTTTCATATTCAGTTTCTATAACTCGTCGGGATTTTCAAATCCAGTTTTATAACTGGTCGGGATTTTCAAATCCAGTTTTTATAACTAGTCGGGATTTTCAAATTCAGTTTCTATAACTGGTCAGGATTTTCAAATCTAGTTTCTATAACTGGTCGGGATTTTCAAGTTCAGTTTTTATAACTGGCCGGGATTTTCAAATTCAGTGTTATAACTGGTCGGGATTTTCAACTCCAGTTTCTATAACTGGTCGGGATTTTGAAATCCAGTTTCTATAACTGGTTGGGATTTTCAAATCCAGTTTTTATAACTAGTCGGGATTTTCAAATCCAGTTTCTATAACTGGTCGGGATTTTCAAATCCAGTTTTATAACTGGTCGGAATTTTTAAATCCATTTTCTATAACTGGTCGGGATTTTCAAATCTAGTTTTATAATTAGTCGAGATTTTCAAATCCAGTGTTATAACTGATAAGGACTTTCAAATTCAGTTTCTATAACTCCTCGCGATTTTCAAATCCAGTTTTATAACTGGTCGGGATTTTCAAATCCAGTGTTTATAACTGGTCGGGATTTTCAAATTCAGTTTCTATAACTGGTCAGGATTTTCAAATCCAGTTTTTATAACTGGTCAGGATTTTCAAATTCAGTTTCTATAACTGGTCAGGATTTTCCAATCCAGTTTTTATAACTAGTCGGGATTTTCAAATCCAGTTTTTATAACTGGTCGGGATTTTCAAATTCAGTGTTATAACTGGTCGGGATTTTCAAATCCAGTTTCTATAACTGGTCGGGATTTTCAAATCCAGTTTTATAACTGGTCGGGATTTTCAAATCCAGTGTCTATAACTGGTCGGGATTTTCAAATCTAGTTTTACAATTGGTCGGGATTTTCAAATCCAGTGTTATAACTGATCAGGATTTTCAAATCCAGTTTCTATAACTGGTCGGGATTTTCAAATCCAGTTTTATAACTGGTCGGCATTTTCAAATCCAGTTTTTATAACCGGTCGGGATTTTCAAATTCAGTGTTATAACTGGTCGGGATTTTCAAATCCAGTTTCTATGACTGGTCGGGATTTTGAAATCCAGTTTCTATAACTGGTCGGGATTTTCAAATCCAGTCTTATAACTGATCAGGATTTTCAAATCCAGTTTCTATAACTGGTCGGGATTTTCAAATCCAGTTTTATAGCTGGTCGGGATTTTCAAATCCAGTTTTTATAACTGGTCGGGATTTTCAAATCCAGTTTCTATAACTGGTCAGGATTTTCAAATCAAGTTTCTATAACTGGTCGGGATTTTCAAATCCAGTTTTTATAACCGGTCGGGATTTTCAAATCTAGTTTCTATAACTGGTCGGGATTTTGAAATCTAGTTTCTATAACTGGTCGGGATTTTCAATTCCAGATTTTATAACTGGTCGGGATTTTCAAATCCAGTTTCTATAACTAATAGGGATTTTCAAATCCAGTTTCTATAACTGGTCGGGATTTTGAAATCCAGTTTCTATAACTGGTCGGGATTTTCAAATACAGTTTCTATAACTGGTCGAGATTTTCAAATCCAGTTTCTATAACTGGTCGGGATTTGCAACTCCAGTTTTTATAACTCGTCGGGATTTTCAAATCCAGTATCGATAACTGGTCGGAATTTTCAAATCTAGTGTCATAACTGGTCGGAATTTTTAAATCCAGTTTCTATAATTGGTCAGGATTTTCAAATCCAGTTTCTATAACTGGTCGTGATTTTCAAATCCAGTTTTTATAACTGGTCGGGATTTTCAAATTCAGTGTTATAACTGGTCGGGATTTTCAAATCCAGTATCTATAACTGGTCGGAATTTTTAAATCTAGTGTCATAACTAGTCAGAATTTTTAAATCCAGTTTCTATAACTGGTCGGGATTTTCAAATCCAGTTTTATAACTGGTCAGGATTTTCAAATCCAGTTTCTATAAATGGTCGGGATTTTCAAATCCAGTTTTATAACTGGTCGGGATTTTCAAATCCAGTTTCTATAACTGGTCGGGATTTTTAAATCCAGTTTTATAATTGGTCGGGATTTTCAAATCCAGTTTTATAACTAGTCGGGATTTTCAAATCCAGTTTCTATAACTGGTCGGGATTTTCAAATCCAGTTTTATAATTGGTCGGAATTTTCAAATCTAGTGTTATAACTGATCATAATTTTCAAATCCAGTTTCTATAAATGGTCGGGATTTTCAAATTCAGTTTCTATAACTCGTCAGGATTTTCAAATCCAGTTTCTATAACTGGTCGGGATTTTCAAATGCAGTTTTTATAACTGGTCGGGATTTTCAAATTCAGTGTTATAACTGGTCGGGATTTTCAAATCCAGTTTCTATAACTGGTCGGGATTTTCAAATCAGTTTCTATAACTGATCGGGATTTTGAAATCCAGTTTCTATAACTGGTCGGGATTTTCAAATCTAGTTTTTATAACTGGTCGGGATTTTCAAATCTAGTTTCTATAACTGGTCGAGATTTTCAAATCCAGTTTCTATAACTGGTCGGGATTTTCAAATCCAGTTTCTATATCTAGTCGGGATTTTCAAATCTAGTTTTTATAACTGGTCGGGATTTTGAAATCCAGTTTTTGTAACTAGTCGGGATTTTCAAAATTCAGTTTTTACAACTGGTCGGGATTTTCAAATCCAGTTTCTATAACTAGTCGGGATTTTCAAATCCAATTTTTATAACTGGTCGGGATTTTCAAATCCAGTTTCTATAACTGGTCGTCATTTCCAAATCTAGTGTCATAACTGGTCGGGATTTTCAAATCCAATTTCTATAACTGGTTGGGATTTTCAAATCCACTTTTATAACTGGTCAGGATTTTCAAATGCAGTTTCTATAACTGGTCGGGATTTTTAAATCTAGTTTTATAACTGGTTGGGATTTTCAAATCCAGATTTATAACTGGTCGGGATTTTCAAATCCAGTTTCTATAACAGATCCCGATTTTCAAATTTAGTTTTATAATTGGTCGGGATTTTCAAATCCAGTGTCTATAACTGGTCGGGATTTTCAAATCCAGTTTTATAACTGGTCGGGATTTTCAAATCCAGTTTCTATAACTGGTCAGGATTTTCAAATCAAGTTTCTATAACTGGTCGGGATCTTCAAATCCAGTTTCTATAACTGGTCGGGATTTTCAATTCCAGATTTTAAAACTGGTCGGGATTTTCAAATCCAGATCTTATATCTGGTCGGGATTTTCAAATCCAGTTTCTATAACTGGTCGAGATTTTCAAATCCAGTTTCTATAACTGGTCGTGATTTTCAAATCCAGTTTCTATAACTGGTCGGGATTTTCAACTCTAGTTTTTATAACTGGTCGGGATTTTCAAATCCAGTTTTATAACTGGTCGGGATTTTCAAATCCATTTTCTATAACTGGTCGGGATTTTCAAATCTAGTTTTATAATTGGTCGGGATTTTCAAATCCAGTGTTATAACTGATCAGGATTTTCAAATTCAATTTCTATAACTCGTCGGGATTTTCAAATCCAGTTTTATAACTAGTCGGGATTTTCAAATCCAGTTTTAATAACTGGTCGGGATTTTCCAATTCAGTTTCTATAACTGGTTAGGATTTTCAAATCCAGTTTCTATAACTGGTCGGAATTTTCAAATCCAGTTTTTATAACTGGTCGAGATTTTCAAATTCAGTGTTATAACTAGTCGGGATTTTCAACTCCAGTTTCTATAACTGGTCGGGATTTTGAAATCCAGTTTCTATAACTGGTTGGGATTTTCAAATCCAGTTTTTATAACTAGTCGGGATTTTCAAATCCAGTTTCTATAACTGGTCGAGATTTTCAAATCCAGTTTTATAACTGTTCAGGATTTTCAAATCTAGTTTCTATAACTGGTCGATATTTTCAAATCTAGTTTCTATAACTGGTCGGGATTTTCAAATCCAGTTTCTATAACTGGTCGGGATTTTCAAATCTAGTTTTTATAACTCGTCGGGATTTTCAAATCTAGTTTCTATAACTGGTCAGGATTTTCAAATCTAGTTTCTATAATTGGTCGGGATTTTAAAATCCAGTTTCTATAACTGGTCGGGATTTTCAAATCCAGTTTCTATAACTGGTCGGGATTTTCAAATCCAGTTTTATAACTGGTCGGGATTTTCAAATCCAGTTTCTATAACTGGTCGGGATTTTCAAATCTAGTGTCATAACTGGTCGGAATTTTCAAATCCAGTTTTATAACTGGTCGGGATTTTCAAATCCATTTGCTGTAACTGGTCGGGATTTTCAAATCTAGTTTTATAATTGGTCTGGATTTTCAAATCCAGTGTTATAACTGATCAGGATTTTCAAATTTAGTTTCTATAACTCGTCGGGATTTTCAAATCCAGTTTTTATAACTGGTCGGGATTTTCAAATTCAGTGTTATAACTGGTCGGGATTTTCAAATCCAGTTTCTATAACTGGTCGGGATTTTCAAATCCAATTTCTAAAACTGGTCGGTATTTTGAAATCGAGTTTCTATAACTGGTCGGGATTTTTAAATCCAGTTTTTATAACTGGTCGGGATTTTCAAATCCAGTTTCTATAACTGGTCGGGATTTTCAAATCCAGTTTTATAACTGGTCGGGATTTTCAAATCTAGTTTCTATAACTGGTCGGGATTTTCAAATCCAGTTTCTATAACTGGTCGGGATTTTCAAATCAAGTTTCTATAACTGGTCTGTATTTTGAAATCCAATTTATATAACTGGTCGGGATTTTCAAATCCAGTTTTTATAACTGGTCGGGATTTTCAAATCCAGTTTCTGTAACTGGTCGGGATTTTCAAATCAAGTTTCTATAACTGGTCGGTATTTTGAAAGCCAGTTTCTATAACTGGTCGGGATTTTCAAATCCAGTTTTTATAACTGGTCGGGATTTTCAAATCCAGTTTCTATAACTGGTCGGGATTTTCAAATCCAGTTTTATAACTGGTCGGGATTTTCAAATCTAGTTTCTATAACTGGTCGGGATTTTCAAATCCAGTTTCTATAACTGGTCGGGATTTTCAAATCCAGTTTCTATATCTGGTCGGGATTTTCAAATCTAGTTTTTATAACTGGTCGGGATTTTCAAATCCAGTTTTTGTAACTAGTCGGGATTTTCAAAATTCAGTTTTTACAACTGGTCGGGATTTTCAAATCCAGTTTCTATAACTAGTCGGGATTTTCAAATCCAATTTTTATAACTGGTCGGGATTTTCAAATCCAGTTTCTATAACTGGTCGTCATTTCCAAATCTAGTGTCATAACTGGTCGGGATTTTCAAATCCAATTTCTATAACTGGTTGGGATTTTCAAATCCAGTTTTATAACTGGTCAGGATTTTCAAATGCAGTTTCTATAACTAGTCGGGATTTTTAAATCTAGTTTTATAACTGGTTGGGATTTTCAAATCCAGATTTATAACTGGTCGGGATTTTCAAATCCAGTTTCTATAACAGATCCCGATTTTCAAATTTAGTTTTATAATTGGTCGGGATTTTCAAATTCAGTGTTATAACTGATCAGGATTTTCAAATCCAGTTTCTATAACTGGTCGGGATTTTCAAATCCAGTTTTATAACTGGTCGGGATTTTCAAATCCAGTTTTTATAACTGGTCGGGATTTTCAAATCCAGTTTCTGTAACTGGTCAGGATTTTCAAATCAAGTTTCTATAACTGGTCGGGATCTTCAAATCCAGTTTCTATAACTAGTTTTTATAATTGGTCGGGATTTTCAAATCCAGTGTTATAAATGATCAGGATTTTCAAATTCAGTTTCTATAACTCGTCGGGATTTTCAAATCCAGTTTTATAAATGGTCGGGATTTTCAAATCCATTTTCTATAAATGGTCGGGATTTTCAAATCCAGTTTTATAACTGGTCGGGATTTTCAAATCCATTTTCTATAACTGGTCGGGATTTTCAAATCTAGTTTTATAATTGGTCGGGATTTTCAAATCCGGTGTTATAACTGATCAGGATTTTCATATTCAGTTTCTATAACTCGTCGGGATTTTCAAATCCAGTTTTATAACTGGTCGGGATTTTCAAATCCAGTTTTTATAACTAGTCGGGATTTTCAAATTCAGTTTCTATAACTGGTCAGGATTTTCAAATCCAGTTTCTATAACTGGTCGGGATTTTCAAGTTCAGTTTTTATAACTGGTCGGGATTTTCAAATTCAGTGTTATAACTGGTCGGGATTTTCAACTCCAGTTTCTATAACTGGTCGGGATTTTGAAATCCAGTTTCTATAACTGGTTGGGATTTTCAAATCCAGTTTTTATAACTAGTCGGGATTTTCAAATCCAGTTTCTATAACTGGTCGGGATTTTCAAATCCAGTTTTATAACTGGTCGGGATTTTCAAATCTAGTTTCTATAACTGGTCAGGATTTTCAAATCCAGTTTCTATAATTGGTCGGGATTTTAAAATCCAGTTTCTATAACTGGTCGGGATTTTCAAATCCAGTTTCTATAACTGGTCGGGATTTTCATATCCAGTTTCTATAACTGGTCGGGATTTTCAAATCCAGTTTCTATAACTGGTCGGGATTTTCAAATCTAGTGTCATAACTGGTCGGAATTTTCAAATCCAATTTTATAACTGGTCGGGATTTTCAAATCCATTTGCTGTAACTGGTCGGGATTTTCAAATCTAGTTTTATAATTGGTCTGGATTTTCAAATCCAGTGTTATAACTGATCAGGATTTTCAAATTTAGTTTCTATAACTCGTCGGGATTTTCAAATCCAGTTTTTATAACTGGTCGGGATTTTCAAATTCAGTGTTATAACTGGTCGGGATTTTCAAATCCAGTTTCTATAACTGGTCGGGATTTTCAAATCCAATTTCTAAAACTGGTCGGTATTTTGAAATCGAGTTTCTATAACTGGTCGGGATTTTCAAATCCAGTTTTATAACTGGTCGGGATTTTCAAATCCAGTTTCTATAACTGGTCGGGATTTTCAAATCCAGTTTCTATAACTGGTCGGGATTTTCAAATCAAGTTTCTATAACTGGTCTGTATTTTGAAATCCAGTTTATATAACTGGTCGGGATTTTCAAATCCAGTTTTTATAACTGGTCGGGATTTTCAAATCCAGTTTCTGTAACTGGTCGGGATTTTCAAATCAAGTTTCTATAACTGGTCGGTATTTTGAAAGCCAGTTTCTATAACTGGTCGGGATTTTCAAATCCAGTTTCTATAACTGGTCGGGATTTTCAAATCCAGTTTCTATAACTGGTCGGGATTTTCAAATCCAGTTTTATAACTGGTCGGGATTTTCAAATCTAGTTTCTATAACTGGTCGGGATTTTCAAATCCAGTTTCTATAACTGGTCGGGATTTTCAAATCCAGTTTCTATATCTGGTCGGGATTTTCAAATCTAGTTTTTATAACTGGTCGGGATTTTCAAATCCAGTTTTTGTAACTAGTCGGGATTTTCAAAATTCAGTTTTTACAACTGGTCGGGATTTTCAAATCCAGTTTCTATAACTAGTCGGGATTTTCAAATCCAATTTTTATAACTGGTCGGGATTTTCAAATCCAGTTTCTATAACTGGTCGTCATTTCGAAATCTAGTGTCATAACTGGTCGGGATTTTCAAATCCAATTTCTATAACTGGTTGGGATTTTCAAATCCAGTTTTATAACTGGTCAGGATTTTCAAATGCAGTTTCTATAACTGGTCGGGATTTTTAAATCTAGTTTTATAACTGGTTGAGATTTTCAAATCCAGATTTATAACTGGTCGGGATTTTCAAATCCAGTTTCTATAACAGATCCCGATTTTCAAATTTAGTTTTATAATTGGTCGGGATTTTCAAATCCAGTGTCTATAACTGGTCGGGATTTTCAAATCCAGTTTTATAACTGGTCGGGATTTTCAAATCCAGTTTCTATAACTGGTCAGGATTTTCAAATCAAGTTTCTATAACTGGTCGGGATCTTCAAATCCAGTTTCTATAACTAGTTTTTATAATTGGTCGGGATTTTCAAATCCAGTGTTATAACTGATCAGGATTTTCAAATTCAGTTTTATAAATGGTCGGGATTTTCAAATCCATTTTCTATAACTGGTCGGGATTTTCAAATCCAGTTTTATAACTGGTCGGGATTTTCAAATCCATTTTCTATAACTGGTCGGGATTTTCAAATCTAGTTTTATAATTGGTCGGGATTTTCAAATCCGGTGTTATAACTGATCAGGATTTTCATATTCAGTTTCTATAACTCGTCGGGATTTTCAAATCCAGTTTTATAACTGGTCGGGATTTTCAAATCCAGTTTTTATAACTAGTCGGGATTTTCAAATTCAGTTTCTATAACTGGTCAGGATTTTCAAATCCAGTTTCTATAACTGGTCGGGATTTTCAAATTCAGTTTTTATAACTGTTCAGGATTTTCAAATTCAGTGTTATAACTGGTCGGGATTTTCAACTCCAGTTTCTATAACTGGTCGGGATTTTGAAATCCAGTTTCTATAACTGGTTGGGATTTTCAAATCCAGTTTTTATAACTAGTCGGGATTTTCAAATCCAGTTTCTATAACTGGTCGGGATTTTCAAATCCAGTTTTATAACTGGTCGGGATTTTTAAATCCATTTTCTATAACTGGTCGGGATTTTCAAATCTAGTTTTATAATTAGTCGGGATTTTCAAATCCAGTGTTATAACTGATAAGGATTTTCAAATTCAGTTTCTATAACTCCTCGCGATTTTCAAATCCAGTTTTATAACAGGTCGGGATTTTCAAATCCAATGTTTATAACTGGTCGGGATTTTCAAATTCAGTTTCTATAACTGGTCAGGATTTTCAAATCCAGTTTTTATAACTGGTCAGGATTTTCAAATTCAGTTTCTATAACTGGTCAGGATTTTCAAATCCAGTTTTTATAACTAGTCGGGATTTTCAAATCCAGTTTTTATAACTGGTCGGGATTTTCAAATTCAGTGTTATAACTGGTCGGGATTTTCAAATCCAGTTTCTATAACTGGTCGGGATTTTCAAATCCAGTTTTATAACTGGTCGGGATTTTCAAATCTAGTTTTTATAACCGGTCGGGATTTTCAAATTCAGTTTCTATAACTGGTCAGGATTTTCAAATCCAGTTTCTATAACTGGTCGGGATTTTCAAATCTAGTTTTACAATTGGTCGGGATTTTCAAATCCAGTGTTATAACTGATCAGGATTTTCAAATCCAGTTTCTATAACTGGTCGGGATTTTCAAATCCAGTTTTATAACTGGTCGGCATTTTCAAATCTAGTTTTTATAACCGGTCGGGATTTTCAAATTCAGTGTTATAACTGGTCAGGATTTTCAAATTCAGTTTCTATAACTGGTCGGGATTTTGAAATCCAGTTTCTATAACTGGTCGGGATTTTCAAATCCAGTGTTATAACTGATCAGGATTTTCAAATCCAGTTTCTATAACTGGTCGGGATTTTCAAATCCAGTTTTATAACTGGTCGGGATTTTC
This sequence comes from Nuphar pumila, assembly GCF_984573655.1. NCBI lineage: Eukaryota > Viridiplantae > Streptophyta > Magnoliopsida > Nymphaeales > Nymphaeaceae > Nuphar > Nuphar pumila. The sequence goes on from NC_143258.1 coordinate 67,384,379, forward strand.
AAATCCAGTTTTTATAACTGGTCGGGATTTTCAAATCCAGTTTCTATAACTGGTCAGGATTTTCAAATCAAGTTTCTATAACTGGTAGGGATTTTCAAATCCAGTTTTTATAACCGGTCGGGATTTTCAAATCTAGTTTCTATAACTGGTCGGGATTTTGAAATCTAGTTTCTATAACTGGTCGGGATTTTCAATTCCAGATTTTATAACTGGTCGGGATTTTCAAATCCAGTTTTTATAACTGATAGGGATTTTCAAATCCAGTTTCTATAACTGGTCGGGATTTTGAAATCCAGTTTCTATAACTGGTCGGGATTTTCAAATACAGTTTCTATAACTGGTCGAGATTTTCAAATCCAGTTTCTATAACTGGTCGGGATTTGCAACTCCAGTTTTTATAACTCGTCGGGATTTTCAAATCCAATATCTATAACTGGTCGGAATTTTCAAATCTAGTGTCATAACTGGTCGGAATTTTTAAATCCAGTTTCTATAACTGGTCGGGATTTTCAATTCCAGTTTCTATAACTGGTCGTGATTTTTAAATCCAGTTTCTATAACTGGTCGGGATTTTGAAATCTAGTTTCTATAACTGGTCGGGATTTTCAAATACAGTTTCTATAACTGGTCGAGATTTTCAAATCCAGTTTCTATAAATGGTCTGGATTTTCAACTCTAGTTTTTATAACTGGTCGGGATTTTCAAATCCACTATCTATAACTGGTCGGAATTTTTAAATCCAGTTTCTATAACTGGTCGGGATTTTCAAATCCAGTTTTATAACTGGTCAGGATTTTCAAATCCAGTTTCTATAACTGGTCGGGATTTTCAAATCCAGTTTTATAACTGGTTGGGATTTTCAAATCCAGTTTCTATAACTGGTCGGAATTTTTAAATCCAGTTTTATAATTGGTCGGGATTTTCAAATCCAGTTTTATAACTAGTCGGGATTTTCAAATCCAGTTTCTATAACTGGTCGGGATTTTCAAATCCAGTTTTATAATTGGTCGGAATTTTCAAATCTAGTGTTATAACTGATCATGATTTTCAAATCCAGTTTCTATAAATGGTCGGGATTTTCAAATTCAGTTTCTATAACTAGTCAGGATTTTCAAATCCAGTTTTTATAACTGGTCGGGATTTTCAAATTCAGTGTTATAATTGGTCGGGATTTTCAAATCCAGTTTCTATAACTGGTCGATATTTTCAAATCCAGTTTCTGTAACTGGTCGGTATTTTGAAATCCAGTTTCTATAAGTGGTCGGGATTTTCAAATCCAGTTTTTATAACTGGTCGGGATTTTCAAATCCAATTTCTATAACTGGTCGGGATTTTCAAATCCAGTTTTATAACTAGTCGGGATTTTCAAATCTAGTTTCTATAACTGGTAGGGATTTTCAAATCCAGTTTCTATAACTGGTCGAGATTTTCAAATCCAGTTTCTATAACTGGTCGGGATTTTCAAATCAAGTTTTTATCACTGGTCGGGATTTTCAAATCCAGTTTTTGTAACTGGTCGGGATTTTCAAAATTCAGTTTTTACAACTGGTCGGGATTTTCAAATCCAGTTTCTATAACTGGTCGTGATTTCAAAACCTAGTGTCATAACTGGTCGGGATTTTTAAACCCAATTTCTATAACTGGTCGGGATTTTCAAATCCTGTTTTATAACTGGTCAGGATTTTCAAATGCAGTTTCTATAACTGGTCGGGATTTTTAAATCTAGTTTTATAACTGGTTGGGATTTTCAAATCCAGATTTATAACTGGTCGGGATTTTCAAATCCAGTTTCTATAACAGGTCCCGATTTTCAAATCTAATTTTATAATTGGTCGGGATTTTCAAATCCAGTGTTATAACTGATCAGGATTTTCAAATCCAGTTTCTATAACTGGTCGGGATTTTCAAATCCAATTTTATAACTGGTCGAGATTTTCAAATCCAGTTTTTATAACTGGTCGGGATTTTCAAATCCAGTTTCTATAACTGGTCAGGATTTTCAAATCAAGTTTCTATAACTGGTCGGGATTTTCAAATCCAGTTTTTATAACCGGTCGGGATTTTCAAATTCAGTGTTATAACTGGTCGGGATTTTCAAATCCAGTTTCTATAACTGGTCGGGATTTTCAAATCCAGTTTCTATAACTGGTCGGGATTTTGAAATCCAGTTTCTATAACTGGTCGGGATTTTCAATTCCAGATTTTATAACTGGTCGGGATTTTCAAATCCAGTTTCTATATCTGGTCGGGATTTTCAAATCCAGTTTCTATAACTGGTCAAGATTTTCAAATCCAGTTTCTATAACTGGTCGTGATGTTCAAATCCAGTTTCTATAACTGGTCGGGATTTTCAACTCTAGTTTTTATAACTGGTCGGGATTTTCAAATCCAGTTTTATAACTGGTCGGGATTTTCAAATCCATTTTCTATAACTGGTCGGGATTTTCAAATATAGTTTTATAATTGGTCGGGATTTTCAAATCCAGTGTTATTACTGATCAGGATTTTCAAATTCAGTTTCTATAACTCGTCGGGATTTTCAAATCCAGTTTTATAACTGGTCGGGATTTTCAAATCCAGTTTTAATAACTGGTCAGGATTTTCAAATTCAGTTTCTATAACTGGTCAGGATTTTCAAATCCAGTTTCTATAACTGGTCGGGATTTTCAAATCCAGTTTTTATAACTGGTCGGGATTTTCAAATTCAGTGTTATAACTGGTCGGGATTTTCAACTCCAGTTTCTATAACTGGTCGGGATTTTGAAATCCAGTTTCTATAACTGGTTGGGATTTTCAAATCCAGTTTTTATAACTGGTCGGGATTTTCAAATCCAGTTTCTATAACTGGTCGAGATTTTCAAATCCAGTTTCATAACTGGTCGGGATTTTCAAATCTAGTTTCTATAACTGGTCGATATTTTCAAATCTAGTTTCTATAACTGGTCGGGATTTTCAAATCCAGTTTCTATAACTGGTCGGTATTTTCAAATCTAGTTTTTATAACTGGTCGGGATTTTCAAATCTAGTTTCTATAACTGGTCAGGATTTTCAAATCCAGTTTCTATAATTGGTCGGGATTTTAAAATCCAGTTTCTATAACTGGTCGGGATTTTCAAATCCAGTTTCTATAACTGATCGGGATTTTTAAATCCAGTTTCTATAACTGGTCGGGATTTTCAAATCTAGTGTCATAACTGGTCGGGATTTTCAAATCCAGTTTTATAACAGGTCGGGATTTTCAAATCCATTTGCTATAACTGGTCGGGATTTTCAAATCTAGTTTTATAATTGGTCGGGATTTTCAAATCCAGTGTTATAACTGATCAGGATTTTCAAATTTAGTTTCTATAACTCGTCGGGATTTTCAAATCCAGTTTTTATAACTGGTCGGGATTTTCAAATTCAGTGTTATAACTGGTCGGGATTTTCAAATCCAGTATCTATAACTGGTCGGAATTTTTAAATCTATTGTCATAACTAGTCAGAATTTTTAAATCCAGTTTCTATAACTGGTCGGGATTTTCAAATCCAGTTTTATAACTGGTCAGGATTTTCAAATCCAGTTTCTATAACTGGTCGGGATTTTCAAATCCAGTTTCTATAACTGGTCGGGATTTTTAAATCCAGTTTTATAATTGGTCGGGATTTTCAAATCCAGTTTTATAACTAGTCGGGATTTTCAAATCCAGTTTCTATAACTGGTCGGGATTTTCAAATCCAGTTTTATAATTGGTCGGAATTTTCAAATCTAGTGTTATAACTGATCATAATTTTCAAATCCAGTTTCTATAACAGGTCCCGATTTTCAAATCTAGTTTTATAATTGGTCGGGATTTTCAAATTCAGTGTTATAACTGATCAGGATTTTCATATCCAGTTTCTATAACTGGTCGGGATTTTCAAATCCAATTTTATAACTGGTCGAGATTTTCAAATCCAGTTTTTATAACTGGTCGGGATTTTCAAATCCAGTTTCTATAACTGGTCGGGATTTTCAAATCCAGTTTTTATAACCGGTCGGGATTTTCAAATTCAGTGTTATAACTGGTCGGGATTTTCAAATCCAGTTTCTATAACTGGTCGGGATTTTCAAATTCAGTGTTATAACTGGTCGGGATTTTCAAATCCAGTTTCTATAACTGGTCGGGATTTTCAAATCCAGTTTTATAACTGGTCGGGATTTTCAAATCCAGTGTCTATAACTGGTCGGGATTTTCAAATCTAGTTTTACAATTGGTCGGGATTTTCAAATCCAGTGTTATAACTGATCAGGATTTTCAAATCCAGTTTCTATAACTGGTCGGGATTTTCAAATCCAGTTTTATAACTGGTCGGCATTTTCAAATCCAGTTTTTATAACCGGTCGGGATTTTCAAATTCAGTGTTATAACTGGTCGGGATTTTCAAATCCAGTTTCTATGACTGGTCGGGATTTTGAAATCCAGTTTCTATAACTGGTCGGGATTTTCAAATCCAGTCTTATAACTGATCAGGATTTTCAAATCCAGTTTCTATAACTGGTCGGGATTTTCAAATCCAGTTTTATAGCTGGTCGGGATTTTCAAATCCAGTTTTTATAACTGGTCGGGATTTTCAAATCCAGTTTCTATAACTGGTCAGGATTTTCAAATCAAGTTTCTATAACTGGTCGGGATTTTCAAATCCAGTTTTTATAACCGGTCGGGATTTTCAAATCTAGTTTCTATAACTGGTCGGGATTTTGAAATCTAGTTTCTATAACTGGTCGGGATTTTCAATTCCAGATTTTATAACTGGTCGGGATTTTCAAATCCAGTTTCTATAACTAATAGGGATTTTCAAATCCAGTTTCTATAACTGGTCGGGATTTTGAAATCCAGTTTCTATAACTGGTCGGGATTTTCAAATACAGTTTCTATAACTGGTCGAGATTTTCAAATCCAGTTTCTATAACTGGTCGGGATTTGCAACTCCAGTTTTTATAACTCGTCGGGATTTTCAAATCCAGTATCGATAACTGGTCGGAATTTTCAAATCTAGTGTCATAACTGGTCGGAATTTTTAAATCCAGTTTCTATAATTGGTCAGGATTTTCAAATCCAGTTTCTATAACTGGTCGTGATTTTCAAATCCAGTTTTTATAACTGGTCGGGATTTTCAAATTCAGTGTTATAACTGGTCGGGATTTTCAAATCCAGTATCTATAACTGGTCGGAATTTTTAAATCTAGTGTCATAACTAGTCAGAATTTTTAAATCCAGTTTCTATAACTGGTCGGGATTTTCAAATCCAGTTTTATAACTGGTCAGGATTTTCAAATCCAGTTTCTATAAATGGTCGGGATTTTCAAATCCAGTTTTATAACTGGTCGGGATTTTCAAATCCAGTTTCTATAACTGGTCGGGATTTTTAAATCCAGTTTTATAATTGGTCGGGATTTTCAAATCCAGTTTTATAACTAGTCGGGATTTTCAAATCCAGTTTCTATAACTGGTCGGGATTTTCAAATCCAGTTTTATAATTGGTCGGAATTTTCAAATCTAGTGTTATAACTGATCATAATTTTCAAATCCAGTTTCTATAAATGGTCGGGATTTTCAAATTCAGTTTCTATAACTCGTCAGGATTTTCAAATCCAGTTTCTATAACTGGTCGGGATTTTCAAATGCAGTTTTTATAACTGGTCGGGATTTTCAAATTCAGTGTTATAACTGGTCGGGATTTTCAAATCCAGTTTCTATAACTGGTCGGGATTTTCAAATCAGTTTCTATAACTGATCGGGATTTTGAAATCCAGTTTCTATAACTGGTCGGGATTTTCAAATCTAGTTTTTATAACTGGTCGGGATTTTCAAATCTAGTTTCTATAACTGGTCGAGATTTTCAAATCCAGTTTCTATAACTGGTCGGGATTTTCAAATCCAGTTTCTATATCTAGTCGGGATTTTCAAATCTAGTTTTTATAACTGGTCGGGATTTTGAAATCCAGTTTTTGTAACTAGTCGGGATTTTCAAAATTCAGTTTTTACAACTGGTCGGGATTTTCAAATCCAGTTTCTATAACTAGTCGGGATTTTCAAATCCAATTTTTATAACTGGTCGGGATTTTCAAATCCAGTTTCTATAACTGGTCGTCATTTCCAAATCTAGTGTCATAACTGGTCGGGATTTTCAAATCCAATTTCTATAACTGGTTGGGATTTTCAAATCCACTTTTATAACTGGTCAGGATTTTCAAATGCAGTTTCTATAACTGGTCGGGATTTTTAAATCTAGTTTTATAACTGGTTGGGATTTTCAAATCCAGATTTATAACTGGTCGGGATTTTCAAATCCAGTTTCTATAACAGATCCCGATTTTCAAATTTAGTTTTATAATTGGTCGGGATTTTCAAATCCAGTGTCTATAACTGGTCGGGATTTTCAAATCCAGTTTTATAACTGGTCGGGATTTTCAAATCCAGTTTCTATAACTGGTCAGGATTTTCAAATCAAGTTTCTATAACTGGTCGGGATCTTCAAATCCAGTTTCTATAACTGGTCGGGATTTTCAATTCCAGATTTTAAAACTGGTCGGGATTTTCAAATCCAGATCTTATATCTGGTCGGGATTTTCAAATCCAGTTTCTATAACTGGTCGAGATTTTCAAATCCAGTTTCTATAACTGGTCGTGATTTTCAAATCCAGTTTCTATAACTGGTCGGGATTTTCAACTCTAGTTTTTATAACTGGTCGGGATTTTCAAATCCAGTTTTATAACTGGTCGGGATTTTCAAATCCATTTTCTATAACTGGTCGGGATTTTCAAATCTAGTTTTATAATTGGTCGGGATTTTCAAATCCAGTGTTATAACTGATCAGGATTTTCAAATTCAATTTCTATAACTCGTCGGGATTTTCAAATCCAGTTTTATAACTAGTCGGGATTTTTAAATCCAGTTTTAATAACTGGTCGGGATTTTCCAATTCAGTTTCTATAACTGGTTAGGATTTTCAAATCCAGTTTCTATAACTGGTCGGAATTTTCAAATCCAGTTTTTATAACTGGTCGAGATTTTCAAATTCAGTGTTATAACTAGTCGGGATTTTCAACTCCAGTTTCTATAACTGGTCGGGATTTTGAAATCCAGTTTCTATAACTGGTTGGGATTTTCAAATCCAGTTTTTATAACTAGTCGGGATTTTCAAATCCAGTTTCTATAACTGGTCGAGATTTTCAAATCCAGTTTTATAACTGTTCAGGATTTTCAAATCTAGTTTCTATAACTGGTCGATATTTTCAAATCTAGTTTCTATAACTGGTCGGGATTTTCAAATCCAGTTTCTATAACTGGTCGGGATTTTCAAATCTAGTTTTTATAACTCGTCGGGATTTTCAAATCTAGTTTCTATAACTGGTCAGGATTTTCAAATCTAGTTTCTATAATTGGTCGGGATTTTAAAATCCAGTTTCTATAACTGGTCGGGATTTTCAAATCCAGTTTCTATAACTGGTCGGGATTTTCAAATCCAGTTTTATAACTGGTCGGGATTTTCAAATCCAGTTTCTATAACTGGTCGGGATTTTCAAATCTAGTGTCATAACTGGTCGGAATTTTCAAATCCAGTTTTATAACTGGTCGGGATTTTCAAATCCATTTGCTGTAACTGGTCGGGATTTTCAAATCTAGTTTTATAATTGGTCTGGATTTTCAAATCCAGTGTTATAACTGATCAGGATTTTCAAATTTAGTTTCTATAACTCGTCGGGATTTTCAAATCCAGTTTTTATAACTGGTCGGGATTTTCAAATTCAGTGTTATAACTGGTCGGGATTTTCAAATCCAGTTTCTATAACTGGTCGGGATTTTCAAATCCAATTTCTAAAACTGGTCGGTATTTTGAAATCGAGTTTCTATAACTGGTCGGGATTTTTAAATCCAGTTTTTATAACTGGTCGGGATTTTCAAATCCAGTTTCTATAACTGGTCGGGATTTTCAAATCCAGTTTTATAACTGGTCGGGATTTTCAAATCTAGTTTCTATAACTGGTCGGGATTTTCAAATCCAGTTTCTATAACTGGTCGGGATTTTCAAATCAAGTTTCTATAACTGGTCTGTATTTTGAAATCCAATTTATATAACTGGTCGGGATTTTCAAATCCAGTTTTTATAACTGGTCGGGATTTTCAAATCCAGTTTCTGTAACTGGTCGGGATTTTCAAATCAAGTTTCTATAACTGGTCGGTATTTTGAAAGCCAGTTTCTATAACTGGTCGGGATTTTCAAATCCAGTTTTTATAACTGGTCGGGATTTTCAAATCCAGTTTCTATAACTGGTCGGGATTTTCAAATCCAGTTTTATAACTGGTCGGGATTTTCAAATCTAGTTTCTATAACTGGTCGGGATTTTCAAATCCAGTTTCTATAACTGGTCGGGATTTTCAAATCCAGTTTCTATATCTGGTCGGGATTTTCAAATCTAGTTTTTATAACTGGTCGGGATTTTCAAATCCAGTTTTTGTAACTAGTCGGGATTTTCAAAATTCAGTTTTTACAACTGGTCGGGATTTTCAAATCCAGTTTCTATAACTAGTCGGGATTTTCAAATCCAATTTTTATAACTGGTCGGGATTTTCAAATCCAGTTTCTATAACTGGTCGTCATTTCCAAATCTAGTGTCATAACTGGTCGGGATTTTCAAATCCAATTTCTATAACTGGTTGGGATTTTCAAATCCAGTTTTATAACTGGTCAGGATTTTCAAATGCAGTTTCTATAACTAGTTGGGATTTTCAAATCCAGTGTTATAACTGGTCGGGATTTTCAAATCCAGTTTCTATAACAGATCCCGATTTTCAAATTTAGTTTTATAATTGGTCGGGATTTTCAAATTCAGTGTTATAACTGATCAGGATTTTCAAATCCAGTTTCTATAACTGGTCGGGATTTTCAAATCCAGTTTTATAACTGGTCGGGATTTTCAAATCCAGTTTTTATAACTGGTCGGGATTTTCAAATCCAGTTTCTGTAACTGGTCAGGATTTTCAAATCAAGTTTCTATAACTGGTCGGGATCTTCAAATCCAGTTTCTATAACTAGTTTTTATAATTGGTCGGGATTTTCAAATCCAGTGTTATAAATGATCAGGATTTTCAAATTCAGTTTCTATAACTCGTCGGGATTTTCAAATCCAGTTTTATAAATGGTCGGGATTTTCAAATCCATTTTCTATAACTGGTCGGGATTTTCAAATCCAGTTTTATAACTGGTCGGGATTTTCAAATCCATTTTCTATAACTGGTCGGGATTTTCAAATCTAGTTTTATAATTGGTCGGGATTTTCAAATCCGGTGTTATAACTGATCAGGATTTTCATATTCAGTTTCTATAACTCGTCGGGATTTTCAAATCCAGTTTTATAACTGGTCGGGATTTTCAAATCCAGTTTTTATAACTAGTCGGGATTTTCAAATTCAGTTTCTATAACTGGTCAGGATTTTCAAATCCAGTTTCTATAACTGGTCGGGATTTTCAAGTTCAGTTTTTATAACTGGTCGGGATTTTCAAATTCAGTGTTATAACTGGTCGGGATTTTCAACTCCAGTTTCTATAACTGGTCGGGATTTTGAAATCCAGTTTCTATAACTGGTTGGGATTTTCAAATCCAGTTTTTATAACTAGTCGGGATTTTCAAATCCAGTTTCTATAACTGGTCGGGATTTTCAAATCCAGTTTTATAACTGGTCGGGATTTTCAAATCTAGTTTCTATAACTGGTCAGGATTTTCAAATCCAGTTTCTATAATTGGTCGGGATTTTAAAATCCAGTTTCTATAACTGGTCGGGATTTTCAAATCCAGTTTCTATAACTGGTCGGGATTTTCATATCCAGTTTCTATAACTGGTCGGGATTTTCAAATCCAGTTTCTATAACTGGTCGGGATTTTCAAATCTAGTGTCATAACTGGTCGGAATTTTCAAATCCAATTTTATAACTGGTCGGGATTTTCAAATCCATTTGCTGTAACTGGTCGGGATTTTCAAATCTAGTTTTATAATTGGTCTGGATTTTCAAATCCAGTGTTATAACTGATCAGGATTTTCAAATTTAGTTTCTATAACTCGTCGGGATTTTCAAATCCAGTTTTTATAACTGGTCGGGATTTTCAAATTCAGTGTTATAACTGGTCGGGATTTTCAAATCCAGTTTCTATAACTGGTCGGGATTTTCAAATCCAATTTCTAAAACTGGTCGGTATTTTGAAATCGAGTTTCTATAACTGGTCGGGATTTTCAAATCCAGTTTTATAACTGGTCGGGATTTTCAAATCCAGTTTCTATAACTGGTCGGGATTTTCAAATCCAGTTTCTATAACTGGTCGGGATTTTCAAATCAAGTTTCTATAACTGGTCTGTATTTTGAAATCCAGTTTATATAACTGGTCGGGATTTTCAAATCCAGTTTTTATAACTGGTCGGGATTTTCAAATCCAGTTTCTGTAACTGGTCGGGATTTTCAAATCAAGTTTCTATAACTGGTCGGTATTTTGAAAGCCAGTTTCTATAACTGGTCGGGATTTTCAAATCCAGTTTCTATAACTGGTCGGGATTTTCAAATCCAGTTTCTATAACTGGTCGGGATTTTCAAATCCAGTTTTATAACTGGTCGGGATTTTCAAATCTAGTTTCTATAACTGGTCGGGATTTTCAAATCCAGTTTCTATAACTGGTCGGGATTTTCAAATCCAGTTTCTATATCTGGTCGGGATTTTCAAATCTAGTTTTTATAACTGGTCGGGATTTTCAAATCCAGTTTTTGTAACTAGTCGGGATTTTCAAAATTCAGTTTTTACAACTGGTCGGGATTTTCAAATCCAGTTTCTATAACTAGTCGGGATTTTCAAATCCAATTTTTATAACTGGTCGGGATTTTCAAATCCAGTTTCTATAACTGGTCGTCATTTCGAAATCTAGTGTCATAACTGGTCGGGATTTTCAAATCCAATTTCTATAACTGGTTGGGATTTTCAAATCCAGTTTTATAACTGGTCAGGATTTTCAAATGCAGTTTCTATAACTGGTCGGGATTTTTAAATCTAGTTTTATAACTGGTTGAGATTTTCAAATCCAGATTTATAACTGGTCGGGATTTTCAAATCCAGTTTCTATAACAGATCCCGATTTTCAAATTTAGTTTTATAATTGGTCGGGATTTTCAAATCCAGTGTCTATAACTGGTCGGGATTTTCAAATCCAGTTTTATAACTGGTCGGGATTTTCAAATCCAGTTTCTATAACTGGTCAGGATTTTCAAATCAAGTTTCTATAACTGGTCGGGATCTTCAAATCCAGTTTCTATAACTAGTTTTTATAATTGGTCGGGATTTTCAAATCCAGTGTTATAACTGATCAGGATTTTCAAATTCAGTTTTATAAATGGTCGGGATTTTCAAATCCATTTTCTATAACTGGTCGGGATTTTCAAATCCAGTTTTATAACTGGTCGGGATTTTCAAATCCATTTTCTATAACTGGTCGGGATTTTCAAATCTAGTTTTATAATTGGTCGGGATTTTCAAATCCGGTGTTATAACTGATCAGGATTTTCATATTCAGTTTCTATAACTCGTCGGGATTTTCAAATCCAGTTTTATAACTGGTCGGGATTTTCAAATCCAGTTTTTATAACTAGTCGGGATTTTCAAATTCAGTTTCTATAACTGGTCAGGATTTTCAAATCCAGTTTCTATAACTGGTCGGGATTTTCAAATTCAGTTTTTATAACTGTTCGGGATTTTCAAATTCAGTGTTATAACTGGTCGGGATTTTCAACTCCAGTTTCTATAACTGGTCGGGATTTTGAAATCCAGTTTCTATAACTGGTTGGGATTTTCAAATCCAGTTTTTATAACTAGTCGGGATTTTCAAATCCAGTTTCTATAACTGGTCGGGATTTTCAAATCCAGTTTTATAACTGGTCGGGATTTTTAAATCCATTTTCTATAACTGGTCGGGATTTTCAAATCTAGTTTTATAATTAGTCGGGATTTTCAAATCCAGTGTTATAACTGATAAGGATTTTCAAATTCAGTTTCTATAACTCCTCGCGATTTTCAAATCCAGTTTTATAACAGGTCGGGATTTTCAAATCCAATGTTTATAACTGGTCGGGATTTTCAAATTCAGTTTCTATAACTGGTCAGGATTTTCAAATCCAGTTTTTATAACTGGTCAGGATTTTCAAATTCAGTTTCTATAACTGGTCAGGATTTTCAAATCCAGTTTTTATAACTAGTCGGGATTTTCAAATCCAGTTTTTATAACTGGTCGGGATTTTCAAATTCAGTGTTATAACTGGTCGGGATTTTCAAATCCAGTTTCTATAACTGGTCGGGATTTTCAAATCCAGTTTTATAACTGGTCGGGATTTTCAAATCTAGTTTTTATAACCGGTCGGGATTTTCAAATTCAGTTTCTATAACTGGTCAGGATTTTCAAATCCAGTTTCTATAACTGGTCGGGATTTTCAAATCTAGTTTTACAATTGGTCGGGATTTTCAAATCCAGTGTTATAACTGATCAGGATTTTCAAATCCAGTTTCTATAACTGGTCGGGATTTTCAAATCCAGTTTTATAACTGGTCGGCATTTTCAAATCTAGTTTTTATAACCGGTCGGGATTTTCAAATTCAGTGTTATAACTGGTCAGGATTTTCAAATCCAGTTTCTATAACTGGTCGGGATTTTGAAATCCAGTTTCTATAACTGGTCGGGATTTTCAAATCCAGTGTTATAACTGATCAGGATTTTCAAATCCAGTTTCTATAACTGGTCGGGATTTTCAAATCCAGTTTTATAACTGGTCGGGATTTTCAAATCCAGTTTTTATAACTGGTCGGGATTTTCAAATCCAGTTTCTATAACTGGTCAGGATTTTCAAATCAAGTTTCTATAACTGGTAGGGATTTTCAAATCCAGTTTTTATAACCGGTCGGGATTTTCAAATCTAGTTTCTATAACTGGTCGGGATTTTGAAATCTAGTTTCTATAACTGGTCGGGATTTTCAATTCCAGATTTTATAACTGGTCGGGATTTTCAAATCCAGTTTCTATAACTGATAGGGATTTTCAAATCCAGTTTCTATAACTGGTCGGGATTTTGAAATCCAGTTTCTATAACTGGTCGGGATTTTCAAATACAGTTTCTATAACTGGTCGAGATTTTCAAATCCAGTTTCTATAACTGGTCGGGATTTGCAACTCCAGTTTTTATAACTCGTCGGGATTTTCAAATCCAGTATCTATAACTGGTCGGAATTTTCAAATCTAGTGTCATAACTGGTCGGAATTTTTAAATCCAGTTTCTATAACTGGTCGGGATTTTCAATTCCAGTTTCTATAACTGGTCGTGATTTTTAAATCCAGTTTCTATAACTGGTCGGGATTTTGAAATCTAGTTTCTATAACTGGTCGGGATTTTCAAATACAGTTTCTATAACTGGTCGAGATTTTCAAATCCAGTTTCTATAAATGGTCTGGATTTTCAACTCTAGTTTTTATAACTGGTCGGGATTTTCAAATCCACTATCTATAACTGGTCGGAATTTTTAAATCCAGTTTCTATAACTGGTCGGGATTTTCAAATCCAGTTTTATAACTGGTCAGGATTTTCAAATCCAGTTTCTATAACTGGTCGGGATTTTCAAATCCAGTTTTATAACTGGTTGGGATTTTCAAATCCAGTTTCTATAACTGGTCGGAATTTTTAAATCCAGTTTTATAATTGGTCGGGATTTTCAAATCCAGTTTTATAACTAGTCGGGATTTTCAAATCCAGTTTCTATAACTGGTCGGGATTTTCAAATCCAGTTTTATAATTGGTCGGAATTTTCAAATCTAGTGTTATAACTGATCATGATTTTCAAATCCAGTTTCTATAAATGGTCGGGATTTTCAAATTCAGTTTCTATAACTAGTCAGGATTTTCAAATCCAGTTTTTATAACTGGTCGGGATTTTCAAATTCAGTGTTATAATTGGTCGGGATTTTCAAATCCAGTTTCTATAACTGGTCGATATTTTCAAATCCAGTTTCTGTAACTGGTCGGTATTTTGAAATCCAGTTTCTATAAGTGGTCGGGATTTTCAAATCCAGTTTTTATAACTGGTCGGGATTTTCAAATCCAATTTCTATAACTGGTCGGGATTTTCAAATCCAGTTTTATAACTAGTCGGGATTTTCAAATCTAGTTTCTATAACTGGTAGGGATTTTCAAATCCAGTTTCTATAACTGGTCGAGATTTTCAAATCCAGTTTCTATAACTGGTCGGGATTTTCAAATCAAGTTTTTATAACTGGTCGGGATTTTCAAATCCAGTTTTTGTAACTGGTCGGGATTTTCAAAATTCAGTTTTTACAACTGGTCGGGATTTTCTAATCCAGTTTCTATAACTGGTCGTGATTTCAAAACCTAGTGTCATAACTGGTCGGGATTTTTAAACCCAATTTCTATAACTGGTCGGGATTTTCAAATCCTGTTTTATAACTGGTCAGGATTTTCAAATGCAGTTTCTATAACTGGTCGGGATTTTTAAATCTAGTTTTATAACTGGTTGGGATTTTCAAATCCAGATTTATAACTGGTCGGGATTTTCAAATCCAGTTTCTATAACAGGTCCCGATTTTCAAATCTAATTTTATAATTGGTCGGGATTTTCAAATCCAGTGTTATAACTGATCAGGATTTTCAAATCCAGTTTCTATAACTGGTCGGGATTTTCAAATCCAATTTTATAACTGGTCGAGATTTTCAAATCCAGTTTTTATAACTGGTCGGGATTTTCAAATCCAGTTTCTATAACTGGTCAGGATTTTCAAATCAAGTTTCTATAACTGGTCGGGATTTTCAAATCCAGTTTTTATAACCGGTCGGGATTTTCAAATTCAGTGTTATAACTGGTCGGGATTTTCAAATCCAGTTTCTATAACTGGTCGGGATTTTCAAATCCAGTTTCTATAACTGGTCGGGATTTTGAAATCCAGTTTCTATAACTGGTCGGGATTTTCAATTCCAGATTTTATAACTGGTCGGGATTTTCAAATCCAGTTTCTATATCTGGTCGGGATTTTCAAATCCAGTTTCTATAACTGGTCAAGATTTTCAAATCCAGTTTCTATAACTGGTCGTGATGTTCAAATCCAGTTTCTATAACTGGTCGGGATTTTCAACTCTAGTTTTTATAACTGGTCGGGATTTTCAAATCCAGTTTTATAACTGGTCGGGATTTTCAAATCCATTTTCTATAACTGGTCGGGATTTTCAAATATAGTTTTATAATTGGTCGGGATTTTCAAATCCAGTGTTATTACTGATCAGGATTTTCAAATTCAGTTTCTATAACTCGTCGGGATTTTCAAATCCAGTTTTATAACTGGTCGGGATTTTCAAATCCAGTTTTAATAACTGGTCAGGATTTTCAAATTCAGTTTCTATAACTGGTCAGGATTTTCAAATCCAGTTTCTATAACTGGTCGGGATTTTCAAATCCAGTTTTTATAACTGGTCGGGATTTTCAAATTCAGTGTTATAACTGGTCGGGATTTTCAACTCCAGTTTCTATAACTGGTCGGGATTTTGAAATCCAGTTTCTATAACTGGTTGGGATTTTCAAATCCAGTTTTTATAACTGGTCGGGATTTTCAAATCCAGTTTCTATAACTGGTCGAGATTTTCAAATCCAGTTTCATAACTGGTCGGGATTTTCAAATCTAGTTTCTATAACTGGTCGATATTTTCAAATCTAGTTTCTATAACTGGTCGGGATTTTCAAATCCAGTTTCTATAACTGGTCGGTATTTTCAAATCTAGTTTTTATAACTGGTCGGGATTTTCAAATCTAGTTTCTATAACTGGTCAGGATTTTCAAATCCAGTTTCTATAATTGGTCGGGATTTTAAAATCCAGTTTCTATAACTGGTCGGGATTTTCAAATCCAGTTTCTATAACTGATCGGGATTTTTAAATCCAGTTTCTATAACTGGTCGGGATTTTCAAATCTAGTGTCATAACTGGTCGGGATTTTCAAATCCAGTTTTATAACAGGTCGGGATTTTCAAATCCATTTGCTATAACTGGTCGGGATTTTCAAATCTAGTTTTATAATTGGTCGGGATTTTCAAATCCAGTGTTATAACTGATCAGGATTTTCAAATTTAGTTTCTATAACTCGTCGGGATTTTCAAATCCAGTTTTTATAACTGGTCGGGATTTTCAAATTCAGTGTTATAACTGGTCGGGATTTTCAAATCCAGTATCTATAACTGGTCGGAATTTTTAAATCTATTGTCATAACTAGTCAGAATTTTTAAATCCAGTTTCTATAACTGGTCGGGATTTTCAAATCCAGTTTTATAACTGGTCAGGATTTTCAAATCCAGTTTCTATAACTGGTCGGGATTTTCAAATCCAGTTTCTATAACTGGTCGGGATTTTTAAATCCAGTTTTATAATTGGTCGGGATTTTCAAATCCAGTTTTATAACTAGTCGGGATTTTCAAATCCAGTTTCTATAACTGGTCGGGATTTTCAAATCCAGTTTTATAATTGGTCGGAATTTTCAAATCTAGTGTTATAACTGATCATAATTTTCAAATCCAGTTTCTATAACAGGTCCCGATTTTCAAATCTAGTTTTATAATTGGTCGGGATTTTCAAATTCAGTGTTATAACTGATCAGGATTTTCATATCCAGTTTCTATAACTGGTCGGGATTTTCAAATCCAATTTTATAACTGGTCGAGATTTTCAAATCCAGTTTTTATAACTGGTCGGGATTTTCAAATCCAGTTTCTATAACTGGTCGGGATTTTCAAATCCAGTTTTTATAACCGGTCGGGATTTTCAAATTCAGTGTTATAACTGGTCGGGATTTTCAAATCCAGTTTCTATAACTGGTCGGGATTTTCAAATCCAGTTTCTATAACTGGTCGGGATTTTGAAATCCAGTTTCTATAACTGGTCGGGATTTTGAAATCCAGTTTCTATAACTGGTCGGGATTTTCAATTCCAGATTTTATAACTGGTCGGGATTTTCAAATCCAGATCTTATATCTGGTCGGGATTTTCAAATCCAGTTTCTATAACTGGTCGAGATTTTCAAATCCAGTTTCTATAACTGGTCGTGATTTTCAAATCCAGTTTCTATAACTGGTCGGGATTTTCAACTCTAGTTTTTATAACTGGTCGGGATTTTCAAATCCAGTTTTATAACTGGTCGGGATTTTCAAATCCATTTTCTATAACTGGTCGGGATTTTCAAATCTAGTTTTATAATTGGTCGGGATTTTCAAATCCAGTGTTATAACTGATCAGGATTTTCAAATTCAGTTTCTATAACTCGTCGGGATTTTCAAATCCAGTTTTATAACTGGTCGGGATTTTCAAATCCAGTTTTAATAACTGGTCAGGATTTTCAAATTCAGTTTCTATAACTGGTCAGTTATAGATACTGGATTTGAAAATCACGACCAGTTATAACACTGAATTTGAAAATCCCGACCAGTTATAAAAACTGGATTTGAAAATCCCGACGAGTTATAGAAACTAAATTTGAAAATCCTGATAAGTTATAACACTGGATTTGAAAATCCCGACCAATTATAAAACTAGATTTGAAAATCCCTACCAGTTATAGCAAATGGATTTGAAAATCCCGACCAGTTATAAAACTGGATTTGAAAATCCCGACCAGTTATGACACTAGATTTGAAAATCCCGACCAGTTATAGAAACTGGATTTGAAAATCCCGACCAGTTATAGAAACTGGATTTGAAAATCCCGACCAGTTATAGAAACTGGATTTTAAAATCCCGATCAATTATAGAAACTGGATTTGAAAATCCTGACCAGTTATAGAAACTAGATTTGAAAATCCCGACCAGTTATAAAAACTAGATTTGAAAATCTCGACCAGTTATAAAAACTGGATTTGAAAATCCCGACCAGTTATAGAAACTAGATTTAAAAATATCGACCAGTTATAAAACTGGATTTGAAAATCTCGACCAGTTATAGAAACTGGATTTGAAAATCCCGACGAGTTATAAAAACTGGATTTGAAAATCCCAACCAGTTATAGAAACTGGATTTCAAAATCCCGACCAGTTATAGAAACTGGAGTTGAAAATCCCGACCAGTTATAACACTGAATTTGAAAATCCCGACCAATTATAAAAACTGGATTTGAAAATCCCGACCTGTTATAGAAACTGGATTTGAAAATCCTGACCAGTTATAGAAACTGAATTTGAAAATCCTGACCAGTTATTAAAACTGGATTTGAAAATCCCGACCAGTTATAAAACTGGATTTGAAAATCCCGACGAGTTATAGAAACTGAATTTGAAAATCCTGATCAGTTATAACACTGGATTTGAAAATCCCGACCAATTATAAAACTAGATTTGAAAATCCCGACCAGTTATAGAAAATGGATTTGAAAATCCCGACCAGTTATAAAACTAGATTTGAAAATCCCGACCAGTTATAAAAACTAGAGTTGAAAATCCCGACCAGTTATAGAAACTGGATTTGAAAATCACGACCAGTTATAGAAACTGGATTTGAAAATCTCGACCAGTTATAGAAACTGGATTTGAAAATCCCGACCAGATATAGAAACTGGATTTGAAAATCCCGACCAGTTATAAAATCTGGAATTGAAAATCCCGACCAGTTATAGAAACTGGATTTCAAAATCCCGACCAGTTATAGAAACTGGATTTGAAAATCCCGACCAGTTATAGAAACTGGATTTGAAAATCCCGACCAGTTATAACACTGAATTTGAAAATCCCGACCGGTTATAAAAACTGGATTTGAAAATCCCGACCAGTTATAGAAACTTGATTTGAAAATCCTGACCAGTTATAGAAACTGGATTTGAAAATCCTGACCAGTTATAAAAACTGGATTTGAAAATCTCGACCAGTTATAAAATTGGATTTGAAAATCCCGACCAGTTATAGAAACTGGATTTGAAAATCCTGATCAGTTATAACACTGAATTTGAAAATCCCGACCAATTATAAAACTAGATTTGAAAATCGGGACCTGTTATAGAAACTAAATTTGAAAATCCCGACCATTTATAGAAACTGGATTTGAAAATTATGATCAGGTATAACACTAGATTTGAAAATTCCGACCAATTATAAAACTGGATTTGAAAATCCCGACCAGTTATAGAAACTGGATTTGAAAATCCCGACTAGTTATAAAACTGGATTTGAAAATCCCGACCAATTATAAAACTGGATTTAAAAATCCCGACCAGTTATAGAAACTGGATTTGAAAATCCCGACCAGTTATAAAACTGGATTTGAAAATCCCGACCAGTTATAGAAACTGGATTTGAAAATCCTGACCAATTATAAAACTGGATTTGAAAATCCCGACCAGTTATAGAAACTGGATTTAAAAATTCTGACTAGTTATGACACTAGATTTAAAAATTCCGACCAGTTATAGATACTGGATTTGAAAATCCCGACCAGTTATAACACTGAATTTGAAAATCCCGACCAGTTATAAAAACTGGATTTGAAAATCCCGACGAGTTATAGAAACTAAATTTGAAAATCCTGATAAGTTATAACACTGGATTTGAAAATCCCGACCAATTATAAAACTAGATTTGAAAATCCCTACCAGTTATAGCAAATGGATTTGAAAATCCCGACCAGTTATAAAACTGGATTTGAAAATCCCGACCAGTTATGACACTAGATTTGAAAATCCCGACCAGTTATAGAAACTGGATTTGAAAATCCCGACCAGTTATAGAAACTGGATTTGAAAATCCCGACCAGTTATAGAAACTGGATTTGAAAATCCCGACCAGTTATAGAAACTGGATTTTAAAATCCCGACCAATTATAGAAACTGGATTTGAAAATTCTGACCAGTTATAGAAACTAGATTTGAAAATCCCGACCAGTTATAAAAACTAGATTTGAAAATCCCGACCAGTTATAAAAACTGAATTTGAAAATCCCGACCAGTTATAGAAACTAGATTTGAAAATATCGACCAGTTATAGAAACTAGATTTGAAAATCCCGACCAGTTATAAAACTGGATTTGAAAATCTCGACCAGTTATAGAAACTGGATTTGAAAATCCCGACGAGTTATAAAAACTGGATTTGAAAATCCCAACCAGTTATAGAAACTGGATTTCAAAATCCCGACCAGTTATAGAAACTGGAGTTGAAAATCCCGACCAGTTATAACACTGAATTTGAAAATCCCGACCAGTTGGTCGAAATTTTTAAATCTAGTGTCATAACTAGTCAGAATTTTTAAATCCAGTTTCTATAACTGGTCGGGATTTTCAAATCCAGTTTTATAACTGGTCAGGATTTTCAAATGCAGTTTCTATAACTGGTCGGGATTTTCAAATCCAGTTTTATAACTGGTCGGGATTTTCAAATCCAGTTTCTATAACTGGTCGGGATTTTTAAATCCAGTTTTATAATTGGTCGGGATTTTCTAATCCAGTTTTATAACTAGTCGGGATTTTTAAATCCAGTTTCTATAACTGGTCGGGATTTTAAAATCCAGTTTTATAATTGGTCGGAATTTTCAAATCTAGTGTTATAACTGATCATAATTTTCAAATCCAGTTTCTATAAATGGTCGGGATTTTCAAATTCAGTTTCTATAACTGGTCAGGATTTTCAAATCCAGTTTCTATAACTGGTCGGGATTTTCAAATGCAGTTTTTATAACTGGTCGGGATTTTCAAATTCAGTCTTATAACTGGTCGGGATTTTCAAATCCAGTTTCTATAACTGATCGGGATTTTCAAATCAGTTTCTATAACTCATCGGGATTTTGAAATTCAGTTTCTATAACTGGTTGGGATTTTCAAATCTAGTTTTTATAACTGGTCGGGATTTTCAAATCCAGTTTTTGTAACTGGTCGGGATTTTCAAATCCAGTTTCTATAACTGGTCGTGATTTCAAAATCTAGTGTCATAACTGGTCGGGATTTTTAAATCCAATTTCTATAACAGGTCGGGATTTTCAAATCCAGTTTTATAACTGGTCAGGATTTTCAAATGCAGTTTCTATAACTGGTCGGGATTTTTAAATCTAGTTTTATAACTGGTTGGGATTTTCAAATCTAGATTTAAAACTGGTCGGGATTTTCAAATCCAGTTTCTATAACAGGTCCCGATTTTTAAATCTAGTTTTATAATTGGTCGGGATTTTCAAATCCAGTGTTATAACTGATCAGGATTTTCAAATCCAGTTTCTATAACTGGTCGGGATTTTTAAATCCAATTTTATAACTCGTCGAGATTTTCAAATCCAGTTTTTATACCTGGTCGGGATTTTCAAATCCAGTTTCTATAACTGGTCAGGATTTTCAAATCAAGTTTCTATAACTGGTCGGGATTTTCAAATCCAGTTTTTATAACCGGTCGGGATTTTCAAATTCAGTGTTATAACTGGTCGGGATTTTCAAATCCAGTTTTTATAACTGGTCGGGATTTTCAAATCCAGTTTCTATAACTGGTCGAGATTTTGAAATCCAGTTTCTACAACTGGTCGGGATTTTCAATTCCAGATTTTATAACTGGTCGGGATTTTCAAATCCAGAGCTTATATCTGGTCGGGATTTTCAAATCCAGTTTCTATAACTGGCGAGATTTTCAAATCCAGTTTCTATAACTGGTCGTGATTTTCAAATCCAGTTTCTATAACTGGTCGGGATTTTCAACTCTAGTTTTTATAACTGGTCGGGATTTTCAAATCCAGTTTTATAACTGGTCGGGATTTTCAAATCCATTTTCTATAACTAGTCGGGATTTTCAAATCTAGTTTTATAATTGGTCGGGATTTTCAAATCCAGTGTTATAACTGATCAGGATTTTCAAATTCAGTTTCTATAACTCGTCGGGATTTTCAAATCCAGTTTTATAACTGGTCGGGATTTTCAAATCCAGTTTTAATAACTGGTCGGGATTTTCAAATTCAGTTTCTATAACTGGTCAGGATTTTCAAATCCAGTTTCTATAACTGGTCGGAATTTTCAAATCCAGTTTTTATAACTGGTCGGGATTTTCAAATTCAGTGTTATAACTAGTCGGGATTTTCAACTCCAGTTTCTATAACTGGTCGGGATTTTGAAATCCAGTTTCTATAACTGGTTGGGATTTTCAAATCCAGTTTTTATAACTGGTCGGGATTTTCAAATCCAGTTTCTATAACTGGTCGAGATTTTCAAATCCAGTTTTATAACTGGTCGGGATTTTCAAATCTAGTTTCTATAACTGGTCGATATTTTCAAATCTAGTTTCTATAACTGGTCGGGATTTTCAAATCCAGTTTCTATAACTGGTCGGGATTTTCAACTCTAGTTTTTATAACTGGTCGGGATTTTCAAATCCAGTTTTATAACTGGTCGGGATTTTCAAATCCATTTTCTATAACTGGTCGGGATTTTCAAATCTAGTTTTATAATTGGTCGGGATTTTCAAATCCAGTGTTATAACTGATCAGGATTTTCAAATTCAGTTTCTATAACTCGTCGGGATTTTCAAATCCAGTTTTATAACTGGTCGGGATTTTCAAATCCAGTTTTAATAACTGGTCGGGATTTTCAAATTCAGTTTCTATAACTGGTCAGGATTTTCAAATCCAGTTTCTATAACTGGTCGGAATTTTCAAATCCAGTTTTTATAACTGGTCGGGATTTTCAAATTCGGTGTTATAACTAGTCGGGATTTTCAACTCCAGTTTCTATAACTGGTCGGGATTTTGAAATCCAGTTTCTATAACTGGTTGGGATTTTCAAATCCAGTTTTTATAACTGGTCGGGATTTTCAAATCCAGTTTCTATAACTGGTCGAGATTTTAAAATCCAGTTTTATAACTGGTCGGGATTTTCAAATCTAGTTTCTATAACTGGTCGATATTTTCAAATCTAGTTTCTATAACTGGTCGGGATTTTCAAATCCAGTTTCTATAACTGGTCGGGATTTTCAAATCTAGTTTTTATAACTGGTCGGGATTTTCAAATCTAGTTTCTATAACTGGTCAGGATTTTTAAATCCAGTTTCTATAATTGGTCGGGATTTTAAAATCCAGTTTCTATAACTGTTCGGGATTTTCAAATCCAGTTTCTATAACTGGTCGGGATTTTCAAATCCAGTTTTATAACTGGTCGGGATTTTCAAATCCAGTTTCTATAACTGGTCGGGATTTTCAAATCTAGTGTCATAACTGGTCGGAATTTTCAAATCCAGTTTTATAACTGGTCGGGATTTTCAAATCCATTTGCTATAACTGGTCGGGATTTTCAAATCTAGTTTTATAATTGGTCGGGATTTTCCAATCCAGTGTTATAACTGATGAGGATTTTCAAATTTAGTTTCTATAACTCGTCGGGATTTTCAAATCCAGTTTTTATAACTGGTCGGGATTTTCAAATTCAGTGTTATAACTGGTCGGGATTTTCAAATCTAGTTTCTATAACTGGTCGGGATTTTCAAATCCAATTTCTATAACTGGTCGGTATTTTGAAATCGAGTTTCTATAACTGGTCGGGATTTTCAAATCCAGTTTTTATAACTGGTCGGGATTTTCAAATCCAGTTTCTATAACTGGTCGGGATTTTCAAATCCAGTTTTATAACTGGTCGGGATTTTCAAATCTAGTTTCTATAACTGGTCGGGATTTTCAAATCCAGTTTCTATAACTGGTCGGGATTTTCAAATCAAGTTTCTATAACTGGTCTGTATTTTAAAATCCAGTTTATATAACTGGTCGGGATTTTCAAATCCAGTTTTTATAACTGGTCGGGATTTTCAAATCCAGTTTCTATAACTGGTCGGGATTTTCAAATCAAGTTTCTATAACTGGTCGGTATTTTGAAAGCCAGTTTCTATAACTGGTCGGGATTTTCAAATCCAGTTTTTATAACTGGTCGGGATTTTCAAATCCAGTTTCTATAACTGGTCGGGATTTTCAAATCCAGTTTTATAACTGGTCGGGATTTTCAAATCTAGTTTCTATAACTGGTCGGGATTTTAAAATCCAGTTTCTATAACTGGTCGGGATTTTCAAATCCAGTTTCTATATCTGGTCGGGATTTTCAAATCTAGTTTTTATAACTGGTCGGGATTTTCAAATCCAGTTTTTGTAAGTAGTCGGGATTTTCAAAATTCAGTTTTTACAACTGGTCGGGATTTTCAAATCCAGTTTCTATAACTGGTTGGGATTTTCAAATCCAATTTTTATAACTGGTCGGGATTTTCAAATCCAGTTTCTATAACTGGTCGTCATTTCCAAATCTAGTGTCATAACTGGTCGGGATTTTCAAATCCAATTTCTATAACTGGTCGGGATTTTCAAATCCAGTTTTATAACTGGTCAGGATTTTCAAATGCAGTTTTTATAACTGGTCGGGATTTTTAAATCTAGTTTTATAACTGGTTGGGATTTTCAAATCCAGATTTATAACTGGTCGGGATTTTCAAATCCAGTTTCTATAACAGATCCCGATTTTCAAATTTAGTTTTATAATTGGTCGGGATTTTCAAATCCAGTGTTATAACTGATCAGGATTTTCAAATCCAGTTTCTATAACTGGTCGGGATTTTCAAATCCAGTTTTTATAACTGGTCGGGATTTTCAAATCCAGTTTCTATAACTGGTGAGGATTTTCAAATCAAGTTTCTACAACTGGTCGGGATCTTCAAATCCAGTTTCTATAACTAGTTTTTATAATTGGTCGGGATTTTCAAATCCAATGTTATAACTGATCAGGATTTTCAAATTCAGTTTCTATAACTCGTCGGGATTTTCAAATCCAGTTTTATAAATGGTCGGGATTTTCAAATCCATTTTCTATAACTGGTCGGGATTTTCAAATCCAAATTTATAACTGGTCGGGATTTTCAAATCCATTTTCTATAACTGGTCGGGATTTTCAAATCTAGTTTTATAATTGGTCGGGATTTTCAAATCCGGTGTTATAACTGATCAGGATTTTCATATTCAGTTTCTATAACTCGTCGGGATTTTCAAATTCAGTTTTATCACTGGTCGGGATTTTCAAATCCAGTTTTTATAACTAGTCGGGATTTTCAAATTCAGTTTCTATAACTGGTCAGGATTTTCAAATCCAGTTTCTATAACTGGTCGGGATTTTCAAATTCAGTTTTTATAACTGGTCGGGATTTTCAAATTCAGTGTTATAACTGGTCGGGATTTTCAACTCCAGTTTCTATAACTGGTCGGGATTTTGAAATCCAGTTTCTATAACTGGTTGGGATTTTCAAATCCAGTTTTTATAACTTGTCGGGATTTTCAAATCCAGTTTCTATAACTGGTCGGGATTTTCAAATCCAGTTTTATAACTGGTCGGGATTTTTAAATCTATTTTCTATAACTGGTCGGGATTTCCAAATCTAGTTTTATAATTAGTCGGGATTTTCAAATCCAGTGTTATAACTGATCAGGATTTTCAAATCCAGTTTTTGTAACTGGTCGGGATTTTCAAAATTCAGTTTTTACAACTGGTCGGGATTTTCAAATCCAGTTTCTATAACTGGTCGTGATTTCAAAATCTAGTGTCTTAACTGGTCGGGATTTTTAAATCCAATTTCTATAACTGGTCGGGATTTTCAAATCCAGTTTTATAACTGGTGAGGATTTTCAAATGCAGTTTCTATAACTGGTCGGGATTTTTAAATCTAGTTTTATAACTGGTTGGGATTTTCAAATCCAGATTTATAACTGGTCGGGATTTTCAAATCCAGTTTCTATAACAGGTCCCGATTTTCAAATCTAGTTTTATAATTGGTCGGGATTTTCAAATCCAGTGTTATAACTGATCAGGATTTTCAAATCCAGTTTCTATAACTGGTCGGGATTTTCAAATCCAATTTTATAACTGGTCGAGATTTTAAAATGCAGTTTTTATAACTGGTCGGGATTTTCAAATCCAGTTTCTATAACTGGTCAGGATTTTCAAATCCAGTTTCTATAACTGGTCGGGATTTTCAAATCCAGTTTTATAACTGGTCGGGATTTTCAAATCCATTTTCTATAACTGGTCGGGATTTTCAAATATAGTTTTATAATTGGTCGGGATTTTCAAATCCAGTGTTATAACTGATCACGATTTTCAAATCCAGTTTCTATAACTGGTCGGGATTTTCAAATCCAGTTTTATAACTGGTCGGGATTTTCAAATCCAGTTTTTATAACCGGTCGGGATTTTCAAATTCAGTGTTATAACTGGTCGGGATTTTCAAATCGAGTTTCTATAACTGGTCGGGATTTTGAAATCCAGTTTCTATAACTGGTCGGGATTTTCAATTCCAGATTTTATAACTGGTCGGGATTTTCAAATCCAGTTTCTATAACTGGTCGGGATTTTCAAGTCTAGTTTCTATAACTGGTCAAGATTTTCAAATCCAGTTTCTATAACTGATCGGGATTTTCAAATCCAGTTTCTATAACTGGTAGGGATTTTCAACTCCAGTTTTTATAACTGGTCGGGATTTTCAAATCCAGTTTTTATAATCGGTCGGGATTTTCAAATTCAGTGTTATAACTGGTCGGGATTTTCAAATCCAGTTTCTATAACTGGTCGGGATTTTCAAATCAAGTATCTATAACAGGTCAGGATTTTCAAATCTAGTGTCATAACTGGTCGGGATTTTTAAATCCAGTTTTTATAACTGGTCGGGATTTTCAAATCCAGTTTCTATAACTGGTCAGGATTTTCAAATCCAGTTTCTATAACTGGTCGGGATTTTCAAATCCAGTTTTATAACTGGTCGGGATTTTCAAATCCATTTTCTATAACTGGTCGGGATTTTCAAATATAGTTTTATAATTGGTCGGGATTTTCAAATCCAGTGTTATAACTGATCACGATTTTCAAATCCAGTTTCTATAACTGGTCGGGATTTTCAAATCCAGTTTTATAACTGGTCGGGATTTTCAAATCCAGTTTTTATAACCGGTCGGGATTTTCAAATTCAGTGTTATAACTGGTCGGGATTTTCAAATCGAGTTTCTATAACTGGTCGGGATTTTGAAATCCAGTTTCTATAACTGGTCGGGATTTTCAATTCCAGATTTTATAACTGGTCGGGATTTTCAAATCCAGTTTCTATAACTGGTCGGGATTTTCAAGTCTAGTTTCTATAACTGGTCAAGATTTTCAAATCCAGTTTCTATAACTGATCGGGATTTTCAAATCCAGTTTCTATAACTGGTAGGGATTTTCAACTCCAGTTTTTATAACTGGTCGGGATTTTCAAATCCAGTTTTTATAATCGGTCGGGATTTTCAAATTCAGTGTTATAACTGGTCGGGATTTTCAAATCCAGTTTCTATAACTGGTCGGGATTTTCAAATCAAGTATCTATAACAGGTCAGGATTTTCAAATCTAGTGTCATAACTGGTCGGGATTTTTAAATCCAGTTTCTATAACTGGTCGGGATTTTCAAATCCAGTTTTATAACTGGTGAGGATTTTAAAATTCAGTTTCTATAACTGGTCGGGATTTTCAAATCCAGTTTCTATAACTGGTCGGGATTTTTAAATCCAGTTTTATAACTGGTTGGGATTTTCAAATCCAGTTTTATAACTGGTCGGGATTTTCAAATCCATTTTCTATAACTGGTCGGGATTTTCAAATCTAGTTTTATAATTGGTCGGGATTTTCAAATCCAGTGTTATTGCTGATCAGGATTTTCAAATTCAGTTTCTATAACTCGTCGGGATTTTCAAATCCAGTTTTATAACTGGTCGGGATTTTCAAATCCAGTTTTTATAACTGGTCGGGATTTTCAAATTCAGTTTCTATAACTGGTCAGGATTTTCAAATCCAGTCTCTATAACTGGTCGGGATTTTCAAATCCAGTTTTTATAACTAGTCGGGATTTTCAAATTCAGTGTTATAACTCGTCGGGATTTTCAACTCCAGTTTCTATAACTGGTCGGGATTTTGAAATCCAGTTTCTATAACTGGTTGGGATTTTCAAATTCAGTTTTTATAACTGGTCGGGATTTTCAAATCCAGTTTCTATAACTGGTCGGGATTTTCAAATCCAGTTTAAAAACTGGTCGGGATTTTCAAATCTAGTTTCTATAACTGGTCGATATTTTCAAATCCAGTTTATATAACTGGTCGGGATTTTCAAATCCAGTTTCTATAACTGGTCGGGATTTTCAAATCTAGTTTTTATAACTGGTCGGGATTTTCAAATCCAGTTTCTATAACTGGTCAGGATTTTCAAATCTAGTTTCTATAACTGGTCAGGATTTTAAAATCCAGTTTCTATAACTGGTCGGGATTTTCAAATCCAGTTTCTATATCTGGTAGGGATTTTCAAATTAAGTTTTTATAACAGGACGGGATTTTCAAATCCAGTTTCTATAACTGGTAGGGATTTTCAAATCTAGTGTCATAACTGGTCGGGATTTTCAAATCCAGTTTCTATAACTGGTTGGGATTTTCAAATCCAGTTTTATAACTGGTCAGAATTTTCAAATCTAGTTTCTATAACTGGTCGGGATTTTCAAATCCAGTTTTATAACTGGTCGGGATTTTCAAATCCAGTTTCTATAACTGGACGGGATTTTTAAATCTAGTTTTATAACTGGTTGGGATTTTCAAATCCAGTTTTATAACTGGTCGGGATTTTCAAATGCAGTTTCTATAACTGGTCGAGATTTTCAAATCCAGATTTATAATTGGTCGGGATTTTCAAATCTAGTGTTATAACTGATCAGGATTTTCAAATCTAGTTTCTATAACTGGTCAGGATTTTCAAATCCAGTTTTATAACTGGTCGGGATTTTCAAATCTAGTTTTTGTAACTGGTCGAGATTTTCAAAATTCAGTTTTTACAACTGGTCGGGATTTTCAAATCCAGTTTCTATAACTGGTTGGGATTTTCAAATCCAGTTTCTATAACTGGTCGGGATTTTCAAATTCAGTTTCTATAACTGGTCGAGATTTTTAAATCTAGTGTCATAACTGGTCGGGATTTTCAAATCCAATTTCTATAACTGGTCGGGATTTTCAAATTCAGTTTTATAACTGGTCAGGATTTTGAAATCCAGTTTCTATAACTGGTCGGGATTTTCAAATCCAGTTTTATAACTAGTCGGGATTTTCAAATCCAATTTCTATAACTGGTCGGGATTTTTAAATCTAGTTTTTTAACTGGTTGGGATTTTCAAATCCAGATTTATAATTCGTCGGGATTTTCAAATCCAGTTTCTATAACAGGTCAGGATTTTCAAATCTAGTTTTATAATTGGTCGAGATTTTCAAATCGAGTGTTATAACTGATCAGGATTTTCAAATCCAGTTTCTATAACTGGTCGGGATTTTCAAATCTAGTTTTATAACTGGTCGGGTTTTTCAAATCTAGTTTTATAACTGGTCAGGGTTTTCAAATCAAGTTTCTATAACTGGTCGGGATTTTCAATTCCAGTTTTTATAACCGGTCGGGATTTTCAAATTCAGTGTTATAACTGGTCGGGATTTTCAAATCTAGTTTTTATAACTTGTCGGGATTTTCAAATCCAGTTTCTATAACTGGTCAGGATTTTCAAATCCAGTTTCTATAATTGGTCGGGATTTTAAAATCCAGTTTCTATAACTGGTCGGGATTTTCAAATCCAGTTTCTATAACTGGTCGGGATTTTCAAATCCAGTTTTTATAACTAGTCGGGATTTTCAAAACCAGTTTCTATAACTGGTCGGGATTTTCAAATCGAGTTTCTATAACTGGTCGGGATTTTGAAATCCAGTTTCTATAACTGGTCGGGATTTTCAATTCCAGATTTTATAACTGGTCGGGATTTTCAAATCCAGTTTCTATAACTGGTCGGGATTTTCAAGTCTAGTTTCTATAACTGGTCGAGATTTTCAAATCCAGTTTCTATAACTGATCGGGATTTTCAAATCCAGTTTCTATAACTGGTCGGGATTTTCAACTCCAGTTTTTATAACTGGTCGGGATTTTCAAATCCAGTTTTTATAATCGGTCGGGATTTTCAAATTCAGTGTTATAACTGGTCGGGATTTTCAAATCCAGTTTCTATAACTGGTCGGGATTTTCAAATCAAGTATCTATAACAGGTCAGGATTTTCAAATCTAGTGTCATAACTGGTCGGGATTTTTAAATCCAGTTTCTATAACTGGTCGGGATTTTCAAATCCAGTTTTATAACTGGTCAGGATTTTAAAATTCAGTTTCTATAACTGGTCGGGATTTTCAAATCCAGTTTCTATAACTGGTCAGGATTTTTAAATCCAGTTTTATAACTGGTTGGGATTTTCAAATCCAGTTTTATAACTGGTCGGGATTTTCAAATCCATTTTCTATAACTGGTCGGGATTTTCAAATCTAGTTTTATAATTGGTCGGGATTTTCAAATCCAGTGTTATTGCTGATCAGGATTTTCAAATTCAGTTTCTATAACTCGTCGAGATTTTCAAATCCAGTTTTATAACTGGTCGGGATTTTCAAATCCAGTTTTTATAACTGGTCGGGATTTTCAAATTCAGTTTCTATAACTGGTCAGGATTTTCAAATCCAGTCTCTATAACTGGTCGGGATTTTCAAATCCAGTTTTTATAACTAGTCGGGATTTTCAAATTCAGTGTTATAACTCGTCGGGATTTTCAACTCCAGTTTCTATAACTGGTCGGGATTTTGAAATCCAGTTTCTATAACTGGTTGGGATTTTCAAATTCAGTTTTTATAACTGGTCGGGATTTTCAAATCCAGTTTCTATAACTGGTCGGGATTTTCAAATCCAGTTTAAAAACTGGTCGGGATTTTCAAATCTAGTTTCTATAACTGGTCGATATTTTCAAATCCAGTTTATATAACTGGTCGGGATTTTCAAATCCAGTTTCTATAACTGGTCGGGATTTTCAAATCTAGTTTTTATAACTGGTCGGGATTTTCAAATCCAGTTTCTATAACTGGTCAGGATTTTCAAATCTAGTTTCTATAACTGGTCAGGATTTTAAAATCCAGTTTCTATAACTGGTCGGGATTTTCAAATCCAGTTTCTATATCTGGTAGGGATTTTCAAATTAAGTTTTTATAACAGGACGGGATTTTCAAATCCAGTTTCTATAACTGGTAGGGATTTTCAAATCTAGTGTCATAACTGGTCGGGATTTTCAAATCCAGTTTCTATAACTGGTTGGGATTTTCAAATCCAGTTTTATAACTGGTCAGAATTTTCAAATCTAGTTTCTATAACTGGTCGGGATTTTCAAATACAGTTTTATAACTGGTCGGGATTTTCAAATCCAGTTTCTATAACTGGACGGGATTTTTAAATCTAGTTTTATAACTGGTTGGGATTTTCAAATCCAGTTTTATAACTGGTCGGGATTTTCAAATGCAGTTTCTATAACTGGTCGAGATTTTCAAATCCAGATTTATAATTGGTCGGGATTTTCAAATCTAGTGTTATAACTGATCAGGATTTTCAAATCTAGTTTCTATAACTGGTCAGGATTTTCAAATCCAGTTTTATAACTGGTCGGGTTTTTCAAATCTAGTTTTTGTAACTGGTCGAGATTTTCAAAATTCAGTTTTTACAACTGGTCGGGATTTTCAAATCCAGTTTCTATAACTGGTTGGGATTTTCAAATCCAGTTTCTATAACTGGTCGGGATTTTCAAATTCAGTTTCTATAACTGGTCGGGATTTTTAAATCTAGTGTCATAACTGGTCGGGATTTTCAAATCCAATTTTTATAACTGGTCGGGATTTTCAAATTCAGTTTTATAACTGGTCAGGATTTTGAAATCCAGTTTCTATAACTGGTCGGGATTTTCAAATCCAGATTTATAACTAGTGGGGATTTTCAAATCCAATTTCTATAACTGGTCGGGATTTTTAAATCTAGTTTTTTAACTGGTTGGGATTTTCAAATCCAGATTTATAATTCGTCGGGATTTTCAAATCCAGTTTCTATAACAGGTCAGGATTTTCAAATCTAGTTTTATAATTGGTCGAGATTTTCAAATCGAGTGTTATAACTGATCAGGATTTTCAAATCCAGTTTCTATAACTGGTCGGGATTTTCAAATCTAGTTTTATAACTGGTCCGGTATTTCAAATCTAGTTTTATAACTGGTCAGGGTTTTCAAATCAAGTTTCTATAACTGGTCGGGATTTTCAATTCCAGTTTTTATAACCGGTCGGGATTTTCAAATTCAGTGTTATAACTGGTCGGGATTTTCAAATCTAGTTTTTATAACTTGTCGGGATTTTCAAATCCAGTTTCTATAACTGGTCAGGATTTTCAAATCCAGTTTCTATAATTGGTCGGGATTTTAAAATCCAGTTTCTATAACTGGTCGGGATTTTCAAATCCAGTTTCTATAACTGGTCGGGATTTTCAAATCCAGTTTTTATAACTAGTCGGGATTTTCAAAACCAGTTTCTATAACTGGTCGGGATTTTCAAATCTAGTGTCATAACTGGTCGGGATTTTCAAATCCAGTTTTATAACTGGTCGGGATTTTCAAATCCATTTGCTATAACTGGTGGGGATTTTCAAATCTAGTTTTATAATTGGTCGGGATTTTCAAATCCAGTGTTATAACTGATCAGGATTTTCAAATTTAGTTTCTATAACTCGTCGGGATTTTCAAATCCAGTTTTAAAACTGGTCGGGATTTTCAAATCCAGTTTTCATAACTGGTCTGGATTTTCAAATTCAGTTTCTATAACTGGTGAGGATTTTCAAATCCAGTTTCTATAACTGGTCGGGATTTTCAAATCCAGTTTTTATAACTGGTCGGGATTTTCAAATTCAGTGTTATAACTGGTCGGGATTTTCAAATCCAGTTTCTATAACTGGTCGGGATTTTCAAATCCAGTTTCGATAACTGGTCGGTATTTTGAAATCCAGTTTCTATAACTGGTCGGGATTTTCAAATCCAGTTTTTATAACTGGTCGGGATTTTCAAATCCAGTTTTATAACTTGTCGGGATTTTTAAATCCAGTTTCTATAACTGGTCGGGATTTTCAAATACAGTTTTATAACTGGTGGGGATTTTCAAATCTAGTTTCTATAACTGGTCGGGATTTTTAAATCCAGTTTCTATAACTGGTCGGGATTTTCAAATCCAGTTTCTATAACTGGTCGGGATTTTCAAATCCAGTTTCTATAACTGGTCGTGATTTCCAAATCTAGTGTCATAACTGGTCAGGATTTTCAAATCCAATTTCTATAACTGGTCGGGATTTTCAAATCCAGTTTTATAACTGGTCAGGATTATCAAATGCAGTTTCTATAACTGGTTGGGATTTTCAAATTCAGATTTATAACTGGTCGGGATTTTCAAATCCAGTTTCTATAAGAGGTCCCGATTTTCAAATCTAGTTTTATAATTGGTCGGGATTTTCAAATCCAGTGTTATAACTGATTAGGATTTTCAAATCCAGTTTCTATAACTGGTCGGGATTTTCAAATCCAGTTTATATAACTGGTCAGGATTTTCAAATCCAGTTTCTATAACTGGTCGGGATTTTCAAATCTAGTTTTTATAACTGGTCGGGATTTTCAAATCCAGTTTCTTTAACTGGTCAGGATTTTCAAATCTAGTTTCTATAACTGGTCGGGATTTTAAAATCCACTTTCTATAACTGGTCGGGATTTTCAAATCCAGTTTCTATATCTGGTAGGGATTTTCAAATTAAGTTTTTATAACAGGACGGGATTTTCAAATCCAGTTTCTATAACTGGTCGGGATTTTCAAATCTAGTGTCATAACTGGTCGGGATTTTCAAATCCAGTTTCTATAACTGGTTGGGATTTTCAAATCCAGTTTTATAACTGGTCAGAATTTTCAAATCCAGTTTTATAACTGGTTAGGATTTTCAAATCCAGTTTTATAACTGGTCGGGATTTTCAAATGCAGTTTCTATAACTGGTCGAGATTTTTAAATCCAGATTTATAATTGGTCGGGATTTTCAAATATAGTGTTATAACTGATCAGGATTTTCAAATCTAGTTTCTATAACTGGTCAGGATTTTCAAATCCAGTTTTATAACTGGTCGGGATTTTCAAATCTAGTTTTTGTAACTGGTCGAGATTTTCAAAACTCAGTTTTTACAACTGGTCGGGATTTTCAAATCCAGTTTCTATAACTGGTCGGGATTTTCAAATCCAGTTTTATAACTGGTCGGGATTTTCAAATCCAGTTTTATAACTGGTCGGGATTTTCAAATGCAGTTTCTATAACTGGTCGAGATTTTTAAATCCAGATTTATAATTGGTCGGGATTTTCAAATCTAGTGTTATAACTGATCAGGATTTTCAAATCTAGTTTCTATAACTGGTCAGGATTTTCAAATCCAGTTTTATAACTGGTCGGGATTTTCAAATCTAGTTTTTGTAACTGGTCGAGATTTTCAAAATTCAGTTTTTACAACTGGTCGGGATTTTCAAATCCAGTTTCTATAACTGGTTGGGATTTTCAAATCCAGTTTCTATAACTGGTCGGGATTTTCAAATCCAGTTTCTATAACTGGTCGGGATTTTTAAATCTAGTATCATAACTGGTCGGGATTTTCAAATCCAATTTCTATAACTGGTCGGGATTTTCAAATCCAGTTTTATAACTGGTCAGGATTTTAAAATCCAGTTTCTATAACTGGTCGGGATTTTCAAATCCAGTTTTATAACTAGTCGGGATTTTCAAATCCAATTTCTATAACTGGTCGGGATTTTCAAATTCAGTGTTATAACTGGTCGGGATTTTCAAATCCAGTTTCTATAACTGATCGGGATTTTAAAATCCAGTTTCTATAACTGGTCGGGATTTTCAAATTCAGTGTTATAACTGATCAGGATTTTCAAATCCAGTTTCTATAACTGGTCGGGATTTTCAAATCCAGTTTTATAACTGGTCGGGATTTTCAAATCCAGTTTTTATAACTGGTCGGGATTTTTAAATCGAGTTTCTATAACTGGTCAGGAATTTCAAATCTAGTTTCTATAACTGGTCGGGATTTTCAAATCCAGTTTTTATAACTGGTCGGGATTTTCAAATCCAGTTTTTATAACTGGTCGGGATTTTCAAATCCAGTTTCTATAACTGGTCGGGATTTTCAAATCCAGTTTTATAACTGGTCGGGATTTTCAAATCTAGTTTCTATAACTGGTCGGGATTTTCAAATCCAATTTCTATAACTGGTCGGGATTTTCAAATCCAGTTTCTATAACTGGTCGGGATTTTCAAATCCAGTTTCTATAACTGGTCGGGATTTTTAAATCCAGTTTCTATAACTGGTCGTGATTTCCAAATCTAGTGTCATAACTTGTCAGGATTTTCAAATCCAATTTCTATAACTGGTCGGGATTTTCAAATCCAGTTTTATAACTGGTCAAGATTTTCAAATGCAGTTTCTATAACTGGTCGGGATTTTTAAATCTAGTTTTATAACTGGTTGGGATTTTCAAATCCAGATTTATAACTGGTCGAGATTTTCAAATCCAGTTTCTATAAGAGGTCCCGATTTTCAAATCTAGTTTTATAATTGTTCGGGATTTTTAAATCCAGTGTTATAACTGATCAGGATTTTCAAATCCTGTTTCTATAACTGGTCGGGATTTTCAAATCCAGTTTCTATAACTGGTCGGGATTTTCAAATCCAGTTTCTATAACTGGTCGGGATTTTCAAATCCAGTTTCTATAACTGGTCAGGATTTTCAAATCATGTTTCTATAACTGGTCGGGATTTTCAAATCCAGTTTTTATAACCGGTCGGGATTTTCAAATTCAGTGTTATAACTGGTCGGGATTTTCAAATCCAGTTTCTATAACTGGTCGAGATTTTCAAATCCAGTTTCTATAACTGGTCGGGATTTTGAAATCCAGTTTCTATAACTGGTCGGGATTTTCAATTCCAGATTTTATAACTGGTCGGGATTTTCAAATCCAGTTTCTATAACTGGTCGGGATTTTCAAATCCAGTTTTATAACTGGTCGGGATTTTCAAATCTAGTTTCTATAACTGGTCGGGATTTTCAAATCCAGTTTCAATAACTGGTTAGGATTTTCAAATCCAGTTTCTATAACTGGTCGGCATTTTCAAATCTAGTTTTTATAACTGGTCGGGATTTTCAAATCCAGTTTTTGTAACTGGTCAGGATTTTCAAAATTCAGTTTTTACAACTGGTCGGGATTTTCAAATCCAGTTTCTATAACTGGTCGGGATTTTCAAATCCAGTTTTTATAACTGGTCGGGATTTTCAAATCTAGTTTCTATAACTGGTCGGGATTTTCAAATCCAGTTTCTATAACTGGTCGGGATTTTCAAATCCAGTTTCTATAACTGGTCGTGATTTCCAAATCTAGTGTCATAACTGGTCGTGATTTTCAAATCCAATTTCTATAACTGGTCGGGATTTTCAAATCCAGTTTTATAACTGGTCAGGATTTTCAAATGCAGTTTCTATAACTGGTCGGGATTTTTAAATCTAGTTTTATAACTGGTTGGGATTTTCAAATCCAGATTTATAACTGGTCGGGATTTTCAAATCCAGTTTCTATAACAGGTCCCGATTTTCAAATCTAGTTTTATAATTGGTCGGAATTTTCAAATCCAGTGTTATAACTGATCAGGATTTTCAAATCCAGTTTCTATAACTGTTCGCGATTTTCAAATCCAGTTTTATAACTGGTCGGGATTTTCAAATCCAGTTTTTATAACTGGTCGGGATTTTCAAATCCAGTTTCTATAACTGGTCAGGATTTTCAAATCAAGTTTCTATAACTGGTCGGGATTTTCAAATCCAGTTTTTATAACCGGTCATGATTTTCAAATTCAGTGTTATAACTGGTCGGGATTTTCAAATCCAGTTTCTATAACTGGTCGGGATTTTCAAATTCAGTGTTATAACTGGTCGGGATTTTCAAATCCAGTTTTTATAACTGGTCGGGATTTTCAAATCCAGTTTCTATAACTGTTCGGGATTTTGAAATCCAGTTTCTATAACTGGTCGGGATTTTCAATTCCAGTTTCTATAACTGGTCGGGATTTTCAAATCCAGTTTTTATAACTGGTCGAGATTTTCAAATCCAGTTTCTATAACTGGTCGGGATTTTCAACTCTAGTTTTTATAACTGGTGAGGATTTTCAAATCAAGTATCTATAAGAGGTCGGGATTTTCAAATCTAGTGTCATAACTGGTCGAAATTTTTAAATCCAGTTTCTATAACTGGTCGGGATTTTCAAATCCAGTTTTATAAGTGGTCAGGATTTTCAAATCCGGTTTCTATAACTGGTCAGGATTTTTAAATCAGTTTTATAACTGGTCGGGATTTTCAAATCCAGTTTTATAACTGGTCAGGATTTTCAAATCCATTTTCTATAACTGGTCAGGATTTTCAAATCCAGTTTTATAACTGGTCGGGATTTTCAAATCCAGTTTCTATAACTGGTCGGGATTTTCAAATCCATTTTCTATAACTGGTCGGGATTTTCAAATATAGTTTTATAATTGGTCGGGATTTTCAAATCCAGTGTTATAACTGATCATGATTTTCAAATTCAGTTTCTATAACTCGTCGGGATTTTCAAATCCAGTTTTATAACTGGTCAGGATTTTCAAATCCAGTGTTTATAACTGGTCGGGATTTTCAAATTCAGTTTCTATAACTGGTCAGGATTTTCAAATCCAGTTTTTATAACTGGTCAGGATTTTCAAAATCAGTTTCTATAACTGGTCAGGATTTTCAAATTCACTTTTTATAACTGGTCGGGATTTTCAAATCCAGTTTTTATAACTGGTCGGGATTTTCAAATTCAGTGTTATAACTGGTCGGGATTTTCAAATCCAGTTTCTATAACTGGTCGGGATTTTCAAATCCAGTTTCTATAACTGGTCGGGATTTTGAAATCCAGTTTTTATAACTGGTCAGGATTTTCAAATCCAGTTTTTATAACTGGTCGGGATTTTCAAATCCATTTTCTATAACTGGTCAGGATTTTCAAATCTAGTTTTATAATTGGTCGGGATTTTCAAATCCAGTGTTATAACTGATCAGGATTTTCAAATTCAGCTTCTATAACTCGTCGGGATTTTCAAATCCAGTTTTATAACTGGTCGGGATTTTCAAATCCAGTTTTATAACTGGTCGGGATTTTCAAATCCATTTTCTATAAGTGGTCGGGATTTTCAAATCTTGTTTTGTAATTAGTCAGGATTTTCAAATCTAGTGTTATAACTGATCAGGATTTTCAAATTCAGTTTCTATAACTCCTCGCGATTTTCAAATCCAGTTTTATAACTGGTCGGGATTTTCAAATCCAGTGTTTATAACTGGTCGGGATTTTCAAATTCAGTTTCTATAACTGGTCAGGATTTTCAAATCCAGTTTTTATAACTGGTCAGGATTTTCAAATTCAGTTTCTATAACTGGTCAGGATTTTCAAATCCAGTTTTTATAACTAGTCGGGATTTTCAAATCCAGTTTTTATAACTGGTCGGGATTTTCAAATTCAGTGTTATAACTGGTCGGGATTTTCAAATCCAGTTTCTATAACTGGTCGGGATTTTCAAATCCAGTTTTATAACTGGTCGGGATTTTCAAATCCATTTTCTATAACTGGTCGGGATTTTCAAATCTAGTTTTATAATTGGTCGGGATTTTCAAATCCAGTGTTATAACTGATCAGGATTTTCAAATCTAGTTTCTATAACTGGTCGGGATTTTCAAATCCAGTTTTATAACTGGTCGGGATTTTCAAATCCAGTTTTTAAAACCGGTCGGGATTTTCAAATTCAGTGTTATAACTGGTCGGGATTTTCAAATCCAGTTTCTATAACTGGTCGGGATTTTGAAATCCAGTTTCTATAACTGGTCGGGATTTTCAAATCCAGTGTTATAACTGATCAGGATTTTCAAATCCAGTTTCTATAACTGGTCGGGATTTTCAAATCCAGTTTTATAACTGGTCGGGATTTTCAAATCCAGTTTTTATAACTGGTCGGGATTTTCAAATCCAGTTTCTATAACTGGTCAGGATTTTCAAATCAAGTTTCTATAACTGGTCGGAATTTTCAAATCCAGTTTTTATAACCGGTCGGGATTTTCAAATCTAGTTTCTATAACTGGTCGGGATTTTGAAATCTAGTTTCTATAACTGATCGGGATTTTCAATTGCAGATTTTATAACTGGTCGGGATTTTCAAATCCAGTTTCTATAACTGATAGGGATTTTCAAATCCAGTTTTTATAACTGGTCGGGATTTTGAAATCCACTTTCTATAACTGGTCGGGATTTTCAAATACAGTTTCTATAACTGGTCGAGATTTTCAAATCCAGTTTCTATAACTGGTCGGGATTTGCAACTCCAGTTTTTATAACTCGTCGGGATTTTCAAATCCAGTATCTATAACTGGTCGAAATTTTCAAATCTAGTGTCATAACTGGTCGGAATTTTTAAATCCAGTTTCTATAACTGGTCGGGATTTTCAAATCCAGTTTCTATAACTGGTCGTGATTTTTAAATCCAGTTTCTATAACTGTTCGGGATTTTGAAATCTAGTTTCTATAACTGGTCGGGATTTTCAAATACAGTTTCTATAACTGGTCGAGATTTTCAAATCCAGTTTCTATAAATGGTCTGGATTTTCAACTCCAGTTTTTATAACTTGTCAGGATTTTCAAATCCAGTATCTATAACTGGTCAGAATTTTTAAATCTAGTGTCATAACTAGTCAGAATTTTTAAATCCAGTTTCTATAACTGGTCGGGATTTTCAAATCCAGTTTTATAACTGGTCAGGATTTTCAAATCCAGTTTCTATAACTGGTCGGGATTTTCAAATCCAGTTTTATAACTGGTCGGGATTTTCAAATCCAGTTTCTATAACTGGTCGGGATTTTTAAATCCAGTTTTATAATTGGTCGGGATTTTCAAATCCAGTTTTATAACTAGTCGGGATTTTCAAATCCAGTTTCTATAACTGGTCGGGATTTTCAAATCCAGTTTTATAATTGGTCGGAATTTTTAAATCTAGTGTTATAACTGATCATGATTTTCATATCCAGTTTCTATAAATGGTCGGGATTTTCAAATTCAGTTTCTATAACTAGTCAGGATTTTCAAATCCAGTTTCTATAACTGGTCGGGATTTTCAAATCCAGTTTTTATAACTGGTCGGGATTTTCAAATTCAGTGTTATAACTGGTCGGGATTTTCAAATCCAGTTTCTATAACTGGTCGGGATTTTCAAATCCAGTTTCTATAACTGGTCGGTATTTTGAAATCCAGTTTCTATAAGTTGTCGAGATTTTCAAATCCAGTTTTTATAACTGGTCGGGATTTTCAAATCCAGTTTTATAACTGGTCGGGATTTTCAAATCCAGTTTTATAACTAGTCGGGATTTTCAAATCTAGTTTCTATAACTGGTAGGGATTTTCAAATCCAGTTTCTATAACTGGTCGGGATTTTCAAATCCAGTTTCTATAACTGGTCGAGATTTTCAAATCTAGTTTTTATAACTGGTCGGGATTTTCAAATCCAGTTTTTGTAACTGGTCGGGATTTTCAAAATTCAGTTTTTACAACTGGTCGGGATTTTCAAATCCAGTTTCTATAACTGGTCGTGATTTCAAATCCAGTATCTATAACTGGTCGGAATTTTTAAATCTAGTGTCATAACTAGTCAGAGTTTTTAAATCCAGTTTCTATAACTGGTCGGGATTTTTAAATCCAGTTTTATAACTGGTCAGGATTTTCAAATCCAGTTTCTATAACTGGTCGGGATTTTCAAATCCAGTTTCTATAACTGGTCGGGATTTTTAAATCCAGTTTTATAATTGGTCGGGATTTTCAAATCCAATTTTATAACTAGTCGGGATTTTCAAATCCAGTTTCTATAACTGGTCGGGATTTTCAAATCCAGTTTTATAATTGGTCGGAATTTTCAAATCTAGTGTTATAACTGATCATAATTTTCAAATCCAGTTTCTATAAATGGTCGGGATTTTCAAATTCAGTTTCTATAACGGGTCCCGATTTTCAAATCTAGTTTTATAATTGGTCGGGATTTTCAAATTCAGTGTTATAACTGATCAGGATTTTCAAATCCAGTTTCTATAACTGGTCGGGGTTTTCAAATCCAATTTTATAACTGGTCGAGATTTTCAAATCTAGTTTTTATAACTGGTCGGGATTTTCAAATCCAGTTTCTATAACTGGTCAGGATTTTCAAATCAAATTTCTATAACTGGTCGGAATTTTCAAATCCAGTTTTTATAACTGGTCGGGATTTTCAAATTCAGTGTTATAACTGGTCGGGATTTTCAAATCCAGTTTCTATAACTGGTCGGGATTTTCAAATCCAGTTTCTATAACTGGTCGGGATTTTGAAATCCAGTTTCTATAACTGGTCGGGATTTTCAATTCCAGATTTTATAACTGGTCGGGATTTTCAAATCCAGTTTCTATATCTGGTCGGGATTTTCAAATCCAGTTTCTATAACTGGTCGAGATTTTCAAATCCAGTTTCTATAACTGGTCGTGATTTTCAAATCCAGTTTCTATAACTGGTCAGGATTTTCAACTCTAGTTTTTATAACTGGTCGGGATTTTCAAATCTAGTTTTTATAACTGGTCGGGATTTTCAAATCTAGTTTTATAATTGGTCGGGATTTTCAAATCCAGTGTTATAACTGATCAGGATTTTCAAATTCAGTTTCTATAACTCGTCGGGATTTTCAAATCCAGTTTTATAACTGGTCGGGATTTTCAAATCCAGTTTTAATAACTGGTCAGGATTTTCAAATTCAGTTTCTATAACTGGTCAGGATTTTCAAATCCAGTTTCTATAACTGGTCGGGATTTTCAAATCCAGTTTCTATAACTGGTTGGGATTTTCAAATCCAGTTTTTATAACTCGTCGGGATTTTCAAATCCAGTTTCTATAACTGGTCGAGATTTTCAAATCCAGTTTCTATAATTGGTCGGGATTTTAAAATCCAGTTTCTATAACTGATCGATACTTTCAAATCTAGTTTCTATAACTGGTCGGGATTTTCAAATCCAGTTTTTATAACTGGTCGAGATTTTCAAATCTAGTTTCTATAACTGGTCGGGATTTTCAAATCCAGTTTCTATAACTGGTCGGGATTTTCAAATCCAGTTTCTATAACTGGTCGGGATTTTCAAATCCAGTTTCTATAACTGGTCAGGATTTTGAAATCCAGTTTCTATAACTGGTCGGGATTTTCAATTCCAGATTTTATAACTGGTCGGGATTTTCAAATCCAGAGCTTATATCTGGTCGGGATTTTCAAATCCAATTTATATAACTGGCGAGATTTTCAAATCCAGTTTCTATAACTGGTCGTGATTTTCAAATCCAGTTTCTATAACTGGTCGGTATTTTCAACTCTAGTTTTTATAACTGGTCGGGATTTTCAAATCCAGTTTTATAACTGGTCGGGATTTTCAAATCCATTTTCTATAACTGGTCGGGATTTTCAAATCTAGTTTTATAATTGGTCGGGATTTTCAAATCCAGTGTTATAACTGATCAGGATTTTCAAATTCAGTTTTTATAACTCGTCGGGATTTTCAAATCCAGTTTTATAACTGGTCGGGATTTTCAAATCCAGTTTTAATAACTGGTCGGGATTTTCAAATTCAGTTTCTATAACTGGTCAGGATTTTCAAATCCAGTTTCTATAACTGGTCGGAATTTTCAAATCCAGTTTTTATAACTGGTCGGGATTTTCAAATTCAGTGTTATAACTAGTCGGGATTTTCAACTCCAGTTTCTATAACTGGTCGGGATTTTGAAATCCAGTTTCTATAACTGGTTGGGATTTTCAAATCCAGTTTTTATAACTGGTCGGGATTTTCAAATCCAGTTTCTATAACTGGTCGAGATTTTCAAATCCAGTTTTATAACTGGTCGGGATTTTCAAATCTAGTTTCTATAACTGGTCGATATTTTCAAATCTAGTTTCTATAACTGGTCTGGATTTTCAAATCCAGTTTCTATAACTGGT
This sequence comes from Nuphar pumila, assembly GCF_984573655.1. NCBI lineage: Eukaryota > Viridiplantae > Streptophyta > Magnoliopsida > Nymphaeales > Nymphaeaceae > Nuphar > Nuphar pumila. The sequence continues at coordinate 67,427,456 of NC_143258.1, forward strand.
CGGGATTTTCAAATCTAGTTTTTATAACTTGTCGGGATTTTCAAATCTAGTTTCTATAACTGGTCAGGATTTTCAAATCCAGTTTCTATAATTGGTCGGGATTTTAAAATCCAGTTTCTATAACTGGTCGGGATTTTCAAATCCAGTTTCTATAACTGGTCGGGATTTTCAAATCCAATTTTATAACTGGTCGGGATTTTGAAATCCAGTTTCTATAACTGGTCGGGATTTTCAAATCTAGTGTCATAACTGGTCGGAATTTTCAAATCCAGTTTTATAACTGGTCGGGATTTTCAAATCCATTTGCTATAACTGGTCGGGATTTTCAAATCTAGTTTTATAATTGGTCGGGATTTTCAAATCCAGTGTTATAACTGATGAGGATTTTCAAATTTAGTTTCTATAACTCGTCGGGATTTTCAAATCCAATTTTTATAACTGGTCGGGATTTTCAAATTCAGTGTTATAACTGGTCGGGATTTTCAAATCGAGTTTCTATAACTGGTCGGGATTTTCAAATCCAATTTCTATAACTGGTCGGTATTTTGAAATCGAGTTTCTATAACTGGTCGGGATTTTCAAATCTAGTTTTTATAACTGGTCGGGATTTTCAAATCCAGTTTCTATAACTGGTCGGGATTTTCAAATCCAGTTTTATAACTGGTCGGGATTTTCAAATCTAGTTTCTATAACTGGTCGGGATTTTCAAATCCAGTTTCTATAACTCGTCGGGATTTTCAAATCAAGTTTCTATAACTGGTCTGTATTTTGAAATCCAGTTTATATAACTGGTCGGGATTTTCAAATCCAGTTTTTATAACTGGTCGGGATTTTCAAATCCAGTTTCTATAACTGGTCGGGATTTTCAAATCAAGTTTCTATAACTGGTCGGTATTTTGAAAGCCAGTTTCTATAACTGGTCGGGATTTTCAAATCCAGTTTTTATAACTGGTCGGGATTTTCAAATCCAGTTTCTATAACTGGTCGGGATTTTCAAATCCAGTTTTATAACTGGTCGGGATTTTCAAATCTAGTTTCTATAACTGGTCGGGATTTTCAAATCCAGTTTCTATAACTGGTCGGGATTTTCAAATCCAGTTTCTATATCTGGTCGGGATTTTCAAATCTAGTTTTTATAACTGGTCGGGATTTTCAAATCCAGTTTTTGTAACTAGTCGGGATTTTCAAAATTCAGTTTTTACAACTGGTCGGGATTTTCAAATCCAGTTTCTATAACTGGTTGGGATTTTCAAATCCAATTTTTATAACTGGTCGGGATTTTCAAATCCAGTTTCTATAACTGGTCGTCATTTCCAAATCTAGTGTCATAACTGGTCGGGATTTTCAAATCCAATTTCTATAACTGGTCGGGATTTTCAAATCCAGTTTTATAACTGGTCAGGATTTTCAAATGCAGTTTCTATAACTGGTCGGGATTTTTAAATCTAGTTTTATAACTGGTTGGGATTTTCAAATCCAGATTTATAACTGGTCGGAATTTTCAAATCCAGTTTCTATAACAGATCCCGATTTTCAAATTTAGTTTTATAATTGGTCGGGATTTTCAAATCCAGTGTTATAACTGATCAGGATTTTCAAATCCAGTTTCTATAACTGGTCGGGATTTTCAAATCCAGTTTTTATAACTGGTCGGGATTTTCAAATCCAGTTTCTATAACTGGTGAGGATTTTCAAATCAAGTTTCTATAACTGGTCGGGATCTTCAAATCCAGTTTCTATAACTAGTTTTTATAATTGGTCGGGATTTTCAAATCTAGTGTTATAACTGATCAGGATTTTCAAATTCAGTTTCTATAACTCGTCGGGATTTTCAAATCCAGTTTTATAAATGGTCGGGATTTTCAATTCCATTTTCTATAACTGGTCGGGATTTTCAAATCCAAATTTATAACTGGTCGGGATTTTCAAATCCATTTTCTATAACTGGTCGGGATTTTCAAATCTAGTTTTATAATTGGTCGGGATTTTCAAATCTGGTGTTATAACTGATCAGGATTTTCATATTCAGTTTCTATAACTCGTCGGGATTTTCAAATCCAGTTTTATCACTGGTCGGGATTTTCAAATCCAGTTTTTATAACTAGTCGGGATTTTCAAATTCAGTTTCTATAACTGGTCAGGATTTTCAAATCCAGTTTCTATAACTGGTCGGGATTTTCAAATTCAGTTTTTATAACTGGTCGGGATTTTCAAATTCAGTGTTATAACTGGTCGGGATTTTCAACTCCAGTTTCTATAACTGGTCGGGATTTTGAAATCCAGTTTCTATAACTGGTTGGGATTTTCAAATCCAGTTTTTATAACTTGTCGGGATTTTCAAATCCGGTTTCTATAACTGGTCGGGATTTTCAAATCCAGTTTTATAACTGGTTGAGATTTTTAAATCTATTTTCTATAACTGGTCGGGATTTTCAAATCTAGTTTTATAATTAGTCGGGATTTTCAAATCCAGTGTTATAACTGATCAGGATTTTCAAATCCAGTTTTTGTAACTGGTCGGGATTTTCAAAATTCAGTTTTTACAACTGGTCGGGATTTTCAAATCCAGTTTCTATAACTAGTCGTGATTTCAAAATCTAGTGTCATAACTGGTCGGGATTTTAAAATCCAATTTCTATAACTGGTCGGGATTTTCAAATCCAGTTTTATAACTGGTGAGGATTTTCAAATGCAGTTTCTATAACTGGTCGGGATTTTTAAATCTAGTTTTATAACTGGTTGGGATTTTCAAATCCAGATTTATAACTGGTCGGGATTTTCAAATCCAGTTTCTATAACAGGTCCCGATTTTCAAATATAGTTTTATAATTGGTCGGGATTTTCAAATCCAGTGTTATAACTGATCAGGATTTTCAAATCCAGTTTCTATAACTGGTCGGGATTTTCAAATCCAATTTTATAACTGGTCGAGATTTTAAAATGCAGTTTTTATAACTGGTCGGGATTTTCAAATCCAGTTTCTATAACTGGTCAGGATTTTCAAATCCAGTTTCTATAACTGGTCGGGATTTTCAAATCCAGTTTTATAACTGGTCGGGATTTTCAAATCCATTTTCTATTACTGGTCGGGATTTTCAAATATAGTTTTATAATTGGTCGGGATTTTCAAATCCAGTGTTATAACTGATCACGATTTTCAAATCCAGTTTCTATAACTGGTCGGGATTTTCAAATCCAGTTTTATAACTGGTCGGGATTTTCAAATCCAGTTTTTATAACCGGTCGGGATTTTCAAATTCAGTGTTATAACTGGTCGGGATTTTCAAATCCAGTTTCTATAACTGGTCGGGATTTTGAAATCCAGTTTCTATAACTGGTCGGGATTTTCAATTCCAGATTTTATAACTGGTCGGGATTTTCAAATCCAGTTTCTATAACTGGTCGGGATTTTTAAATCTAGTTTCTATAACTGGTCGAGATTTTCAAATCCAGTTTCTATAACTGGTCGTGATTTTCAAATCCAGTTTCTATAACTGGTCAGGATTTTCAACTCTAGTTTTTATAACTGGTCAGGATTTTCAAATCTAGTTTTTATAACTGGTCGGGATTTTCAAATCTAGTTTTATAATTGGTCGGGATTTTCAAATCCAGTGTTATAACTGATCAGGATTTTCAAATTCAGTTTCTATAACTCGTCGGGATTTTCAAATCCAGTTTTATAACTGGTCGGGATTTTCAAATCCAGTTTTAATAACTGGTCAGAATTTTCAAATTCAGTTTCTATAACTGGTCAGGATTTTCAAATCCAGTTTCTATAACTGGTCGGGATTTTCAAATCCAGTTTCTATAACTGGTTGGGATTTTCAAATCCAGTTTTTATAACTCGTCGGGATTTTCAAATCCAGTTTCTATAACTGGTCGAGATTTTCAAATCCAGTTTCTATAATTGGTCGGGATTTTAAAATCCAGTTTCTATAACTGATCGATATTTTCAAATCTAGTTTCTATAACTGGTCGGGATTTTCAAATCCAGTTTTTATAACTGGTCGGGATTTTCAAATCTAGTTTCTATAACTGGTCGGGATTTTCAAATCCAGTTTCTATAACTGGTCGGGATTTTCAAATCCAGTTTCTATAACTGGTCGGGATTTTCAAATCCAGTTTCTATAACTGGTCAGGATTTTGAAATCCAGTTTCTATAACTGGTCGGGATTTTCAATTCCAGATTTTATAACTGGTCGGGATTTTCAAATCCAGAGCTTATATCTGGTCGGGATTTTCAAATCCAATTTATATAACTGGCGAGATTTTCAAATCCAGTTTCTATAACTGGTCGTGATTTTCAAATCCAGTTTCTATAACTGGTCGGGATTTTCAACTCTAGTTTTTATAACTGGTCGGGATTTTCAAATCCAGTTTTATAACTGGTCGGGATTTTCAAATCCATTTTCTATAACTGGTCGGGATTTTCAAATCTAGTTTTATAATTGGTCGGGATTTTCAAATCCAGTGTTATAACTGATCAGGATTTTCAAATTCAGTTTCTATAACTCGTCGGGATTTTCAAATCCAGTTTTATAACTGGTCGGGATTTTCAAATCCAGTTTTAATAACTGGTCGGGATTTTCAAATTCAGTTTCTATAACTGGTCAGGATTTTCAAATCCAGTTTCTATAACTGGTCGGAATTTTCAAATCCAGTTTTTATAACTGGTCGGGATTTTCAAATTCAGTGTTATAACTAGTCGGGATTTTCAACTCCAGTTTCTATAACTGGTCGGGATTTTGAAATCCAGTTTCTATAACTGGTTGGGATTTTCAAATCCAGTTTTTATAACTGGTCGGGATTTTCAAATCCAGTTTCTATAACTGGTCGAGATTTTCAAATCCAGTTTTATAACTGGTCGGGATTTTCAAATCTAGTTTCTATAACTGGTCGATATTTTCAAATCTAGTTTCTATAACTGGTCTGGATTTTCAAATCCAGTTTCTATAACTGGTCGGGATTTTCAAATCTAGTTTTTATAACTTGTCGGGATTTTCAAATCTAGTTTCTATAACTGGTCAGGATTTTCAAATCCAGTTTCTATAATTGGTCGGGATTTTAAAATCCAGTTTCTATAACTGGTCGGGATTTTCAAATCCAGTTTCTATAACTGGTCGGGATTTTCAAATCCAATTTTATAACTGGTCGGGATTTTCAAATCCAGTTTCTATAACTGGTCGGGAATTTCAAATCTAGTGTCATAACTGGTCGGAATTTTCAAATCCAGTTTTATAACTGGTCGGGATTTTCAAATCCATTTGCTATAACTGGTCGGGATTTTCAAATCTAGTTTTATAATTGGTCGGGATTTTCGAATCCAGTGTTATAACTGATGAGGATTTTCAAATTTAGTTTCTATAACTCGTCGGGATTTTCAAATCCAATTTTTATAACTGGTCGGGATTTTCAAATTCAGTGTTATAACTGGTCGGGATTTTCAAATCGAGTTTCTATAACTGGTCGGGATTTTCAAATCCAATTTCTATAACTGGTCGGTATTTTGAAATCGAGTTTCTATAACTGGTCGGGATTTTCAAATCCAGTTTTTATAACTGGTCGGGATTTTCAAATCCAGTTTCTATAACTGGTCGGGATTTTCAAATCCAGTTTTATAACTGGTCGGGATTTTCAAATCTAGTTTCTATAACTGGTCGGGATTTTCAAATCCAGTTTCTATAACTCGTCGGGATTTTCAAATCAAGTTTCTATAACTGGTCTGTATTTTGAAATCCAGTTTATATAACTGGTCGGGATTTTCAAATCCAGTTTTTATAACTGGTCGGGATTTTCAAATCCAGTTTCTATAACTGGTCGGGATTTTCAAATCAAGTTTCTATAACTGGTCGGTATTTTGAAAGCCAGTTTCTATAACTGGTCGGGATTTTCAAATCCAGTTTTTATAACTGGTCGGGATTTTCAAATCCAGTTTCTATAACTGGTCGGGATTTTCAAATCCAGTTTTATAACTGGTCGGGATTTTCAAATCTAGTTTTTATAACTAGTCGGGATTTTCAAATCCAGTTTCTATAACTGGTCGGGATTTTCAAATCCAGTTTCTATATCTGGTCGGGATTTTCAAATCTAGTTTTTATAACTGGTCGGGATTTTCAAATCCAGTTTTTGTAACTAGTCGGGATTTTCAAAATTCAGTTTTTACAACTGGTCGGGATTTTCAAATCCAGTTTCTATAACTGGTTGGGATTTTCAAATCCAATTTTTATAACTGGTCGGGATTTTCAAATCCAGTTTATATAACTGGTCGTCATTTCCAAATCTAGTGTCATAACTGGTCGGGATTTTCAAATCCAATTTCTATAACTGGTCGGGATTTTCAAATCCAGTTTTATAACTGGTCAGGATTTTCAAATGCAGTTTCTATAACTGGTCGGGATTTTTAAATCTAGTTTTATAACTGGTTGGGATTTTCAAATCCAGATTTATAACTGGTCGGGATTTTCAAATCCAGTTTCTATAACAGATCCCGATTTTCAAATTTAGTTTTATAATTGGTCGGGATTTTCAAATCCAGTGTTATAACTGATCAGGATTTTCAAATCCAGTTTCTATAACTGGTCGGGATTTTCAAATCCAGTTTTTATAACTGGTCGGGATTTTCAAATCCAGTTTCTATAACTGGTGAGGATTTTCAAATCAAGTTTCTATAACTGGTCGGGATCTTCAAATCCAGTTTCTATAACTAGTTTTTATAATTGGTCGGGATTTTCAAATCCAGTGTTATAACTGATCAGGATTTTCAAATTCAGTTTCTATAACTCGTCGGGATTTTCAAATCCAGTTTTATAAATGGTCGGGATTTTCAAATCCATTTTCTATAACTGGTCGGGATTTTCAAATCCAAATTTATAACTGGTCGGGATTTTCAAATCCATTTTCTATAACTGGTCGGGATTTTCAAATCTAGTTTTATAATTGGTCGGGATTTTCAAATCCGGTGTTATAACTGATCAGGATTTTCATATTCAGTTTCTATAACTCGTCGGGATTTTCAAATCCAGTTTTATCACTGGTCGGGATTTTCAAATCCAGTTTTTATAACTAGTCGGGATTTTCAAATTCAGTTTCTATAACTGGTCAGGATTTTCAAATCCAGTTTCTATAACTGGTCGGGATTTTCAAATTCAGTTTTTATAACTGGTCGGGATTTTCAAATTCAGTGTTATAACTGGTCGGGATTTTCAACTCCAGTTTCTATAACTGGTCGGGATTTTGAAATCCAGTTTCTATAACTGGTTGGGATTTTCAAATCCAGTTTTTATAACTTGTCGGGATTTTCAAATCCGGTTTCTATAACTGGTCGGGATTTTCAAATCCAGTTTTATAACTGGTTGGGATTTTTAAATCTATTTTCTATAACTGGTCGGGATTTTCAAATCTAGTTTTATAATTAGTCGGGATTTTCAAATCCAGTGTTATAACTGATCAGGATTTTCAAATCCAGTTTTTGTAACTGGTCGGGATTTTCAAAATTCAGTTTTTACAACTGGTCGGGATTTTCAAATCCAGTTTCTATAACTGGTCGTGATTTCAAAATCTAGTGTCATAACTGGTCGGGATTTTTAAATCCAATTTCTATAACTGGTCGGGATTTTCAAATCCAGTTTTATAACTGGTGAGGATTTTCAAATGCAGTTTCTATAACTGGTCGGGATTTTTAAATCTAGTTTTATAACTGGTTGGGATTTTCAAATCCAGATTTATAACTGGTCGGGATTTTCAAATCCAGTTTCTATAACAGGTCCCGATTTTCAAATCTAGTTTTATAATTGGTCGGGATTTTCAAATCCAGTGTTATAACTGATCAGGATTTTCAAATCCAGTTTCTATAACTGGTCGGGATTTTCAAATCCAATTTTATAACTGGTCGAGATTTTAAAATGCAGTTTTTATAACTGGTCGGGATTTTCAAATCCAGTTTCTATAACTGGTCAGGATTTTCAAATCCAGTTTCTATAACTGGTCGGGATTTTCAAATCCAGTTTTATAACTGGTCGGGATTTTCAAATCCATTTTCTATAACTGGTCGGGATTTTCAAATATAATTTTATAATTGGTCGGGATTTTCAAATCCAGTGTTATAACTGATCACGATTTTCAAATCCAGTTTCTATAACTGGTCGGGATTTTCAAATCCAGTTTTATAACTGGTCGGGATTTTCAAATCCAGTTTTTATAACCGGTCGGGATTTTCAAATTCAGTGTTATAACTGGTCGGGATTTTCAAATCCAGTTTCTATAACTGGTCGGGATTTTGAAATCCAGTTTCTATAACTGGTCGGGATTTTCAATTCCAGATTTTATAACTGGTCGGGATTTTCAAATCCAGTTTCTATAACTGGTCGGGATTTTCAAATGCAGTTTCTATAACTGGTTGGGATTTTGAAATCCAGTTTCTATAACTGGTCGGGATTTTCAATTCCAGATTTTATAACTGGTCGGGATTTTCAAATCCAGTTTCTATAACTGGTCGGGATTTTTAAATCTAGTTTCTATAACTGGTCGAGATTTTCAAATCCAGTTTCTATAACTGATCGGGATTTTCAAATCCAGTTTCTATAACTGGTCGGGATTTTCAACTCCAGTTTTTATAACTGGTCGGGATTTTCAAATCCAGTTTTTATAATCGGTCGGGATTTTCAAATTCAGTGTTATAACTGGTCGGGATTTTCAAATCCAGTTTCTATAACTGGTCGGGATTTATAAATCAAGTATCTATAACAGGTCAGGATTTTCAAATCTAGTGTCATAACTGGTCGGGATTTTTAAATCCAGTTTCTATAACTGGTCGGGATTTTCAAATCCAGTTTTATAACTGGTCAGGATTTTAAAATTCAGTTTCTATAACTGGTCGGGATTTTCAAATCCAGTTTCTATAACTGGTCGGGATTTTTAAATCCAGTTTTATAACTGGTTGGGATTTTCAAATCCAGTTTTATAACTGGTCGGGATTTTCAAATCCATTTTCTATAACTGGTCGGGATTTTCAAATCTAGTTTTATAATTGGTCGGGATTTTCAAATCCAGTGTTATAGCTGATCAGGATTTTCAAATTCAGTTTCTATAACTCGTCGGGATTTTCAAATCCAGTTTTTATAACTGGTTAGGATTTTAAAATTCAGTTTCTATAACTGGTCAGGATTTTCAAATCCAGTCTCTATAACTGGTCGGGATTTTCAAATCCAGTTTTTATAACTGGTCGGGATTTTCAAATTCAGTGTTATAACTCGTCGGGATTTTCAAATCTAGTTTCTATAACTGGTCGATATTTTCAAATCCAGTTTATATAACTGGTCGGGATTTTCAAATCCAGTTTTATAACTGGTCGGGATTTTCAAATCCAGTTTCTATAACTGGACGGGATTTTTAAATCTAGTTTTATAACTGGTTGGGATTTTCAAATCCAGTTTTATAACTGGTCGGGATTTTCAAATGCAGTTTCTATAACTGGTTGAGATTTTCAAATCCAGATTTATAATTGGTCGGGATTTTCAAATCTAGTGTTATAACTGATCAGGATTTTCAAATCTAGTTTCTATAACTGGTCAGGATTTTCAAATCCAGTTTTATAACTGGTCGGGATTTTCAAATCTAGTTTTTGTAACTGGTCGAGATTTTCAAAATTCAGTTTTTACAACTGGTCGGGATTTTTAAATCCAGTTTCTATAACTGGTTGGGATTTTCAAATCCAGTTTCTATAACTGGTCGGGATTTTCAAATTCAGTTTCTATAACTGGTCGGGATTTTTAAATCTAGTGTCATAACTAGTCGGGATTTTCAAATCCAATTTCTATAACTGGTCGGGATTTTCAAATTCAGTTTTATAACTGGTCAGGATTTTGAAATCCAGTTTCTATAACTGGTCGGGATTTTCAAACCCAGTTTTATAACTAGTCGGGATTTTCAAATCCAATTTCTATAACTGGTCGGGATTTTTAAATCTAGTTTTTTAACTGGTTGGGATTTTCAAATCCAGATTTATAATTCGTCGGGATTTTCAAATCCAGTTTCTATAACAGGTCAGGATTTTCAAATCTAGTTTTATAATTGGTCGAGATTTTCAAATCGAGTGTTATAACTGATCAGGATTTTCAAATCCAGTTTCTATAACTGGTCGGGATTTTCAAATCTAGTTTTATAACTGGTCGGGATTTTCAAATCTAGTTTTATAACTGGTCAGGGTTTTCAAATCAAGTTTCTATAACTGGTCGGGATTTTCAATTCCAGTTTTTATAACCGGTCGGGATTTTCAAATTCAGTGTTATAACTGGTCGGGATTTTCAAATCTAGTTTTTATAACTTGTCGGGATTTTCAAATCCAGTTTCTATAACTGGTCAGGATTTTCAAATCCAGTTTCTATAATTGGTCGGGATTTTAAAATCCAGTTTCTATAACTGGTCGGGATTTTCAAATCCAGTTTCTATAACTGGTCGGGATTTTCAAATCCAGTTTTTATAACTAGTCGGGATTTTCAAAATCAGTTTCTATAACTGGTCGGGATTTTCAAATCTAGTGTCATAACTGGTCGGGATTTTCAAATCCAGTTTTATAACTGGTCGGGATTTTCAAATCCATTTGCTATAACTGGTCGGGATTTTCAAATCTAGTTTTATAATTGGTCGGGATTTTCAAATCCAGTGTTATAACTGATCAGGATTTTCAAATTTAGTTTCTATAACTCGTCGGGATTTTCAAATCCAGTTTTATAACTGGTCGGGATTTTCAAATCCAGTTTTCATAACTGGTCTGGATTTTCAAATTCAGTTTCTATAACTGGTCAGGATTTTCAAATCCAGTTTCTATAACTGGTCGGGATTTTCAAATCCAGTTTTTATAACTGGTCGGGATTTTCAAATTCAGTGTTATAACTGGTCGGGATTTTCAAATCCAGTTTCTATAACTGGTCGGGATTTTCAAATCCAGTTTCGATAACTGGTCGGTATTTTGAAATCCAGTTTCTATAACTGGTCGGGATTTTCAAATCCAGTTTTTATAACTGGTCGGGATTTTCAAATCCAGTTTTATAACTGGTCGGGATTTTTAAATCCAGTTTCTATAACTGGTCGGGATTTTCAAATACAGTTTTATAACTGGTCGGGATTTTCAAATCTAGTTTCTATAACTGGTCGGGATTTTTAAATCTAGTTTTATAACTGGTTGGGATTTTCAAATCCAGATTTATAACTGGTCGGGATTTTCAAATCCAGTTTCTATAACAGATCCCGATTTTCAAATTTAGTTTTATAATTGGTCGGGATTTTCAAATCCAGTGTTATAACTGATCAGGATTTTCAAATCCAGTTTCTATAACTGGTCGGGATTTTCAAATCCAGTTTTTATAACTGGTCGGGATTTTCAAATCCAGTTTCTATAACTGGTGAGGATTTTCAAATCAAGTTTCTATAACTGGTCGGGATCTTCAAATCCAGTTTCTATAACTAGTTTTTATAATTGGTCGGGATTTTCAAATCCAGTGTTATAACTGATCAGGATTTTCAAATTCAGTTTCTATAACTCGTCGGGATTTTCAAATCCAGTTTTATAAATGGTCGGGATTTTCAAATCCATTTTCTATAACTGGTCGGGATTTTCAAATCCAAATTTATAACTGGTCGGGATTTTCAAATCCATTTTCTATAACTGGTCGGGATTTTCAAATCTAGTTTTATAATTGGTCGGGATTTTCAAATCCGGTGTTATAACTGATCAGGATTTTCATATTCAGTTTCTATAACTCGTCGGGATTTTCAAATCCAGTTTTATCACTGGTCGGGATTTTCAAATCCAGTTTTTATAACTAGTCGGGATTTTCAAATTCAGTTTCTATAACTGGTCAGGATTTTCAAATCCAGTTTCTATAACTGGTCGGGATTTTCAAATTCAGTTTTTATAACTGGTCGGGATTTTCAAATTCAGTGTTATAACTGGTCGGGATTTTCAACTCCAGTTTCTATAACTGGTCGGGATTTTGAAATCCAGTTTCTATAACTGGTTGGGATTTTCAAATCCAGTTTTTATAACTTGTCGGGATTTTCAAATCCGGTTTCTATAACTGGTCGGGATTTTCAAATCCAGTTTTATAACTGGTTGGGATTTTTAAATCTATTTTCTATAACTGGTCGGGATTTTCAAATCTAGTTTTATAATTAGTCGGGATTTTCAAATCCAGTGTTATAACTGATCAGGATTTTCAAATCCAGTTTTTGTAACTGGTCGGGATTTTCAAAATTCAGTTTTTACAACTGGTCGGGATTTTCAAATCCAGTTTCTATAACTGGTCGTGATTTCAAAATCTAGTGTCATAACTGGTCGGGATTTTTAAATCCAATTTCTATAACTGGTCGGGATTTTCAAATCCAGTTTTATAACTGGTGAGGATTTTCAAATGCAGTTTCTATAACTGGTCGGGATTTTTAAATCTAGTTTTATAACTGGTTGGGATTTTCAAATCCAGATTTATAACTGGTCGGGATTTTCAAATCCAGTTTCTATAACAGGTCCCGATTTTCAAATCTAGTTTTATAATTGGTCGGGATTTTCAAATCCAGTGTTATAACTGATCAGGATTTTCAAATCCAGTTTCTATAACTGGTCGGGATTTTCAAATCCAATTTTATAACTGGTCGAGATTTTAAAATGCAGTTTTTATAACTGGTCGGGATTTTCAAATCCAGTTTCTATAACTGGTCAGGATTTTCAAATCCAGTTTCTATAACTGGTCGGGATTTTCAAATCCAGTTTTATAACTGGTCGGGATTTTCAAATCCATTTTCTATAACTGGTCGGGATTTTCAAATATAATTTTATAATTGGTCGGGATTTTCAAATCCAGTGTTATAACTGATCACGATTTTCAAATCCAGTTTCTATAACTGGTCGGGATTTTCAAATCCAGTTTTATAACTGGTCGGGATTTTCAAATCCAGTTTTTATAACCGGTCGGGATTTTCAAATTCAGTGTTATAACTGGTCGGGATTTTCAAATCCAGTTTCTATAACTGGTCGGGATTTTGAAATCCAGTTTCTATAACTGGTCGGGATTTTCAATTCCAGATTTTATAACTGGTCGGGATTTTCAAATCCAGTTTCTATAACTGGTCGGGATTTTCAAATGCAGTTTCTATAACTGGTTGGGATTTTGAAATCCAGTTTCTATAACTGGTCGGGATTTTCAATTCCAGATTTTATAACTGGTCGGGATTTTCAAATCCAGTTTCTATAACTGGTCGGGATTTTTAAATCTAGTTTCTATAACTGGTCGAGATTTTCAAATCCAGTTTCTATAACTGATCGGGATTTTCAAATCCAGTTTCTATAACTGGTCGGGATTTTCAACTCCAGTTTTTATAACTGGTCGGGATTTTCAAATCCAGTTTTTATAATCGGTCGGGATTTTCAAATTCAGTGTTATAACTGGTCGGGATTTTCAAATCCAGTTTCTATAACTGGTCGGGATTTATAAATCAAGTATCTATAACAGGTCAGGATTTTCAAATCTAGTGTCATAACTGGTCGGGATTTTTAAATCCAGTTTCTATAACTGGTCGGGATTTTCAAATCCAGTTTTATAACTGGTCAGGATTTTAAAATTCAGTTTCTATAACTGGTCGGGATTTTCAAATCCAGTTTCTATAACTGGTCGGGATTTTTAAATCCAGTTTTATAACTGGTTGGGATTTTCAAATCCAGTTTTATAACTGGTCGGGATTTTCAAATCCATTTTCTATAACTGGTCGGGATTTTCAAATCTAGTTTTATAATTGGTCGGGATTTTCAAATCCAGTGTTATAGCTGATCAGGATTTTCAAATTCAGTTTCTATAACTCGTCGGGATTTTCAAATCCAGTTTTATAACTGGTCGGGATTTTCAAATCCAGTTTTTATAACTGGTTAGGATTTTAAAATTCAGTTTCTATAACTGGTCAGGATTTTCAAATCCAGTCTCTATAACTGGTCGGGATTTTCAAATCCAGTTTTTATAACTGGTCGGGATTTTCAAATTCAGTGTTATAACTCGTCGGGATTTTCAAATCTAGTTTCTATAACTGGTCGATATTTTCAAATCCAGTTTATATAACTGGTCGGGATTTTCAAATCCAGTTTTATAACTGGTCGGGATTTTCAAATCCAGTTTCTATAACTGGACGGGATTTTTAAATCTAGTTTTATAACTGGTTGGGATTTTCAAATCCAGTTTTATAACTGGTCGGGATTTTCAAATGCAGTTTCTATAACTGGTTGAGATTTTCAAATCCAGATTTATAATTGGTCGGGATTTTCAAATCTAGTGTTATAACTGATCAGGATTTTCAAATCTAGTTTCTATAACTGGTCAGGATTTTCAAATCCAGTTTTATAACTGGTCGGGATTTTCAAATCTAGTTTTTGTAACTGGTCGAGATTTTCAAAATTCAGTTTTTACAACTGGTCGGGATTTTTAAATCCAGTTTCTATAACTGGTTGGGATTTTCAAATCCAGTTTCTATAACTGGTCGGGATTTTCAAATTCAGTTTCTATAACTGGTCGGGATTTTTAAATCTAGTGTCATAACTAGTCGGGATTTTCAAATCCAATTTCTATAACTGGTCGGGATTTTCAAATTCAGTTTTATAACTGGTCAGGATTTTGAAATCCAGTTTCTATAACTGGTCGGGATTTTCAAACCCAGTTTTATAACTAGTCGGGATTTTCAAATCCAATTTCTATAACTGGTCGGGATTTTTAAATCTAGTTTTTTAACTGGTTGGGATTTTCAAATCCAGATTTATAATTCGTCGGGATTTTCAAATCCAGTTTCTATAACAGGTCAGGATTTTCAAATCTAGTTTTATAATTGGTCGAGATTTTCAAATCGAGTGTTATAACTGATCAGGATTTTCAAATCCAGTTTCTATAACTGGTCGGGATTTTCAAATCTAGTTTTATAACTGGTCGGGATTTTCAAATCTAGTTTTATAACTGGTCAGGGTTTTCAAATCAAGTTTCTATAACTGGTCGGGATTTTCAATTCCAGTTTTTATAACCGGTCGGGATTTTCAAATTCAGTGTTATAACTGGTCGGGATTTTCAAATCTAGTTTTTATAACTTGTCGGGATTTTCAAATCCAGTTTCTATAACTGGTCAGGATTTTCAAATCCAGTTTCTATAATTGGTCGGGATTTTAAAATCCAGTTTCTATAACTGGTCGGGATTTTCAAATCCAGTTTCTATAACTGGTCGGGATTTTCAAATCCAGTTTTTATAACTAGTCGGGATTTTCAAAATCAGTTTCTATAACTGGTCGGGATTTTCAAATCTAGTGTCATAACTGGTCGGGATTTTCAAATCCAGTTTTATAACTGGTCGGGATTTTCAAATCCATTTGCTATAACTGGTCGGGATTTTCAAATCTAGTTTTATAATTGGTCGGGATTTTCAAATCCAGTGTTATAACTGATCAGGATTTTCAAATTTAGTTTCTATAACTCGTCGGGATTTTCAAATCCAGTTTTATAACTGGTCGGGATTTTCAAATCCAGTTTTCATAACTGGTCTGGATTTTCAAATTCAGTTTCTATAACTGGTCAGGATTTTCAAATCCAGTTTCTATAACTGGTCGGGATTTTCAAATCCAGTTTTTATAACTGGTCGGGATTTTCAAATTCAGTGTTATAACTGGTCGGGATTTTCAAATCCAGTTTCTATAACTGGTCGGGATTTTCAAATCCAGTTTCGATAACTGGTCGGTATTTTGAAATCCAGTTTCTATAACTGGTCGGGATTTTCAAATCCAGTTTTTATAACTGGTCGGGATTTTCAAATCCAGTTTTATAACTGGTCGGGATTTTTAAATCCAGTTTCTATAACTGGTCGGGATTTTCAAATACAGTTTTATAACTGGTCGGGATTTTCAAATCTAGTTTCTATAACTGGTCGGGATTTTTAAATCCAGTTTCTATAACTGGTCGGGATTTTCAAATCCAGTTTCTATAACTGGTCGGGATTTTCAAATCCAGTTTCTATAACAGGTCGTGATTTCCAAATCTAGTGTCATAACTGGTCAGGATTTTCAAATCCAATTTCTATAACTGGTCGGGATTTTCAAATCCAGTTTTATAACTGGTCAGGATTTTCAAATGCAGTTTCTATAACTGGTCGGGATTTTTAAATCTAGTTTTATAACTGGTTGGGATTTTCAAATTCAGATTTATAACTGGTCGGGATTTTCAAATCCAGTTTCTATAAGAGGTCCCGATTTTCAAATCTAGTTTTATAATTGGTCGGGATTTTCAAATCCAGTGTTATAACTGATTAGGATTTTCAAATCCAGTTTCTATAACTGGTCGGGATTTTCAAATCCAGTTTATATAACTGGTCGGGATTTTCAAATCCAGTTTCTATAACTGGTCGGGATTTTCAAATCTAGTTTTTATAACTGGTCGGGATTTTCAAATCCAGTTTCTATAACTGGTCAGGATTTTCAAATCTAGTTTCTATAACTGGTCGGGATTTTAAAATCCAGTTTCTATAACTGGTCGGGATTTTCAAATCCAGTTTCTATATCTGGTAGGGATTTTCAAATTAAGTTTTTATAACAGGACGGGATTTTCAAATCCAGTTTCTATAACTGGTCGGGATTTTCAAATCTAGTGTCATAACTGGTCGGGATTTTCAAATCCAGTTTCTATAACTGGTTGGGATTTTCAAATCCAGTTTTATAACTGGTCAGAATTTTCAAATCCAGTTTCTATAACTGGTCGGGATTTTCAAATCCAGTTTTATAACTGGTCGGGATTTTCAAATCCAGTTTCTATAACTGGTCGGGATATTTAAATCTAGTTTTATAACTGGTTAGGATTTTCAAATCCAGTTTTATAACTGGTCGGGATTTTCAAATGCAGTTTCTATAACTGGTCGAGATTTTTAAATCCAGATTTATAATTGGTCGGGATTTTCAAATCTAGTGTTATAACTGATCAGGATTTTCAAATCTAGTTTCTATAACTGGTCAGGATTTTCAAATCCAGTTTTATAACTGGTCGGGATTTTCAAATCTAGTTTTTGTAACTGGTCGAGATTTTCAAAATTCAGTTTTTACAACTGGTCGGGATTTTCAAATCCAGTTTCTATAACTTGTTGGGATTTTCAAATCCAGTTTCTATAACTGGTCGGGATTTTCAAATCCAGTTTCTATAACTGGTCGGGATTTTTAAATCTAGTATCATAACTGGTCGGGATTTTCAAATCCAATTTCTATAACTGGTCGGGATTTTCAAATCCAGTTTTATAACTGGTCAGGATTTTAAAATCCAGTTTCTATAACTGGTCGGGATTTTCAAATCCAGTTTTATAACTAGTCGGGATTTTCAAATCCAATTTCTATAACTGGTCGGGATTTTCAAATTCAGTGTTATAACTGGTCGGGATTTTCAAATCCAGTTTCTATAACTGGTCGGGATTTTAAAATCCAGTTTCTATAACTGGTCGGGATTTTCAAATCCAGTGTTATAACTGATCAGGATTTTCAAATCCAGTTTCTATAACTGGTCGGGATTTTCAAATCCAGTTTTATAACTGGTCGGGATTTTCAAATCCAGTTTTTATAACTGGTCGGGATTTTTAAATCGAGTTTCTATAACTGGTCAGGAATTTCAAATCTAGTTTCTATAACTGGTCGGGATTTTCAAATCCAGTTTTTATAACTGGTCGGGATTTTCAAATCCAGTTTTTATAACTGGTCGGGATTTTCAAATCCAGTTTCTATAACTGGTCGGGATTTTTAAATCCAGTTTTATAACTGGTCGGGATTTTCAAATCTAGTTTCTATAACTGGTCGGGATTTTCAAATCCAGTTTCTATAACTGGTCGGGATTTTCAAATCCAGTTTCTATAACTGGTCGGGATTTTCAAATCCAGTTTCTATAACTGGTCGGGATTTTTAAATCCAGTTTCTATAACTGGTCGTGATTTCCAAATCTAGTGTCATAACTTGTCAGGATTTTCAAATCCAATTTGTATAACTGGTCGGGATTTTCAAATCCAGTTTTATAACTGGTCAGGATTTTCAAATGCAGTTTCTATAACTGGTCGGGATTTTTAAATCTAGTTTTATAACTGGTTGGGATTTTCAAATCCAGATTTATAACTGGTCGAGATTTTAAAATCCAGTTTCTATAAGAGGTCCCGATTTTGAAATCTAGTTTTATAATTGTTCGGGATTTTTAAATCCAGTGTTATAACTGATCAGGATTTTCAAATCCAGTTTCTATAACTGGTCGGGATTTTCAAATACAGTTTTATAATTTGTCGGGATTTTCAAATGCAGTTTTTATAACTGGTCGGGATTTTCAAATCCAGTTTCTATAACTGGTCAGGATTTTCAAATCATGTTTCTATAACTGGTCGGGATTTTCAAATCCAGTTTTTATAACCGGTCGGGATTTTCAAATTCAGTGTTATAACTGGTCGGGATTTTCAAATCCAGTTTCTATAACTGGTCGAGATTTTCAAATCCAGTTTCTATAACCGGTCGGGATTTTGGAATCCAGTTTCTATAACTGGTCGGGATTTTCAATTCCAGATTTTATAACTGGTCGGGATTTTCAAATCCAGTTTCTATAACTGGTCGGGATTTTCAAATCCAATTTTATAACTGGTCGGGATTTTCAAATCTAGTTTCTATAACTGGTCGGGATTTTCAAATCCAGTTTCAATAACTGGTTAGGATTTTTAAATCCAGTTTCTATAACTGGTCGGGATTTTCAAATCTAGTTTTTATAACTGGTCGGGATTTTCAAATCCAGTTTTTGTAACTGGTCAGGATTTTCAAAATTCAGTTTTTACAACTGGTCGGGATTTTCAAATCCAGTTTCTATAACTGGTCGGGATTTTCAAATCCAGTTTCTATAACTGGTCGGGATTTTCAAATCCAGTTTCTATAACTGGTCGTGATTTCCAAATCTAGTGTCATAACTGGTCGTGATTTTCAAATCCAATTTCTATAACTGGTCGGGATTTTCAAATCCAGTTTTATAACTGATCAGGATTTTCAAATGCAGTTTCTATAACTGGTCGGGATTTTTAAATCTAGTTTTATAACTGGTTGGGATTTTCAAATCCAGATTTATAACTGGTCGGGATTTTCAAATCCAGTTTCTATAACAGGTCCCGATTTTCAAATCTAGTTTTATAATTGGTCGGAATTTTCAAATCCAGTGTTATAACTGATCAGGATTTTCAAATCCAGTTTCTATATCTGTTCGCGATTTTCAAATCCAGTTTTATAACTGGTCGGGATTTTCAAATCCAGTTTTTATAACTGGTCGGGATTTTCAAATCCAGTTTCTATAACTGGTCAGGATTTTCAAATCAAGTTTCTATAACTGGTCGGGATTTTCAAATCCAGTTTTTATAACTGGTCATGATTTTCAAATTCAGTGTTATAACTGGTCGGGATTTTCAAATCCAGTTTCTATAACTGGTCGGGATTTTCAAATTCAGTGTTATAACTGGTCGGGATTTTCAAATCCAGTTTCTATAACTGGTCGGGATTTTCAAATCCAGTTTCTATAACTGGTCGTGATTTCCAAATCTAGTGTCATAACTGGTCAGGATTTTCAAATCCAATTTTTATAACTGGTCGGGATTTTCAAATCCAGTTTTATAACTGGTCAGGATTTTCAAATGCAGTTTCTATAACTGGTCGGGATTTTTAAATCTAGTTTTATAACTGGTTGGGATTTTCAAATTCAGATTTATAACTGGTCGGGATTTTCAAATCCAGTTTCTATAAGAGGTCCCGATTTTCAAATCTAGTTTTATAATTGGTCGGGATTTTCAAATCCAGTGTTATAACTGATTAGGATTTTCAAATCCAGTTTCTATAACTGGTCGGGATTTTCAAATCCAGTTTATATAACTGGTCGGGATTTTCAAATCCAGTTTCTATAACTGGTCGGGATTTTCAAATCTAGTTTTTATAACTGGTCGGGATTTTCAAATCCAGTTTCTATAACTGGTCAGGATTTTCATATCTAGTTTCTATAACTGGTCGGGATTTTAAAATCCAGTTTCTATAACTGGTCGGGATTTTCAAATCCAGTTTCTATATCTGGTAGGGATTTTCAAATTAAGTTTTTATAACAGGACGGGATTTTCAAATCCAGTTTCTATAACTGGTCGGGATTTTCAAATCTAGTGTCATAACTGGTCGGGATTTTCAAATCCAGTTTCTATAACTGGTTGGGATTTTCAAATCCAGTTTTATAACTGGTCAGAATTTTCAAATCCAGTTTCTATACCTGGTCGGGATTTTCAAATCCAGTTTTATAACTGGTCGGGATTTTCAAATCCAGTTTCTATAACTGGTCGGGATTTTTAAATCTAGTTTTATAACTGGTTAGGATTTTCAAATCCAGTTTTATAACTGGTCGGGATTTTCAAATGCAGTTTCTATAACTGGTCGAGATTTTTAAATCCAGATTTATAATTGGTCGGGATTTTCAAATCTAGTGTTATAACTGATCAGGATTTTCAAATCTAGTTTCTATAACTGGTCAGGATTTTCAAATCCAGTTTTATAACTGGTCGGGATTTTCAAATCTAGTTTTTGTAACTGGTCGAGATTTTCAAAATTCAGTTTTTACAACTGGTCGGGATTTTCAAATCCAGTTTCTATAACTGGTTGGGATTTTCAAATCCAGTTTCTATAACTGGTCGGGATTTTCAAATCCAGTTTCTATAACTGGTCGGGATTTTTAAATCTAGTATCATAACTGGTCGGGATTTTCAAATCCAATTTCTATAACTGGTCGGGATTTTCAAATCCAGTTTTATAACTGGTCAGGATTTTAAAATCCAGTTTCTATAACTGGTCGGGATTTTCAAATCCAGTTTTATAACTAGTCGGGATTTTCAAATCCAATTTCTATAACTGGTCGGGATTTTCAAATTCAGTGTTATAACTGGTCGGGATTTTCAAATCCAGTTTCTATAACTGGTCGGGATTTTAAAATCCAGTTTCTATAACTGGTCGGGATTTTCAAATCCAGTGTTATAACTGATCAGGATTTTCAAATCCAGTTTCTATAACTGGTCGGGATTTTCAAATCCAGTTTTATAACTGGTCGGGATTTTCAAATCCAGTTTTTATAACTGGTCGGGATTTTTAAATCGAGTTTCTATAACTGGTCAGGAATTTCAAATATAGTTTCTATAACTGGTCGGGATTTTCAAATCCAGTTTTTATAACTGGTCGGGATTTTCAAATCCAGTTTTTATAACTGGTCGGGATTTTCAAATCCAGTTTCTATAACTGGTCGGGATTTTCAAATCCAGTTTTATAACTGGTCGGGATTTTCAAATCTAGTTTCTATAACTGGTCGGGATTTTCAAATCCAGTTTCTATAACTGGTCGGGATTTTCAAATCCAGTTTCTATAACTGGTCGGGATTTTCAAATCCAGTTTCTATAACTGGTCGGGATTTTTAAATCCAGTTTCTATAACTGGTCGTGATTTCCAAATCTAGTGTCATAACTTGTCAGGATTTTCAAATCCAATTTGTATAACTGGTCGGGATTTTCAAATCCAGTTTTATAACTGGTCAGGATTTTCAAATGCAGTTTCTATAACTGGTCGGGATTTTTAAATCTAGTTTTATAACTGGTTGGGATTTTCAAATCCAGATTTATAACTGGTCGAGATTTTCAAATCCAGTTTCTATAAGAGGTCCCGATTTTCAAATCTAGTTTTATAATTGTTCGGGATTTTTAAATCCAGTGTTATAACTGATCAGGATTTTCAAATCCAGTTTCTATAACTGGTCGGGATTTTCAAATCCAGTTTTATAATTTGTCGGGATTTTCAAATGCAGTTTTTATAACTGGTCGGGATTTTCAAATCCAGTTTCTATAACTGGTCAGGATTTTCAAATCATGTTTCTATAACTGGTCGGGATTTTCAAATCCAGTTTTTATAACCGGTCGGGATTTTCAAATTCAGTGTTATAACTGGTCGGGATTTTCAAATCCAGTTTCTATAACTGGTCGAGATTTTCAAATCCAGTTTCTATAACTGGTCGGGATTTTGGAATCCAGTTTCTATAACTGGGTCGGGATTTTCAAATCCAATTTTATAACTGGTCGGGATTTTCAAATCTAGTTTCTATAACTGGTCGGGATTTTCAAATCCAGTTTCAATAACTGGTTAGGATTTTTAAATCCAGTTTCTATAACTGGTCGGGATTTTCAAATCTAGTTTTTATAACTGGTCGGGATTTTCAAATCCAGTTTTTGTAACTGGTCAGGATTTTCAAAATTCAGTTTTTACAACTGGTCGGGATTTTCAAATCCAGTTTCTATAACTGGTCGGGATTTTCAAATCCAGTTTCTATAACTGGTCGGGATTTTCAAATCCAGTTTCTATAACTGGTCGTGATTTCCAAATCTAGTGTCATAACTGGTCGTGATTTTCAAATCCAATTTCTATAACTGGTCGGGATTTTCAAATCCAGTTTTATAACTGGTCAGGATTTTCAAATGCAGTTTCTATAACTGGTCGGGATTTTTAAATCTAGTTTTATAACTGGTTGGGATTTTCAAATCCAGATTTATAACTGGTCGGGATTTTCAAATCCAGTTTCTATAACAGGTCCCGATTTTCAAATCTAGTTTTATAATTGGTCGGAATTTTCAAATCCAGTGTTATAACTGATCAGGATTTTCAAATCCAGTTTCTATAACTGTTCGCGATTTTCAAATCCAGTTTTATAACTGGTCGGGATTTTCAAATCCAGTTTTTATAACTGGTCGGGATTTTCAAATCCAGTTTCTATAACTGGTCAGGATTTTCAAATCAAGTTTCTATAACTGGTCGGGATTTTCAAATCCAGTTTTTATAACCAGTCATGATTTTCAAATTCAGTGTTATAACTGGTCGGGATTTTCAAATCCAGTTTCTATAACTGGTCGGGATTTTCAAATTCAGTGTTATAACTGGTCGGGATTTTCAAATCCAGTTTCTATAACTGGTCGGGATTTTCAAATCCAGTTTCTATAACTGGTCGGGATTTTGAAATCCAGTTTCTATAACTGGTCGGGATTTTCAATTCCAGATTTTATAACTGGTCGGGATTTTCAAATCCAGTTTCTATAACTGGTCAGGATTTTCAATTCCAGTTTCTATAACTGGTCGGAATTTTCAATTCCAGTTTTTATAACTGGTCGGGATTTTCAACTCTAGTTTTTATAACTGGTGAGGATTTTCAAATCAAGTGTCTATAACAGGTCGGGATTTTCAAATCTAGTGTCATAACTGGTCGGAATTTTTAAATCCAGTTTCTATAACTGGTCGGGATTTTCAAATCCAGTTTTATAAGTGGTCAGGATTTTCAAATCCAGTTTCTATAACTGGTCAGGATTTTTAAATCCAGTTTTATAACTGGTCGGGATTTTCAAATCCAGTTTTATAACTGGTCGGGATTTTCAAATCCATTTTCTATAACTGGTCAGGATTTTCAAATCCAGTTTTATAACTGGTCGGGATTTTCAAATCCAGTTTCTATAATTGGTCGGGATTTTCAAATCCATTTTCTATAACTGGTCGAGATTTTCAAATATAGTTTTATAATTGGTCGGGATTTTCAAATCCAATGTTATAACTGATCATGATTTTCAAATTCAGTTTCTATAACTCGTCGGGATTTTCAAATCTAGTTTTATAACTGGTCAGGATTTTCAAATCCAGTGTTTATAACTGGTCGGGATTTTCAAATTCAGTTTCTATAACTGGTCAGGATTTTCAAATCCAGTTTTTATAACTGGTCAGGATTTTCAAAATCAGTTTCTATAACTGGTCAGGATTTTCAAATTCACTTTTTATAACTGGTCGGGATTTTCAAATCCAGTTTTTATAACTGGTCGGGATTTTCAAATTCAGTGTTATAACTGGTCGGGATTTTCAAATCCAGTTTCTATAACTGGTCGGGATTTTCAAATCCAGTTTCTATAACTGGTCGGGATTTTGAAATCCAGTTTTTATAACTGGTCAGGATTTTCAAATCCAGTTTTTATAACTGGTCGGGATTTTCAAATCCATTTTCTATAACTCGTCAGGATTTTCAAATCTAGTTTTATAATTGGTCGGGATTTTCAAATCCAGTGTTATAACTGATCAGGATTTTCAAATTCAGCTTTTATAACTCGTCGGGATTTTCAAATACAGTTTTATAACTGGTCGGGATTTTCAAATCCAGTTTTATAACTGGTCGGGATTTTCAATTCCATTTTCTATAAGTGGTCGGGATTTTCAAATCTTGTTTTGTAATTAGTCGGGATTTTCAAATCTAGTGTTATAACTGATCAGGATTTTCAAATTCAGTTTCTATAACTCCTCGTGATTTTCAAATCCAGTTTTATAACTGGTCGGGATTTTCAAATCCAGTGTTTATAACTGGTCGGGATTTTCAAATTCAGTTTCTATAACTGGTCAGGATTTTCAAATCCAGTTTTTATAACTGGTCAGGATTTTCAAATTCAGTTTCTATAACTGGTCAGGATTTTCAAATCCAGTTTTTATAACTAGTCGGGATTTTCAAATCCAGTTTTTATAACTGGTCGGGATTTTCAAATTCAGTATTATAACTGGTCGGGATTTTCAAATCCAGTTTCTATAACTGGTCGGGATTTTCAAATCCAGTTTTATAACTGGTCGGGATTTTCAAATCCATTTTCTATAACTGGTCGGGATTTTCAAATCTAGTTTTATAATTGGTCGGGATTTTCAAATCCAGTGTTATAACTGATCAGGATTTTCAAATCCAGTTTCTATAACTGGTCGGGATTTTCAAATCCAGTTTTATAACTGGTCGGGATTTTCAAATCCAGTTTTTATAACCGGTCGGGATTTTCAAATTCAGTGTTATAACTGGTCGGGATTTTCAAATCCAGTTTCTATAACTGGTCGGGATTTTGAAATCCAGTTTCTATAACTGGTCGGGATTTTCAAATCCAGTGTTATAACTGATCAGGATTTTCAAATCCAGTTTCTATAACTGGTCGGGATTTTCAAATCCAGTTTTATAACTGGTCGGGATTTTCAAATCCAGTTTTTATAACTGGTCGGGATTTTCAAATCCAGTTTCTATAACTGGTCAGGATTTTCAAATCAAGTTTCTATAACTGGTCGGAATTTTCAAATCCAGTTTTTATAACCGGTCGAGATTTTCAAATCTAGTTTCTATAACTGGTCGGGATTTTCAAATCCAGTTTCTATAACGGGTCGGGATTTTCAAATCTAGTGTCATAACTGGTCGGAATTTTCAAATCCAGTTTTATAACTGGTCGGGATTTTCAAATCCATTTGCTATAACTGGTCGGGATTTTCAAATCTAGCTTTATAATTGGTCGGGATTTTCAAATCCAGTGTTATAACTGATGAGGATTTTCAAATTTAGTTTCTATAACTCGTCGGGATTTTCAAATCCAATTTTTATAACTGGTCGGGATTTTCAAATTCAGTGTTATAACTGGTCGGGATTTTCAAATCGAGTTTCTATAACTGGTCGGGATTTTCAAATCCAATTTCTATAACTGGTCGGTATTTTGAAATCGAGTTTCTATAACTGGTCGGGATTTTCAAATCCAGTTTTTATAACTGGTCGGGATTTTCAAATCCAGTTTCTATAACTGGTCGGGATTTTCAAATCCAGTTTTATAACTGGTCGGGATTTTCAAATCTAGTTTCTATAACTGGTCGGGATTTTCAAATCCAGTTTCTATAACTCGTCGGGATTTTCAAATCAAGTTTCTATAACTGGTCTGTATTTTGAAATCCAGTTTATATAACTGGTCGGGATTTTCAAATCCAGTTTTTATAACTGGTTGGGATTTTCAAATCCAGTTTCTATAACTGGTCGGGATTTTCAAATCAAGTTTCTATAACTGGTCGGTATTTTGAAAGCCAGTTTCTATAACTGGTCGGGATTTTCAAATCCAGTTTTTATAACTGGTCGGGATTTTCAAATCCAGTTTCTATAACTGG
Source organism: Nuphar pumila (assembly GCF_984573655.1). Taxonomy (NCBI): domain Eukaryota; kingdom Viridiplantae; phylum Streptophyta; class Magnoliopsida; order Nymphaeales; family Nymphaeaceae; genus Nuphar; species Nuphar pumila. Next base: position 67,453,497 of record NC_143258.1, read on the forward strand.
TCGGGATTTTCAAATACAGTTTTATAACTGGTCGGGATTTTCAAATCTAGTTTCTATAACTGGTCGGGATTTTCAAATCCAGTTTCTATAACTGGTCGGGATTTTCAAATCCAGTTTCTATATCTGGTCGGGATTTTCAAATCTAGTTTTTATAACTGGTCGGGATTTTCAAATCCAGTTTTTGTAACTAGTCGGGATTTTCAAAATTCAGTTTTTACAACTGGTCGGGATTTTCAAATCAAGTTTCTATAACTGGTTGGGATTTTCAAATCCAATTTTTATAACTGGTCGGGATTTTCAAATCCAGTTTCTATAACTGGTCGTCATTTCCAAATCTACTGTCATAACTGGTCGGGATTTTCAAATCCAATTTCTATAACTGGTCGGGATTTTCAAATCCAGTTTTATAACTGGTCAGGATTTTCAAATGCAGTTTCTATAACTGGTCGGGATTTTTAAATCTAGTTTTATAACTGGTTGGGATTTTCAAATCCAGATTTATAACTGGTCGGGATTTTCAAATCCAGTTTCTATAACAGATCCCGATTTTCAAATTTAGTTTTATAATTGGTCGGGATTTTCAAATCCAGTGTTATAACTGATCAGGATTTTCAAATCCAGTTTCTATAACTGGTCGGGATTTTCAAATCCAGTTTTTATAACTGGTCGGGATTTTCAAATCCAGTTTCTATAACTGGTGAGGATTTTCAAATCAAGTTTCTATAACTGGTCGGGATCTTCAAATCCAGTTTCTATAACTAGTTTTTATAATTGGTCGGGATTTTCAAATCCAGTGTTATAACTGATCAGGATTTTCAAATTCAGTTTCTATAACTCGTCGGGATTTTCAAATCCAGTTTTATAAATGGTCGGGATTTTCAAATCCATTTTCTATAACTGGTCGGGATTTTCAAATCCAAATTTATAACTGGTCGGGATTTTCAAATCCATTTTCTATAACTGGTCGGGATTTTCAAATCTAGTTTTATAATTGGTCGAGATTTTCAAATCCGGTGTTATAACTGATCAGGATTTTCATATTCAGTTTCTATAACTCGTCGGGATTTTCAAATCCAGTTTTATCACTGGTCGGGATTTTCAAATCCAGTTTTTATAACTAGTCGGGATTTTCAAATTCAGTTTCTATAACTGGTCAGGATTTTCAAATCCAGTTTCTATAACTGGTCGGGATTTTCAAATTCAGTTTTTATAACTGGTCGGGATTTTCAAATTCAGTGTTATGACTGGTCGGGATTTTCAACTCCAGTTTCTATAACTGGTCGGGATTTTGAAATCCAGTTTCTATAACTGGTTGGGATTTTCAAATCCAGTTTTTATAACTTGTCGGGATTTTCAAATCCGGTTTCTATAACTGGTCGGGATTTTCAAATCCAGTTTTATAACTGGTTGGGATTTTTAAATCTATTTTCTATAACTGGTCGGGATTTTCAAATCTAGTTTTATAATTAGTCGGGATTTTCAAATCCAGTGTTATAACTGATCAGGATTTTCAAATCCAGTTTTTGTAACTGGTCGGGATTTTCAAAATTCAGTTTTTACAACTGGTCGGGATTTTCAAATCCAGTTTCTATAACTGGTCGTGATTTCAAAATCTAGTGTCATAACTGGTCGGGATTTTTAAATCCAATTTCTATAACTGGTCGGGATTTTCAAATCCAGTTTTATAACTGGTGAGGATTTTCAAATGCAGTTTCTATAACTGGTCGGGATTTTTAAATCTAGTTTTATAACTGGTTGGGATTTTCAAATCCAGATTTATAACTGGTCGGGATTTTCAAATCCAGTTTCTATAACAGGTCCCGATTTTCAAATCTAGTTTTATAATTGGTCGGGATTTTCAAATCCAGTGTTATAACTGATCAGGATTTTCAAATCCAGTTTCTATAACTGGTCGGGATTTTCAAATCCAATTTTATAACTGGTCGAGATTTTAAAATGCAGTTTTTATAACTGGTCGGGATTTTCAAATCCAGTTTCTATAACTGGTCAGGATTTTCAAATCCAGTTTCTATAACTGGTCGGGATTTTCAAATCCAGTTTTATAACTGGTCGGGATTTTCAAATCCATTTTCTATAACTGGTCGGGATTTTCAAATATAGTTTTATAATTGGTCGGGATTTTCAAATCCAGTGTTATAACTGATCACGATTTTCAAATCCAGTTTCTATAACTGGTCGGGATTTTCAAATCCAGTTTTATAACTGGTCGGGATTTTCAAATCCAGTTTTTATAACCGGTCGGGATTTTCAAATTCAGTGTTATAACTGGTCGGGATTTTCAAATCCAGTTTCTATAACTGGTCGGGATTTTGAAATCCAGTTTCTATAACTGGTCGGGATTTTCAATTCCAGATTTTATAACTGGTCGGGATTTTCAAATCCAGTTTCTATAACTGGTCGGGATTTTTAAATCTAGTTTCTATAACTGGTCGAGATTTTCAAATCCAGTTTCTATAACTGATCGGGATTTTCAAATCCAGTTTCTATAACTGGTCGGGATTTTCAACTCCAGTTTTTATAACTGGTCGGGATTTTCAAATCCAGTTTTTATAATCGGTCGGGATTTTCAAATTCAGTGTTATAACTGGTCGGGATTTTCAAATCCAGTTTCTATAACTGGTCGGGATTTATAAATTAAGTATCTATAACAGGTCAGGATTTTCAAATCTAGTGTCATAACTGGTCGGGATTTTTAAATCCAGTTTCTATAACTGGTCGGGATTTTCAAATCCAGTTTTATAACTGGTCAGGATCTTAAAATTCAGTTTCTATAACTGGTCGGGATTTTCAAATCCAGTTTCTATAACTGGTCGGGATTTTTAAATCCAGTTTTATAACTGGTTGGGATTTTCAAATCCAGTTTTATAACTGGTCGGGATTTTCAAATCCATTTTCTATAACTGGTCGGGATTTTCAAATCTAGTTTTATAATTGGTCGGGATTTTCAAATCCAGTGTTATAGCTGATCAGGATTTTCAAATTCAGTTTCTATAACTCGTCGGGATTTTCAAATCCAGTTTTATAACTGGTCGGGATTTTCAAATCCAGTTTTTATAACTGGTCGGGATTTTAAAATTCAGTTTCTATAACTGGTCAGGATTTTCAAATCCAGTCTCTATAACTGGTCGGGATTTTCAAATCCAGTTTTTATAACTGGTCGGGATTTTCAAATTCAGTGTTATAACTCGTCGGGATTTTCAACTCCAGTTTCTATAACTGGTCGGGATTTTGAAATCCAGTTTCTATAACTGGTTGGGATTTTCAAATTCAGTTTTTATAACTGGTCGGGATTTTCAAATCCAGTTTCTATAACTGGTTGGGATTTTCAAATCCAGTTTAAAAACTGGTCGGGATTTTCAAATCTAGTTTCTATAACTGGTCGATATTTTCAAATCCAGTTTATATAACTGGTCGGGATTTTCAAATCCAGTTTTATAACTGGTCGGGATTTTCAAATCCAGTTTCTATAACTGGACGGGATTTTTAAATCTAGTTTTATAACTGGTTGGGATTTTCAAATCCAGTTTTATAACTGGTCGGGATTTTCAAATGCAGTTTCTATAACTGGTCGAGATTTTCAAATCCAGATTTATAATTGGTCGGGATTTTCAAATCTAGTGTTATAACTGATCAGGATTTTCAAATCTAGTTTCTATAACTGGTCAGGATTTTCAAATCCAGTTTTATAACTGGTCGGGATTTTCAAATCTAGTTTTTGTAACTGGTCGAGATTTTCAAAATTCAGTTTTTACAACTGGTCGGGATTTTCAAATCCAGTTTCTCTAACTGGTTGGGATTTTCAAATCCAGTTTCTATAACTGGTCGGGATTTTCAAATTCAGTTTCTATAACTGGTCGGGATTTTTAAATCTAGTGTCATAACTGGTCGGGATTTTCAAATCCAATTTCTATAACTGGTCGGGATTTTCAAATTCAGTTTTATAACTGGTCAGGATTTTGAAATCCAGTTTCTATAACTGGTCGGGATTTTCAAATCCAGTTTTATAACTAGTCGGGATTTTCAAATCCAATTTCTATAACTGGTCGGGATTTTTAAATCTAGTTTTTTAACTGGTTGGGATTTTCAAATCCAGATTTATAATTCGTCGGGATTTTCAAATCCAGTTTCTATAACAGGTCAGGATTTTCAAATCTAGTTTTATAATTGGTCGAGATTTTCAAATCGAGTGTTATAACTGATCAGGATTTTCAAATCCAGTTTCTATAACTGGTCGGGATTTTCAAATCTAGTTTTATAACTGGTCGGGATTTTCAACTCTAGTTTTATAACTGGTCAGGGTTTTCAAATCAAGTTTCTATAACTGGTCGGGATTTTCAATTCCAGTTTTTATAACCGGTCGGGATTTTCAAATTCAGTGTTATAACTGGTCGGGATTTTCAAATCTAGTTTTTATAACTTGTCGGGATTTTCAAATCCAGTTTCTATAACTAGTCAGGATTTTCAAATCCAGTTTCTATAATTGGTCGGGATTTTAAAATCCAGTTTCTATAACTGGTCGGGATTTTCAAATCCAGTTTCTATAACTGGTCGGGATTTTCAAATCCAGTTTTTATAACTAGTCGGGATTTTCAAAATCAGTTTCTATAACTGGTCGGGATTTTCAAATCTAGTGTCATAACTGGTCGGGATTTTCAAATCCAGTTTTATAACTGGTCGGGATTTTCAAATCCATTTGCTATAACTGGTCGGGATTTTCAAATCTAGTTTTATAATTGGTCGGGATTTTCAAATCCAGTGTTATAACTGATCAGGATTTTCAAATTTAGTTTCTATAACTCGTCGGGATTTTCAAATCCAGTTTTATAACTGGTCGGGATTTTCAAATCCAGTTTTCATAACTGGTCTGGATTTTCAAATTCAGTTTCTATAACTGGTCAGGATTTTCAAATCCAGTTTCTATAACTGGTCGGGATTTTCAAATCCAGTTTTTATAACTGGTCGGGATTTTCAACTTCAGTGTTATAACTGGTCGGGATTTTCAAATCCAGTTTCTATAACTGGTCGGGATTTTCAAATCCAGTTTCGATAACTGGTCGGTATTTTGAAATCCAGTTTCTATAACTGGTCGGGATTTTCAAATCCAGTTTTTATAACTGGTCGGGATTTTCAAATCCAGTTTTATAACTGGTCGGGATTTTTAAATCCAGTTTCTATAACTGGTCGGGATTTTCAAATACAGTTTTATAACTGGTCGGGATTTTCAAATCTAGTTTCTATAACTGGTCGGGATTTTTAAATCCAGTTTCTATAACTGGTCGGGATTTTCAAATCCAGTTTCTATAACTGGTCGGGATTTTCAAATCCAGTTTCTATAACTGGTCGTGATTTCCAAATCTAGTGTCATAACTGGTCAGGATTTTCAAATCCAATTTCTATAACTGGTCGGGATTTTCAAATCCAGTTTTATAACTGGTCAGGATTTTCAAATGCAGTTTCTATAACTGGTCGGGATTTTTAAATCTAGTTTTATAACTGGTTGGGATTTTCAAATTCAGATTTATAACTGGTCGGGATTTTCAAATCCAGTTTTTATAAGAGGTCCCGATTTTCAAATCTAGTTTTATAATTGGTCGGGATTTTCAAATCCAGTGTTATAACTGATTAGGATTTTCAAATCCAGTTTCTATAACTGGTCGGGATTTTCAAATCCAGTTTATATAACTGGTCGGGATTTTCAAATCCAGTTTCTATAACTGGTCGGGATTTTCAAATCTAGTTTTTATAACTGGTCGGGATTTTCAAATCCAGTTTCTATAACTGGTCAGGATTTTCAAATCTAGTTTCTATAACTGGTCGGGATTTTAAAATCCAGTTTCTATAACTGGTCGGGATTTTCAAATCCAGTTTCTATATCTGGTAGGGATTTTCAAATTAAGTTTTTATAACAGGACGGGATTTTCAAATCCAGTTTCTATAACTGGTCGGGATTTTCAAATCTAGTGTCATAACTGGTCGGGATTTTCAAATCCAGTTTCTATAACTGGTTGGGATTTTCAAATCCAGTTTTATAACTGGTCAGAATTTTCAAATCCAGTTTCTATAACTGGTCGGGATTTTCAAATCCAGTTTTATAACTGGTCGGGATTTTCAAATCCAGTTTCTATAACTGGTCGGGATTTTTAAATCTAGTTTTATAACTGGTTAGGATTTTCAAATCCAGTTTTATAACTGGTCGGGATTTTCAAATGCAGTTTCTATAACTGGTCGAGATTTTTAAATCCAGATTTATAATTGGTCGGGATTTTCAAATCTAGTGTTATAACTGATCAGGATTTTCAAATCTAGTTTCTATAACTGGTCAGGATTTTCAAATCCAGTTTTATAACTGGTCGGGATTTTCAAATCTAGTTTTTGTAACTGGTCGAGATTTTCAAAATTCAGTTTTTACAACTGGTCGGTATTTTCAAATCCAGTTTCTATAACTGGTTGGGATTTTCAAATCCAGTTTCTATAACTGGTCGGGATTTTCAAATCCAGTTTCTATAACTGGTCGGGATTTTTAAATCTAGTATCATAACTGGTCGGGATTTTCAAATCCAATTTCTATAACTGGTCGGGATTTTCAAATCCAGTTTTATAACTGGTCAGGATTTTAAAATCCAGTTTCTATAACTGGTCGGGATTTTCAAATCCAGTTTTATAACTAGTCGGGATTTTCAAATCCAAATTCTATAACTGGTCGGGATTTTCAAATTCAGTGTTATAACTGGTCGGGATTTTCAAATCCAATTTCTATAACTGGTCGGGATTTTAAAATCCAGTTTCTATAACTGGTCGGGATTTTCAAATCCAGTGTTATAACTGATCAGGATTTTCAAATCCAGTTTCTATAACTGGTCGGGATTTTCAAATCCAGTTTTATAACTGGTCGGGATTTTCAAATCCAGTTTTTATAACTGGTCGGGATTTTTAAATCGAGTTTCTATAACTGGTCAGGAATTTCAAATCTAGTTTCTATAACTGGTCGGGATTTTCAAATCCAGTTTTTATAACTGGTCGGGATTTTCAAATCCAGTTTTTATAACTGGTCGGGATTTTCAAATCTAGTTTCTATAACTGGTCGGGATTTTCAAATCCAGTTTTATAACTGGTCGGGATTTTCAAATCTAGTTTCTATAACTGGTCGGGATTTTCAAATCCAGTTTCTATAACTGGTCGGGATTTTTAAATCCAGTATCTATAACTGGTCGTGATTTCCAAATCTAGTGTCATAACTTGTCAGGATTTTCAAATCCAATTTGTATAACTGGTCGGGATTTTCAAATCCAGTTTTATAACTGGTCAGGATTTTCAAATGCAGTTTCTATAACTGGTCGGGATTTTTAAATCTAGTTTTATAACTGGTTGGGATTTTCAAATCCAGATTTATAACTGGTCGAGATTTTCAAATCCAGTTTCTATAAGAGGTCCCGATTTTCAAATCTAGTTTTATAATTGTTCAGGATTTTTAAATCCAGTGTTATAACTGATCAGGATTTTCAAATCCAGTTTCTATAACTGGTCGGGATTTTCAAATCCAGTTTTATAATTTGTCGGGATTTTCAAATGCAGTTTTTATAACTGGTCGGGATTTTCAAATCCAGTTTCTATAACTGGTCAGGATTTTCAAATCATGTTTCTATAACTGGTCGGGATTTTCAAATCCAGTTTTTATAACCGGTCGGGATTTTCAAATTCAGTGTTATAACTGGTCGGGATTTTCAAATCCAGTTTCTATAACTGGTCGAGATTTTCAAATCCAGTTTCTATAACTGGTCGGGATTTTGGAATCCAGTTTCTATAACTGGTCGGGATTTTCAATTCCAGATTTTATAACTGGTCGGGATTTTCAAATCCAGTTTCTATAACTGGTCGGGATTTTCAAATCCAATTTTATAACTGGTCGGGATTTTCAAATCTAGTTTCTATAACTGGTCGGGATTTTCAAATCCAGTTTCAATAACTGGTTAGGATTTTTAAATCCAGTTTCTATAACTGGTCGGGATTTTCAAATCTAGTTTTTATAACTGGTCGGGATTTTCAAATCCAGTTTTTGTAACTGGTCAGGATTTTCAAAATTCAGTTTTTACAACTGGTCGGGATTTTCAAATCCAGTTTCTATAACTGGTCGGGATTTTCAAATCCAGTTTCTATAACTGGTCGGGATTTTCAAATCCAGTTTCTATAACTGGTCGTGATTTCCAAATCTAGTGTCATAACTGGTCGTGATTTTTAAATCCAATTTCTATAACTGGTCGGGATTTTCAAATCCAGTTTTATAACTGGTCAGGATTTTCAAATGCAGTTTCTATAACTGGTCGGGATTTTTAAATCTAGTTTTATAACTGGTTGGGATTTTCAAATCCAGATTTATAACTGGTCGGGATTTTCAAATCCAGTTTCTATAACAGGTCCCGATTTTCAAATCTAGTTTTATAATTGGTCGGAATTTTCAAATCCAGTGTTATAACTGATCAGGATTTTCAAATCCAGTTTCTATAACTGTTCGCGATTTTCAAATCCAGTTTTATAACTGGTCGGGATTTTCAAATCCAGTTTTTATAACTGGTCGGGATTTTCAAATCCAGTTTCTATAACTGGTCAGGATTTTCAAATCAAGTTTCTATAACTGGTCGGGATTTTCAAATCCAGTTTTTATAACCGGTCATGATTTTCAAATTCAGTGTTATAACTGGTCGGGATTTTCAAATCCAGTTTCTATAACTGGTCGGGATTTTCAAATTCAGTGTTATAACTGGTCGGGATTTTCAAATCCAGTTTCTATAACTGGTCGGGATTTTCAAATCCAGTTTCTATAACTGGTCGGGATTTTGAAATCCAGTTTCTATAACTGGTCGGGATTTTCAATTCCAGATTTTATAACTGGTCGGGATTTTCAAATCCAGTTTCTATAACTGGTCAGGATTTTCAATTCCAGTTTCTATAACTGGTCGGAATTTTCAATTCCAGTTTTTATAACTGGTCGGGATTTTCAACTCTAGTTTTTATAACTGGTGAGGATTTTCAAATCAAGTGTCTATAACAGGTCGGGATTTTCAAATCTAGTGTCATAACTGGTCGGAATTTTTAAATCCAGTTTCTATAACTGGTCGGGATTTTCAAATCCAGTTTTATAAGTGGTCAGGATTTTCAAATCCAGTTTCTATAACTGGTCAGGATTTTTAAATCCAGTTTTATAACTGGTCGGGATTTTCAAATCCAGTTTTATAACTGGTCGGGATTTTCAAATCCATTTTCTATAACTGGTCAGGATTTTCAAATCCAGTTTTATAACTGGTCGGGATTTTCAAATCCAGTTTCTATAACTGGTCGGGATTTTCAAATCCATTTTCTATAACTGCTCGAGATTTTCAAATATAGTTTTATAATTGGTCGGGATTTTCAAATCCAATGTTATAACTGATCATGATTTTCAAATTCAGTTTCTATAACTCGTCGGGATTTTCAAATCCAGTTTTATAACTGGTCAGGATTTTCAAATCCAGTGTTTATAACTGGTCGGGATTTTCAAATTCAGTTTCTATAACTGGTCAGGATTTTCAAATCCAGTTTTTATAACTGGTCAGGATTTTCAAAATCAGTTTCTATAACTGGTCAGGATTTTCAAATTCACTTTTTATAACTGGTCGGGATTTTCAAATCCAGTTTTTATAACTGGTCGGGATTTTCAAATTCAGTGTTATAACTGGTCGGGATTTTCAAATCCAGTTTCTATAACTGGTCGGGATTTTCAAATCCAGTTTCTATAACTGGTCGGGATTTTGAAATCCAGTTTTTATAACTGGTCAGGATTTTCAAATCCAGTTTTTATAACTGGTCGGGATTTTCAAATCCATTTTCTATAACTCGTCAGGATTTTCAAATCTAGTTTTATAATTGGTCGGGATTTTCAAATCCAGTGTTATAACTGATCAGGATTTTCAAATTCAGCTTCTATAACTCGTCGGGATTTTCAAATACAGTTTTATAACTGGTCGGGATTTTCAAATCCAGTTTTATAACTGGTCGGGATTTTCAAATCCATTTTCTATAAGTGGTCGGGATTTTCAAATCTTGTTTTGTAATTAGTCGGGATTTTCAAATCTAGTGTTATAACTGATCAGGATTTTCAAATTCAGTTTCTATAACTCCTCGTGATTTTCAAATCCAGTTTTATAACTGGTCGGGATTTTCAAATCCAGTGTTTATAACTGGTCGGGATTTTCAAATTCAGTTTCTATAACTGGTCAGGATTTTCAAATCCAGTTTTTATAACTAGTCGGGATTTTCAAATCCAGTTTTTATAACTGGTCGGGATTTTCAAATTCAGTATTATAACTGGTCGGGATTTTCAAATCCAGTTTCTATAACTGGTCGGGATTTTCAAATCCAGTTTTATAACTGGTCGGGATTTTCAAATCCATTTTCTATAACTGGTCGGGATTTTCAAATCTAGTTTTATAATTGGTCGGGATTTTCAAATCCAGTGTTATAACTGATCAGGATTTTTAAATCCAGTTTCTATAACTGGTCGGGATTTTCAAATCCAGTTTTATAACTGGTCGGGATTTTCAAATCCAGTTTTTATAACCGGTCGGGATTTTCAAATTCAGTGTTATAACTGGTCGGGATTTTCAAATCCAGTTTCTATAACTGGTCGGGATTTTGAAATCCAGTTTTTATAACTGGTCGGGATTTTCAAATCCAGTGTTATAACTGATCAGGATTTTCAAATCCAGTTTCTATAACTGGTCGGGATTTTCAAATCCAGTTTTATAACTGGTCGGGATTTTCAAATCCAGTTTTTATAACTGGTCGGGATTTTCAAATCCAGTTTCTATAACTGGTCAGGATTTTCAAATCAAGTTTCTATAACTGGTCGGAATTTTCAAATCCAGTTTTTATAACCGGTCGAGATTTTCAAATCTAGTTTCTATAACTGGTCGGGATTTTGAAATCTAGTTTCTATAACTGATCGGGATTTTCAATTGCAGATTTTATAACTGGTCGGGATTTTCAAATCCAGTTTCTATAACTGATAGGGATTTTCAAATCCAGTTTCTATAACTGGTCGGGATTTTGAAATCCACTTTTTATAACTGGTCGGGATTTTCAAATACAGTTTCTATAACTGGTCGAGATTTTCAAATCCAGTTTCTATAACTGGCCGGGATTTGCAACTCCAGTTTTTATAACTCGTCGGGATTTTCAAATCCAGTATCTATAACTGGTCGAAATTTTCAAATCTAGTGTCATAACTGGTCGGAATTTTTAAATCCAGTTTCTATAACTGGTCGGGATTTTCAAATCCAGTTTCTATAACTGGTCGTGATTTTTAAATCCAGTTTCTATAACTAGTCGGGATTTTGAAATCTAGTTTCTATAACTGGTTGGGATTTTCAAATACAGTTTCTATAACTGGTCGAGATTTTCAAATCCAGTTTCTATAAATGGTCTGGATTTTCAACTCCAGTTTTTATAACTGGTCGGGATTTTCAAATCCAGTATCTATAACTGGTCAGAATTTTTAAATCTAGTGTCATAACTAGTCAGAATTTTTAAATCGAGTTTCTATAACTGGTCGGGATTTTCAAATCCAGTTTTATAACTGGTCAGGATTTTCAAATCCAGTTTCTATAACTGGTCGGGATTTTCAAATCCAGTTTTATAACTGGTCGGGATTTTCAAATCCAGTTTCTATAACTGGTCGGGATTTTTAAATCCAGTTTTATAATTGGTCGGGATTTTCAAATCCAGTTTTATAACTAGTCGGGATTTTCAAATCCAGTTTCTATAACTGGTCGGGATTTTCAAATCCAGTTTTATAATTGGTCAGAATTTTCAAATCTAGTGTTATAACTGATCATGATTTTCAAATCCAGTTTCTATAAATGGTTGGAATTTTCAAATCCAGTTTTTATAACTAGTCAGGATTTTCAAATCCAGTTTCTATAACTGGTCGGGATTTTCAAATCCAGTTTTTATAACTGGTCGGGATTTTCAAATTCAGTGTTATAACTGGTCGGGATTTTCAAATTCAGTTTCTATAACTGGTCGGGATTTTCAAATCCAGTTTCTATAACTGGTCGGTATTTTGAAATCCAGTTTCTATAAGTTGTCGGGATTTTCAAATCCAGTTTTTATAACTGGTCGGGATTTTCAAATCCAGTTTCTATAACTGGTCGGGATTTTCAAATCCAGTTTTATAACTAGTCGGGATTTTCAAATCTAGTTTCTATAACTGGTAGGGATTTTCAAATCCAGTTTCTATAACTGGTCGGGATTTTCAAATCCAGTTTCTATAACTGGTCGGGATTTTCAAATCTAGTTTTTATAACTGGTCGGGATTTTCAAATCCAGTTTTTGTAACTGGTCGGGATTTTCAAAATTCAGTTTTTACAACTGGTCGGGATTTTCAAATCCAGTTTCTATAACTGGTCGTGATTTCAAATCCAGTATCTATAACTGGTCGTGATTTCAAATCCAGTATCTATAACTGGTCGGAATTTTTAAATCTAGTGTCATAACTAGTCAGAGTTTTTAAATCCAGTTTCTATAACTGGTCAGGATTTTCTAATCCAGTTTTATAACTGGTCAGGATTTTCAAATCCAGTTTCTATAACTGGTCGGGATTTTCAAATCCAGTTTCTATAACTGGTCGGGATTTTTAAATTCAGTTTTATAATTGGTCGGGATTTTCAAATCCAATTTTATAACTAGTCGGGATTTTCAAATCCAGTTTCTATAACTGGTCGGGATTTTCAAATCCAGTTTTATAATTGGTCGGAATTTTCAAATCTAGTGTTATAACTGATCATAATTTTCAAATCCAGTTTCTATAAATGGTCGGGATTTTCAAATTCAGTTTCTATAACAGGTCCCGATTTTCAAATCCAGTTTTATAACTGGTCGGGATTTTCAAATCCAGTTTTCATAACTGGTCTGGATTTTCAAATTCAGTTTCTATAACTGGTCAGGATTTTCAAATCCAGTTTCTATAACTGGTCGGGATTTTCAAATCCAGTTTTTATAACTGGTCGGGATTTTCAAATTCAGTGTTATAACTGGTCGGGATTTTCAAATCCAGTTTCTATAACTGGTCGGGATTTTCAAATCCAGTTTCGATAACTGGTCGGTATTTTGAAATCCAGTTTCTATAACTGGTCGGGATTTTCAAATCCAGTTTTTATAACTGGTCGGGATTTTCAAATCCAGTTTTATAACTGGTCGGGATTTTTAAATCCAGTTTCTATAACTGGTCGGGATTTTCAAATACAGTTTTATAACTGGTCGGGATTTTCAAATCTAGTTTCTATAACTGGTCGGGATTTTTAAATCCAGTTTCTATAACTGGTCGGGATTTTCAAATCCAGTTTCTATAACTGGTCGGGATTTTCAAATCCAGTTTCTATAACTGGTCGTGATTTCCAAATCTAGTGTCATAACTGGTCAGGATTTTCAAATCCAATTTCTATAACTGGTCGGGATTTTCAAATCCAGTTTTATAACTGGTCAGGATTTTCAAATGCAGTTTCTATAACTGGTCGGGATTTTTAAATCTAGTTTTATAACTGGTTTGGATTTTCAAATTCAGATTTATAACTGGTCGGGATTTTCAAATCCAGTTTCTATAAGAGGTCCCGATTTTCAAATCTAGTTTTATAATTGGTCGGGATTTTCAAATCCAGTGTTATAACTGATTAGGATTTTCAAATCCAGTTTCTATAACTGGTCGGGATTTTCAAATCCAGTTTATATAACTGGTCGGGATTTTCAAATCCAGTTTTTATAACTGGTCGGGATTTTCAAATCTAGTTTTTATAACTGGTCGGGATTTTCAAATCCAGTTTCTATAACTGGTCAGGATTTTCAAATCTAGTTTCTATAACTGGTCGGGATTTTAAAATCCAGTTTCTATAACTGGTCGGGATTTTCAAATCCAGTTTCTATATCTGGTAGGGATTTTCAAATTAAGTTTTTATAACAGGACGGGATTTTCAAATCCAGTTTCTATAACTGGTCGGGATTTTCAAATCTAGTGTCATAACTGGTCGGGATTTTCAAATCCAGTTTCTATAACTGGTTGGGATTTTCAAATCCAGTTTTATAACTGGTCAGAATTTTCAAATCCAGTTTCTATAACTGGTCGGGATTTTCAAATCCAGTTTTATAACTGGTCAGAATTTTCAAATCCAGTTTCTATAACTGGTCGGGATTTTCAAATCCAGTTTCTATAACTGGTCGGGATTTTTAAATCTAGTTTTATAACTGGTTAGGATTTTCAAATCCAGTTTTATAACTGGTCGGGATTTTCAAATGCAGTTTCTATAACTGGTCGAGATTTTTAAATCCAGATTTATAATTGGTCGGGATTTTCAAATCTAGTGTTATAACTGATCAGGATTTTCAAATCTAGTTTCTATAACTGGTCAGGATTTTCAAATCCAGTTTTATAACTGGTCGGGATTTTCAAATCTAGTTTTTGTAACTGGTCGAGATTTTCAAAATTCAGTTTTTACAACTGGTCGGGATTTTCAAATCCAGTTTCTATAACTGGTCAGGATTTTCAAATCCAGTTTTATAACTGGTCGGGATTTTCAAATCTAGTTTTTGTAACTGGTCGAGATTTTCAAAATTCAGTTTTTACAACTGGTCGGGATTTTCAAATCCAGTTTCTATAACTGGTTGGGATTTTCAAATCCAGTTTCTATAACTGGTCGGGATTTTCAAATCCAGTTTCTATAACTGGTCGGGATTTTTAAATCTAGTATCATAACTGGTCGGGATTTTCAAATCCAATTTCTATAACTGGTCGGGATTTTCAAATCCAGTTTTATAACTGGTCAGGATTTTAAAATCCAGTTTCTATAACTGGTCGGGATTTTCAAATCCAGTTTTATAACTGGTCGGGATTTTCAAATCTAGTTTCTATAACTGGTCGGGATTTTCAAATCCAGTTTCAATAACTGGTTAGGATTTTTAAATCCAGTTTCTATAACTGGTCGGGATTTTCAAATCTAGTTTTTATAACTGGTCGGGATTTTCAAATCCAGTTTTTGTAACTGGTCAGGATTTTCAAAATTCAGTTTTTACAACTGGTCGGGATTTTCAAATCCAGTTTCTATAACTGGTCGGGATTTTCAAATCCAGTTTCTATAACTGGTCGGGATTTTCAAATCCAGTTTCTATAACTGGTCGGGATTTCCAAATCTAGTGTCATAACTGGTCGTGATTTTCAAATCCAATTTCTATAACTGGTCGGGATTTTCAAATCCAGTTTTATAACTGGTCAGGATTTTCAAATGCAGTTTCTATAACTGGTCGGGATTTTTAAATCTAGTTTTATAACTGGTTGGGATTTTCAAATCCAGATTTATAACTGGTCGGGATTTTCAAATCCAGTTTCTATAACAGGTCCCGATTTTCAAATCTAGTTTTATAATTGGTCGGAATTTTCAAATCCAGTGTTATAACTGATCAGGATTTTCAAATCCAGTTTCTATAACTGTTCGCGATTTTCAAATCCAGTTTTATAACTGGTCGGGATTTTCAAATCCAGTTTTTATAACTGGTCGGGATTTTCAAATCCAGTTTCTATAACTGGTCAGGATTTTCAAATCAAGTTTCTATAACTGGTCGGGATTTTCAAATCCAGTTTTTATAACCGGTCATGATTTTCAAATTCAGTGTTATAACTGGTCGGGATTTTCAAATCCAGTTTCTATAACTGGTCGGGATTTTCAAATTCAGTGTTATAACTGGTCGGGATTTTCAAATCCAGTTTCTATAACTGGTCGGGATTTTCAAATCCAGTTTCTATAACTGGTCGGGATTTTGAAATCCAGTTTCTATAACTGGTCGGGATTTTCAATTCCAGATTTTATAACTGGTCGGGATTTTCAAATCCAGTTTCTATAACTGGTCAGGATTTTCAATTCCAGTTTCTATAACTGGTCGGAATTTTCAATTCCAGTTTTTATAACTGGTCGGGATTTTCAACTCTAGTTTTTATAACTGGTGAGGATTTTCAAATCAAGTGTCTATAACAGGTCGGGATTTTCAAATCTAGTGTCATAACTGGTCGGAATTTTTAAATCCAGTTTCTATAACTGGTCGGGATTTTCAAATCCAGTTTTATAAGTGGTCAGGATTTTCAAATCCAGTTTCTATAACTGGTCAGGATTTTTAAATCCAGTTTTATAACTGGTCGGGATTTTCAAATCCAGTTTTATAACTGGTCGGGATTTTCAAATCCATTTTCTATAACTGGTCAGGATTTTCAAATCCAGTTTTATAACTGGTCGGGATTTTCAAATCCAGTTTCTATAACTGGTCGGGATTTTCAAATCCATTTTCTATAACTGCTCGAGATTTTCAAATATAGTTTTATAATTGGTCGGGATTTTCAAATCCAATGTTATAACTGATCATGATTTTCAAATTCAGTTTCTATAACTCGTCGGGATTTTCAAATCCAGTTTTATAACTGGTCAGGATTTTCAAATCCAGTGTTTATAACTGGTCGGGATTTTCAAATTCAGTTTCTATAACTGGTCAGGATTTTCAAATCCAGTTTTTATAACTGGTCAGGATTTTCAAAATAAGTTTCTATAACTGGTCAGGATTTTCAAATTCACTTTTTATAACTGGTCGGGATTTTCAAATCCAGTTTTTATAACTGGTCGGGATTTTCAAATTCAGTGTTATAACTGGTCGGGATTTTCAAATCCAGTTTCTATAACTGGTCGGGATTTTCAAATCCAGTTTCTATAACTGGTCGGGATTTTGAAATCCAGTTTTTATAACTGGTCAGGATTTTCAAATCCAGTTTTTATAACTGGTCGGGATTTTCAAATCCATTTTCTATAACTCGTCAGGATTTTCAAATCTAGTTTTATAATTGGTCGGGATTTTCAAATCCAGTGTTATAACTGATCAGGATTTTCAAATTCAGCTTCTATAACTCGTCGGGATTTTCAAATACAGTTTTATAACTGGTCGGGATTTTCAAATCCAGTTTTATAACTGGTCGGGATTTTCAAATCCATTTTCTATAAGTGGTCGGGATTTTCAAATCTTGTTTTGTAATTAGTCGGGATTTTCAAATCTAGTGTTATAACTGATCAGGATTTTCAAATTCAGTTTCTATAACTCCTCGTGATTTTCAAATCCAGTTTTATAACTGGTCGGGATTTTCAAATCCAGTGTTTATAACTGGTCGGGATTTTCAAATTCAGTTTCTATAACTGGTCAGGATTTTCAAATCCAGTTTTTATAACTGGTCAGGATTTTCAAATTCAGTTTCTATAACTGGTCAGGATTTTCAAATCCAGTTTTTATAACTAGTCGGGATTTTCAAATCCAGTTTTTATAACTGGTCGGGATTTTCAAATTCAGTATTATAACTGGTCGGGATTTTCAAATCCAGTTTCTATAACTGGTCGGGATTTTCAAATCCAGTTTTATAACTGGTCGAGATTTTCAAATCCATTTTCTATAACTGGTCGGGATTTTCAAATCTAGTTTTATAATTGGTCGGGATTTTCAAATCCAGTGTTATAACTGATCAGGATTTTCAAATCCAGTTTCTATAACTGGTCGGGATTTTCAAATCCAGTTTTATAACTGGTCGGGATTTTCAAATCCAGTTTTTATAACCGGTCGGGATTTTCAAATTCAGTGTTATAACTGGTCGGGATTTTCAAATCCAGTTTCTATAACTGGTCGGGATTTTGAAATCCAGTTTTTATAACTGGTCGGGATTTTCAAATCCAGTGTTATAACTGATCAGGATTTTCAAATCCAGTTTCTATAACTGGTCGGGATTTTCAAATCCAGTTTTATAACTGGTCGGGATTTTCAAATCCAGTTTTTATAACTGGTCGGGATTTTCAAATCCAGTTTCTATAACTGGTCAGGATTTTCAAATCAAGTTTCTATAACTGGTCGGAATTTTGAAATCCAGTTTTTATAACCGGTCGAGATTTTCAAATCTAGTTTCTATAACTGGTCGGGATTTTGAAATCTAGTTTCTATAACTGATCGGGATTTTCAATTGCAGATTTTATAACTGGTCGGGATTTTCAAATCCAGTTTCTATAACTGATAGGGATTTTCAAATCCAGTTTCTATAACTGGTCGGGATTTTGAAATCCACTTTTTATAACTGGTCGGGATTTTCAAATACAGTTTCTATAACTGGTCGAGATTTTCAAATCCAGTTTCTATAACTGGCCGGGATTTGCAACTCCAGTTTTTATAACTCGTCGGGATTTTCAAATCCAGTATCTATAACTGGTCGAAATTTTCAAATCTAGTGTCATAACTGGTCGGAATTTTTAAATCCAGTTTCTATAACTGGTCGGGATTTTCAAATCCAGTTTCTATAACTGGTCGTGATTTTTAAATCCAGTTTCTATAACTAGTCGGGATTTTGAAATCTAGTTTCTATAACTGGTTGGGATTTTCAAATACAGTTTCTATAACTGGTCGAGATTTTCAAATCCAGTTTCCATAAATGGTCTGGATTTTCAACTCCAGTTTTTATAACTGGTCGGGATTTTCAAATCCAGTATCTATAACTGGTCAGAATTTTTAAATCTAGTGTCATAACTAGTCAGAATTTTTAAATCGAGTTTCTATAACTGGTCGGGATTTTCAAATCCAGTTTTATAACTGGTCAGGATTTTCAAATCCAGTTTCTATAACTGGTCGGGATTTTCAAATCCAGTTTTATAACTGGTCGGGATTTTCAAATCCAGTTTCTATAACTGGTCGGGATTTTTAAATCCAGTTTTATAATTGGTCGGGATTTTCAAATCCAGTTTTATAACTAGTCGGGATTTTCAAATCCAGTTTCTATAACTGGTCGGGATTTTCAAATCCAGTTTTATAATTGGTCGGAATTTTCAAATCTAGTGTTATAACTGATCATGATTTTCAAATCCAGTTTCTATAAATGGTCGGGATTTTCAAATTCAGTTTCTATAACTAGTCAGGATTTTCAAATCCAGTTTCTATAACTGGTCGGGATTTTCAAATCCAGTTTTTATAACTGGTCGGGATTTTCAAATTCAGTGTTATAACAGGTCGGGATTTTCAAATTCAGTTTCTATAACTGGTCGGGATTTTCAAATCCAGTTTCTATAACTGGTCGGTATTTTGAAATCCAGTTTCTATAAGTTGTCGGGATTTTCAAATCCAGTTTTTATAACTGGTCGGGATTTTCAAATCCAGTTTCTATAACTGGTCAGGATTTTCAAATCCAGTTTTATAACTAGTCGGGATTTTCAAATCTAGTTTCTATAACTGGTAGGGATTTTCAAATCCAGTTTCTATAACTGGTCGGGATTTTCAAATCCAGTTTCTATAACTGGTCGGGATTTTCAAATCTAGTTTTTATAACTGGTCGGGATTTTCAAATCCAGTTTTTGTAACTGGTCGGGATTTTCAAAATTCAGTTTTTACAACTGGTCGGGATTTTCAAATCCAGTTTCTATAACTGGTCGTGATTTCAAATCCAGTATCTATAACTGGTCGTGATTTCAAATCCAGTATCTATAACTGGTCGGAATTTTTAAATCTAGTGTCATAACTAGTCAGAGTTTTTAAATCCAGTTTCTATAACTGGTCAGGATTTTCTAATCCAGTTTTATAACTGGTCAGGATTTTCAAATCCAGTTTCTATAACTGGTCGGGATTTTCAAATCCAGTTTCTATAACTGGTCGGGATTTTTAAATTCAGTTTTATAATTGGTCGGGATTTTCAAATCCAATTTTATAACTAGTCGGGATTTTCAAATCCAGTTTCTATAACTGGTCGGGATTTTCAAATCCAGTTTTATAATTGGTCGGAATTTTCAAATCTAGTGCTATAACTGATCATAATTTTCAAATCCAGTTTCTATAAATGGTCGGGATTTTCAAATTCAGTTTCTATAACAGGTCCCGATTTTCAAATCCAGTTTTATAACTGGTCGGGATTTTCAAATCCAGTTTTCATAACTGGTCTGGATTTTCAAATTCAGTTTCTATAACTGGTCAGGATTTTCAAATCCAGTTTCTATAACTGGTCGGGATTTTCAAATCCAGTTTTTATAACTGGTCGGGATTTTCAAATTCAGTGTTATAACTGGTCGGGATTTTCAAATCCAGTTTCTATAACTGGTCGGGATTTTCAAATCCAGTTTCGATAACTGGTCGGTATTTTGAAATCCAGTTTCTATAACTGGTCGGGATTTTCAAATCCAGTTTTTATAACTGGTCGGGATTTTCAAATCCAGTTTTATAACTGGTCGGGATTTTTAAATCCAGTTTCTATAACTGGTCGGGATTTTCAAATACAGTTTTATAACTGGTCGGGATTTTCAAATCTAGTTTCTATAACTGGTCGGGATTTTTAAATCCAGTTTCTATAACTGGTCGGGATTTTCAAATCCAGTTTCTATAACTGGTCGGGATTTTCAAATCCAGTTTCTATAACTGGTCGTGATTTCCAAATCTAGTGTCATAACTGGTCAGGATTTTCAAATCCAATTTCTATAACTGGTCGGGATTTTCAAATCCAGTTTTATAACTGGTCAGGATTTTCAAATGCAGTTTCTATAACTGGTCGGGATTTTTAAATCTAGTTTTATAACTGGTTTGGATTTTCAAATTCAGATTTATAACTGGTCGGGATTTTCAAATCCAGTTTCTATAAGAGGTCCCGATTTTCAAATCTAGTTTTATAATTGGTCGGGATTTTCAAATCCAGTGTTATAACTGATTAGGATTTTCAAATCCAGTTTCTATAACTGGTCGGGATTTTCAAATCCAGTTTATATAACTGGTCGGGATTTTCAAATCCAGTTTCTATAACTGGTCGGGATTTTCAAATCTAGTTTTTATAACTGGTCGGGATTTTCAAATCCAGTTTCTATAACTGGTCAGGATTTTCAAATCTAGTTTCTATAACTGGTCGGGATTTTAAAATCCAGTTTCTATAACTGGTCGGGATTTTCAAATCCAGTTTCTATATCTGGTAGGGATTTTCAAATTAAGTTTTTATAACAGGACGGGATTTTCAAATCCAGTTTCTATAACTGGTCGGGATTTTCAAATCTATTGTCATAACTGGTCGGGATTTTCAAATCCAGTTTCTATAACTGGTTGGGATTTTCAAATCCAGTTTTATAACTGGTCAGAATTTTCAAATCCAGTTTCTATAACTGGTCGGGATTTTCAAATCCAGTTTTATAACTGGTCAGAATTTTCAAATCCAGTTTCTATAACTGGTCGGGATTTTCAAATCCAGTTTCTATAACTGGTCGGGATTTTTAAATCTAGTTTTATAACTGGTTAGGATTTTCAAATCCAGTTTTATAACTGGTCGGGATTTTCAAATGCAGTTTCTATAACTGGTCGAGATTTTTAAATCCAGATTTATAATTGGTCGGGATTTTCAAATCTAGTGTTATAACTGATCAGGATTTTCAAATCTTGTTTCTATAACTGGTCAGGATTTTCAAATCCAGTTTTATAACTGGTCGGGATTTTCAAATCTAGTTTTTGTAACTGGTCGAGATTTTCAAAATTCAGTTTTTACAACTGGTCGGGATTTTCAAATCCAGTTTCTATAACTGGTTGGGATTTTCAAATCCAGTTTCTATAACTGGTCGGGATTTTCAAATCCAGTTTCTATAACTGGTCGGGATTTTTAAATCTAGTATCATAACTGGTCGGGATTTTCAAATCCAATTTCTATAACTGGTCGGGATTTTCAAATCCAGTTTTATAACTGGTCAGGATTTTAAAATCCAGTTTCTATAACTGGTCGGGATTTTCAAATCCAGTTTTATAACTAGTCGGGATTTTCAAATCCAATTTCTATAACTGGTCGGGATTTTCAAATTCAGTGTTATAACTGGTCGGGATTTTCAAATCCAATTTCTATAACTGGTCGGGATTTTAAAATCCAGTTTCTATAACTGGTCGGGATTTTCAAATCCAGTGTTATAACTGATCAGGATTTTCAAATCCAGTTTCTATAACTGGTCGGGATTTTCAAATCCAGTTTTATAACTGGTCGGGATTTTCAAATCCAGTTTTTATAACTGGTCGGGATTTTTAAATCGAGTTTCTATAACTGGTCAGGAATTTCAAATCTAGTTTCTATAACTGGTCGGGATTTTCAAATCCAGTTTTTATAACTGGTCGGGATTTTCAAATCCAGTTTCTATAACTGGTCGGGATTTTCAAATCCAGTTTTATAACTGGTCGGGATTTTCAAATCTAGTTTCTATAACTGGTCGGGATTTTCAAATCCAGTTTCTATAACTGGTCGGGATTTTCAAATCCAGTTTCTATAACTGGTCGGGATTTTCAAATCCAGTTTCTATAACTGGTCGGGATTTTTAAATCCAGTTTCTATAACTGGTCGTGATTTCCAAATCTAGTGTCATAACTTGTCGGGATTTTCAAATCCAATTTGTATAACTGGTCGGGATTTTCAAATCCAGTTTTATAACTGGTCAGGATTTTCAAATGCAGTTTCTATAACTGGTCGGGATTTTTAAATCTAGTTTTATAACTGGTTGGGATTTTCAAATCCAGATTTATAACTGGTCGAGATTTTCAAATCCAGTTTCTATAAGAGGTCCCGATTTTCAAATCTAGTTTTATAATTGTTCGGGATTTTTAAATCCAGTGTTATAACTGATCAGGATTTTCAAATCCAGTTTCTATAACTGGTCGGGATTTTCAAATCCAGTTTTATAATTTGTCGGGATTTTCAAATGCAGTTTTTATAACTGGTCGGGATTTTCAAATCCAGTTTCTATAACTGGTCAGGATTTTCAAATCATGTTTCTATAACTGGTCGGGATTTTCAAATACAGTTTTTATAACCGGTCGGGATTTTCAAATTCAGTGTTATAACTGGTCGGGATTTTCAAATCCAGTTTCTATAACTGGTCGAGATTTTCAAATCCAGTTTCTATAACTGGTCGGGATTTTGGAATCCAGTTTCTATAACTGGTCGGGATTTTCAATTCCAGATTTTATAACTGGTCGGGATTTTCAAATCTAGTTTCTATAACTGGTCGGGATTTTCAAATCCAATTTTATAACTGGTCGGGATTTTCAAATCTAGTTTCTATAACTGGTCGGGATTTTCAAATCCAGTTTCAATAACTGGTTAGGATTTTTAAATCCAGTTTCTATAACTGGTCGGGATTTTCAAATCTAGTTTTTATAACTGGTCGGGATTTTCAAATCCAGTTTTTGTAACTGGTCAGGATTTTCAAAATTCAGTTTTTACAACTGGTCGGGATTTTCAAATCCAGTTTCTATAACTGGTCGGGATTTTCAAATCCAGTTTCTATAACTGGTCGGGATTTTCAAATCCAGTTTCTATAACTGGTCGTGATTTCCAAATCTAGTGTCATAACTGGTCGTGATTTTCAAATCCAATTTCTATAACTGGTCGGGATTTTCAAATCCAGTTTTATAACTGGTCAGGATTTTCAAATGCAGTTTCTATAACTGGTCGGGATTTTTAAATCTAGTTTTATAACTGGTTGGGATTTTCAAATCCAGATTTATAACTGGTCGGGATTTTCAAATCCAGTTTCTATAACAGGTCCCGATTTTCAAATCTAGTTTTATAATTGGTCGGAATTTTCAAATCCAGTGTTATAACTGATCAGGATTTTCAAATCCAGTTTCTATAACTGTTCGCGATTTTCAAATCCAGTTTCTATAACTGTTCGCGATTTTCAAATCCAGTTTTTATAACTGGTCGGGATTTTCAAATCCAGTTTCTATAACTGGTCAGGATTTTCAAATCAAGTTTCTATAACTGGTCGGGATTTTCAAATCCAGTTTTTATAACCGGTCATGATTTTCAAATTCAGTGTTATAACTGGTCGGGATTTTCAAATCCAGTTTCTATAACTGGTCGGGATTTTCAAATTCAGTGTTATAACTGGTCGGGATTTTCAAATCCAGTTTCTATAACTGGTCGGGATTTTCAAATCCAGTTTCTATAACTGGTCGGGATTTTGAAATCCAGTTTCTATAACTGGTCGGGATTTTCAATTCCAGATTTTATAACTGGTCGGGATTTTCAAATCCAGTTTCTATAACTGGTCAGGATTTTCAATTCCAGTTTCTATAACTGGTCGGAATTTTCAATTCCAGTTTTTATAACTGGTCGGGATTTTCAACTCTAGTTTTTATAACTGGTGAGGATTTTCAAATCAAGTGTCTATAACAGGTCGGGATTTTCAAATCTAGTGTCATAACTGGTCGGAATTTTTAAATCCAGTTTCTATAACTGGTCGGGATTTTCAAATCCAGTTTTATAAGTGGTCAGGATTTTCAAATCCAGTTTCTATAACTGGTCAGGATTTTTAAATCCAGTTTTATAACTGGTCGGGATTTTCAAATCCAGTTTTATAACTGGTCGGGATTTTCAAATCCATTTTCTATAACTGATCAGGATTTTCAAATCCAGTTTTATAACTGGTCGGGATTTTCAAATCCAGTTTCTATAACTGGTCGGGATTTTCAAATCCATTTTCTATAACTGGTCGAGATTTTCAAATATAGTTTTATAATTGGTCGGGATTTTCAAATCCAATGTTATAACTGATCATGATTTTCAAATTCAGTTTCTATAACTCGTCGGGATTTTCAAATCCAGTTTTATAACTGGTCAGGATTTTCAAATCCAGTGTTTATAACTGGTCGGGATTTTCAAATTCAGTTTCTATAACTGGTCAGGATTTTCAAATCCAGTTTTTATAACTGGTCAGGATTTTCAAAATCAGTTTCTATAACTGGTCAGGATTTTCAAATTCACTTTTTATAACTGGTCGGGATTTTCAAATCCAGTTTTTATAACTGGTCGGGATTTTCAAATTCAGTGTTATAACTGGTCGGGATTTTCAAATCCAGTTTCTATAACTGGTCGGGATTTTCAAATCCAGTTTCTATAACTGGTCGGGATTTTGAAATCCAGTTTTTATAACTGGTCAGGATTTTCAAATCCAGTTTTTATAACTGGTCGGGATTTTCAAATCCATTTTCTATAACTCGTCAGGATTTTCAAATCTAGTTTTATAATTGGTCGGGATTTTCAAATCCAGTGTTATAACTGATCAGGATTTTCAAATTCAGCTTCTATAACTCGTCGGGATTTTCAAATACAGTTTTATAACTGGTCGGGATTTTCAAATCCAGTTTTATAACTGGTCGGGATTTTCAAATCCATTTTCTATAAGTGGTCGGGATTTTCAAATCTTGTTTTGTAATTAGTCGGGATTTTCAAATCTAGTGTTATAACTGATCAGGATTTTCAAATTCAGTTTCTATAACTCCCCGTGATTTTCAAATCCAGTTTTATAACTAGTCGGGATTTTCAAATCCAGTGTTTATAACTGGTCGGGATTTTCAAATTCAGTTTCTATAACTGGTCAGGATTTTCAAATCCAGTTTTTATAACTGGTCAGGATTTTCAAATTTAGTTTCTATAACTGGTCAGGATTTTCAAATCCAGTTTTTATAACTAGTCGGGATTTTCAAATCCAGTTTTTATAACTGGTCGGGATTTTCAAATTCAGTATTATAACTGGTCGGGATTTTCAAATCCAGTTTCTATAACTGGTCGGGATTTTCAAATCCAGTTTTATAACTGGTCGGGATTTTCAAATCCATTTTCTATAACTGGTCGGGATTTTCAAATCTAGTTTTATAATTGGTCGGGATTTTCAAATCCAGTGTTATAACTGATCAGGATTTTCAAATCCAGTTTCTATAACTGGTCGGGATTTTCAAATCCAGTTTTATAACTGGTCGGGATTTTCAAATCCAGTTTTTATAACCGGTCGGGATTTTCAAATTCAGTGTTATAACTGGTCGGGATTTTCAAATCCAGTTTCTATAACTGGTCGGGATTTTGAAATCCAGTTTCTATAACTGGTCGGGATTTTCAAATCCAGTGTTATAACTGATCAGGATTTTCAAATCCAGTTTCTATAACTGGTCGGGATTTTCAAATCCAGTTTTATAACTGATCAGGATTTTCAAATTCAGCTTCTATAACTCGTCGGGATTTTCAAATACAGTTTTATAACTGGTCGGGATTTTCAAATCCAGTTTTATAACTGGTCGGGATTTTCAAATCCAGTTTTTATAACTGGTCGGGATTTTCAAATTCAGTGTTATAACTGGTCGGGATTTTCAAATCCAGTTTCTATAACTGGTCGGGATTTTCAAATCCAGTTTCTATAACTGGTCGGTATTTTGAAATCCAGTTTCTATAAGTTGTCGGGATTTTCAAATCCAGTTTTTATAACTGGTCGGGATTTTCAAATCCAGTTTCTATAACTGGTCGGGATTTTCAAATCCAGTTTTATAACTAGTCGGGATTTTCAAATCTAGTTTCTATAACTGGTAGGGATTTTCAAATCCAGTTTCTATAATTGGTCGGGATTTTCAAATCCAGTTTCTATAACTGGTCGGGATTTTCAAATCTAGTTTTTATAACTGGTCGGGATTTTCAAATCCAGTTTTTGTAACTGGTCGGGATTTTCAAAATTCAGTTTTTACAACTGGTCGGGATTTTCAAATCCAGTTTCTATAACTGGTCGTGATTTCAAATCCAGTATCTATAACTGGTCGTGATTTCAAATCCAGTATCTATAACTGGTCGGAATTTTTAAATCTAGTGTCATAACTAGTCAGAGTTTTTAAATCCAGTTTCTATAACTGGTCAGGATTTTCTAATCCAGTTTTATAACTGGTCAGGATTTTCAAATCCAGTTTCTATAACTGGTCGGGATTTTCAAATCCAGTTTCTATAACTGGTCGGGATTTTTAAATTCAGTTTTATAATTGGTCGGGATTTTCAAATCCAATTTTATAACTAGTCGGGATTTTCAAATCCAGTTTCTATAACTGGTCGGGATTTTCAAATCCAGTTTTATAATTGGTCGGAATTTTCAAATCTAGTGTTATAACTGATCATAATTTTCAAATCCAGTTTCTATAAATGGTCGGGATTTTCAAATTCAGTTTCTATAACAGGTCCCGATTTTCAAATCCAGTTTTATAACTGGTCGGGATTTTCAAATCCAGTTTTCATAACTGGTCTGGATTTTCAAATTCAGTTTCTATAACTGGTCAGGATTTTCAAATCCAGTTTCTATAACTGGTCGGGATTTTCAAATCCAGTTTTTATAACTGGTCGGGATTTTCAAATTCAGTGTTATAACTGGTCGGGATTTTCAAATCCAGTTTCTATAACTGGTCGGGATTTTCAAATCCAGTTTCGATAACTGGTCGGTATTTTGAAATCCAGTTTCTATAACTGGTCGGGATTTTCAAATCCAGTTTTTATAACTGGTCGGGATTTTCAAATTCAGTTTCTATAACTGGTCAGGATTTTCAAATCCAGTTTTTATAACTGGTCAGGATTTTCAAATTCAGTTTCTATAACTGGTCAGGATTTTCAAATCCAGTTTTTATAACTAGTCGGGATTTTCAAATCCAGTTTTTATAACTGGTCGGGATTTTCAAATTCAGTATTATAACTGGTCGGGATTTTCAAATCCAGTTTCTATAACTGGTCGGGATTTTCAAATCCAGTTTTATAACTGGTCGGGATTTTCAAATCCATTTTCTATAACTGGTCGGGATTTTCAAATCTAGTTTTATAATTGGTCGGGATTTTCAAATCCAGTGTTATAACTGATCAGGATTTTCAAATCCAGTTTCTATAACTGGTCGGGATTTTCAAATCCAGTTTTATAACTGGTCGGGATTTTCAAATCCAGTTTTTATAACCGGTCGGGATTTTCAAATTCAGTGTTATAACTGGTCGGGATTTTCAAATCCAGTTTCTATAACTGGTCGGGATTTTGAAATCCAGTTTTTATAACTGGTCGGGATTTTCAAATCCAGTGTTATAACTGATCAGGATTTTCAAATCCAGTTTCTATAACTGGTCGGGATTTTCAAATCCAGTTTTATAACTGGTCGGGATTTTCAAATCCAGTTTTTATAACTGGTCGGGATTTTCAAATCCAGTTTCTATAACTGGTCAGGATTTTCAAATCAAGTTTCTATAACTGGTCGGAATTTTCAAATCCAGTTTTTATAACCGGTCGAGATTTTCAAATCTAGTTTCTATAACTGGTCGGGATTTTGAAATCTAGTTTCTATAACTGATCGGGATTTTCAATTGCAGATTTTATAACTGGTCGGGATTTTCAAATCCAGTTTCTATAACTGATAGGGATTTTCAAATCCAGTTTCTATAACTGGTCGGGATTTTGAAATCCACTTTTTATAACTGGTCGGGATTTTCAAATACAGTTTCTATAACTGGTCGAGATTTTCAAATCCAGTTTCTATAACTGGCCGGGATTTGCAACTCCAGTTTTTATAACTCGTCGGGATTTTCAAATCCAGTATCTATAACTGGTCGAAATTTTCAAATCTAGTGTCATAACTGGTCGGAATTTTTAAATCCAGTTTCTATAACTGGTCGGGATTTTCAAATCCAGTTTCTATAACTGGTCGTGATTTTTAAATCCAGTTTCTATAACTAGTCGGGATTTTGAAATCTAGTTTCTATAACTGGTTGGGATTTTCAAATACAGTTTCTATAACTGGTCGAGATTTTCAAATCCAGTTTCTATAAATGGTCTGGATTTTCAACTCCAGTTTTTATAACTGGTCGGGATTTTCAAATCCAGTATCTATAACTGGTCAGAATTTTTAAATCTAGTGTCATAACTAGTCAGAATTTTTAAATCGAGTTTCTATAACTGGTCGGGATTTTCAAATCCAGTTTTATAACTGGTCAGGATTTTCAAATCCAGTTTCTATAACTGGTCGGGATTTTCAAATCCAGTTTTATAACTGGTCGGGATTTTCAAATCCAGTTTCTATAACTGGTCGGGATTTTTAAATCCAGTTTTATAATTGGTCGGGATTTTCAAATCCAGTTTTATAACTAGTCGGGATTTTCAAATCCAGTTTCTATAACTGGTCGGGATTTTCAAATCCAGTTTTATAATTGGTCGGAATTTTCAAATCTAGTGTTATAACTGATCATGATTTTCAAATCCAGTTTCTATAACTGGTCGGGATTTTCAAATCCAGTTTTTATAACTGGTCGGGATTTTCAAATTCAGTGTTATAACTGGTCGGGATTTTCAAATCCAGTTTCTATAACTGGTCGGGATTTTCAAATCCAGTTTCTATAACTGGTCGGTATTTTGAAATCCAGTTTCTATAAGTTGTCGGGATTTTCAAATCCAGTTTTTATAACTGGTCGGGATTTTCAAATCCAGTTTCTATAACTGGTCGGGATTTTCAAATCCAGTTTTATAACTAGTCGGGATTTTCAAATCTAGTTTCTATAACTGGTAGGGATTTTCAAATCCAGTTTCTATAACTGGTCGGGATTTTCAAATCCAGTTTCTATAACTGGTCGGGATTTTCAAATCTAGTTTTTATAACTGGTCGGGATTTTCAAATCCAGTTTTTGTAACTGGTCGGGATTTTCAAAATTCAGTTTTTACAACTGGTCGGGATTTTCAAATCCAGTTTCTATAACTGGTCGTGATTTCAAATCCAGTATCTATAACTGGTCGTGATTTCAAATCCAGTATCTATAACTGGTCGGAATTTTTAAATCTAGTGTCATAACTAGTCAGAGTTTTTAAATCCAGTTTCTATAACTGGTCAGGATTTTCTAATCCAGTTTTATAACTGGTCAGGATTTTCAAATCCAGTTTCTATAACTGGTCGGGATTTTCAAATCCAGTTTCTATAACTGGTCGGGATTTTTAAATTCAGTTTTATAATTGGTCGGGATTTTCAAATCCAATTTTATAACTAGTCGGGATTTTCAAATCCAGTTTCTATAACTGGTCGGGATTTTCAAATCCAGTTTTATAATTGGTCGGAATTTTCAAATCTAGTGTTATAACTAATCATAATTTTCAAATCCAGTTTCTATAAATGGTCGGGATTTTCAAATTCAGTTTCTATAACAGGTCCCGATTTTCAAATCTAGTTTTATAATTGGTCGGGATTTTCAAATTCAGTGTTATAACTGATCAGGATTTTCAAATCCAGTTTCTATAACTGGTCGGGATCTTCAAATCCAATTTTATAACTGGTCGAGATTTTCAAATCTAGTTTTTATAACTGGTCGGGATTTTCAAATCCAGTTTCTATAACTGGTCAGGATTTTCAAATCAAATTTCTATAACTGGTCGGGATTTTCAAATCCAGTTTTTATAACCGGTCGGGATTTTCAAATTCAGTGTTATAACTGGTCGGGATTTTCAAATCCAGTTTCTATAACTGGTCGGGATTTTTAAATCCAGTTTCTATAACTGGTCGGGATTTTGAAATCCAGTTTCTATAACTGGTCGGGATTTTCAATTCCAGATTTTATAACTGGTCGGGATTTTCAAATCCAGTTTCTATATCTGGTCGGGATTTTCAAATCCAGTTTCTATAACTGGTCGAGATTTTCAAATCCAGTTTCTATAACTGGTCGTGATTTTCAAATCCAGTTTCTATAACTGGTCGGGATTTTCAACTCTAGTTTTTATAACTGGTCGGGATTTTCAAATCTAGTTTTATAACTGGTCGGGATTTTCAAATCCATTTTCTATAACTGGTCGAGATTTTCAAATCTAGTTTTATAATTGGTCGGGATTTTCAAATCCAGTGTTATAACTGATCAGGATTTTCAAATTCAGTTTCTATAACTCGTCGGGATTTTCAAATCCAGTTTTATAACTGGTCGGGATTTTCAAATCCAGTTTTAATAACTGGTCAGGATTTTCAAATTCAGTTTCTATAACTGGTCAAGATTTTCAAATCCAGTTTCTATAACTGGTCGGGATTTTCAAATCCAGTTTTTATAACTGGTCAGAATTTTCAAATTCAGTGTTATAACTAGTCGGGATTTTCAACTCCAGTTTCTATAACTGGTCGGGATTTTGAAATCCAGTTTCTATAACTGGTTGGGATTTTCAAATCCAGTTTTTATAACTCGTCGGGATTTTCAAATCCAGTTTCTATAACTGGTCGAGATTTTCAAATCCAGTTTCTATAATTGGTCGGGATTTTAAAATCCAGTTTCTATAACTGGTCGATATTTTCAAATCTAGTTTCTATAACTGGTCGGGATTTTCAAATCCAGTTTTTATAACTGGTCGGGATTTTCAAATCTAGTTTCTATAACTGGTCGGGATTTTCAAATCCAGTTTCTATAACTGGTCGGAATTTTCAAATCCAGTTTCTATAACTGGTCGGGATTTTAAAATCCAGTTTCTATAACTGGTCGGGATTTTGAAATCCAGTTTCTATAACTGGTCGGGATTTTCAATTCCAGATTTTATAACTGGTCGGGATTTTCAAATCCAGAGCTTATATCTGGTCGGGATTTTCAAATCCAATTTATATAACTGGCGAGATTTTCAAATCCAGTTTCTATAACTGGTCGGGATTTTCAAATCCAGTTTCTATAACTGGTCGGGATTTTCAAATCCAGTTTCTATAACTGGTCGGGATTTTTAAATCCAGTTTCTATAACTGGTCGTGATTTCCAAATCTAGTGTCATAACTTGTCAGGATTTTCAAATCCAATTTCTATAACTGGTCGGGATTTTCAAATCCAGTTTTATAACTGGTCAGGATTTTCAAATGCAGTTTCTATAACTGGTCGGGATTTTTAAATCTAGTTTTATAACTGGTTGGGATTTTCAAATCCAGATTTATAACTGGTCGAGATTTTCAAATCCAGTTTCTATAAGAGGTCCCGATTTTCAAATCTAGTTTTATAACTGGTCGGGATTTTCAAATCCAGTTTCTATAACTGGTCAGGATTTTCAATTCCAGTTTCTATAACTGGTCGGAATTTTCAATTCCAGTTTTTATAACTGGTCGGGATTTTCAACTCTAGTTTTTATAACTGGTGAGGATTTTCAAATCAAGTGTCTATAACAGGTCGGGATTTTCAAATCTAGTGTCATGACTGGTCGGAATTTTTAAATCCAGTTTCTATAACTGGTCGGGATTTTCAAATCCAGTTTTATAAGTGGTCAGGATTTTCAAATCCAGTTTCTATAACTGGTCAGGATTTTTAAATCCAGTTTTATAACTGGTCGGGATTTTCAAATCCAGTTTTATAACTGGTCGGGATTTTCAAATCCATTTTCTATAACTGATCAGGATTTTCAAATCCAGTTTTATAACTGGTCGGGATTTTCAAATCCAGTTTCTATAACTGGTCGGGATTTTCAAATCCATTTTCTATAACTGGTCGAGATTTTCAAATATAGTTTTATAATTGGTCGGGATTTTCAAATCCAATGTTATAACTGATCATGATTTTCAAATTCAGTTTCTATAACTCGTCGGGATTTTCAAATCCAGTTTTATAACTGGTCAGGATTTTCAAATCCAGTGTTTATAACTGGTCGGGATTTTCAAATTCAGTTTCTATAACTGGTCAAGATTTTCAAATCCAGTTTTTATAACTGGTCAGGATTTTCAAAATCAGTTTCTATAACTGGTCAGGATTTTCAAATTCACTTTTTATAACTGGTCGGGATTTTCAAATCCAGTTTTTATAACTGGTCGGGATTTTCAAATTCAGTGTTATAACTGGTCGGGATTTTCAAATCCAGTTTCTATAACTGGTCGGGATTTTCAAATCCAGTTTCTATAACTGGTCGGGATTTTGAAATCCAGTTTTTATAACTGGTCAGGATTTTCAAATCCAGTTTTTATAACTGGTCGGGATTTTCAAATCCATTTTCTATAACTCGTCAGGATTTTCAAATCTAGTTTTATAATTGGTCGGGATTTTCAAATCCAGTGTTATAACTGATCAGGATTTTCAAATTCAGCTTCTATAACTCGTCGGGATTTTCAAATAGAGTTTTATAACTGGTCGGGATTTTCAAATCCAGTTTTATAACTGGTCGGGATTTTCAAATCCATTTTCTATAAGTGGTCGGGATTTTCAAATCTTGTTTTGTAATTAGTCGGGATTTTCAAATCTAGTGTTATAACTGATCAGGATTTTCAAATTCAGTTTCTATAACTCCTCGTGATTTTCAAATCCAGTTTTATAACTGGTCGGGATTTTCAAATCCAGTGTTTATAACTGGTCGGGATTTTCAAATTCAGTTTCTATAACTGGTCAGGATTTTCAAATCCAGTTTTTATAACTGGTCAGGATTTTCAAATTCAGTTTCTATAACTGGTCAGGATTTTCAAATCCAGTTTTTATAACTAGTCGGGATTTTCAAATCCAGTTTTTATAACTGTTCGGGATTTTCAAATTCAGTATTATAACTGGTCGGGATTTTCAAATCCAGTTTCTATAACTGGTCGGGATTTTCAAATCCAGTTTTATAACTGGTCGGGATTTTCAAATCCATTTTCTATAACTGGTCGGGATTTTCAAATCTAGTTTTATAATTGGTCGGGATTTTCAAATCCAGTGTTATAACTGATCAGGATTTTCAAATCCAGTTTCTATAACTGGTCGGGATTTTCAAATCCAGTTTTATAACTGGTCGGGATTTTCAAATTCAGTTTTTATAACCGGTCGGGATTTTCAAATTCAGTGTTATAACTGGTCGGGATTTTCAAATCCAGTTTCTATAACTGGTCGGGATTTTAAAATCCAGTTTCTATAACTGGTCGGGATTTTCAAATCCAGTGTTATAACTGATCAGGATTTTCAAATCCAGTTTCTATAACTGGTCGGGATTTTCAAATCCAGTTTTATAACTGATCAGGATTTTCAAATTCAGCTTCTATAACTCGTCGGGATTTTCAAATACAGTTTTATAACTGGTCGGGATTTTCAAATCCAGTTTTATAACTGGTCGGGATTTTCAAATCCAGTTTTTATAACTGGTCGGGATTTTCAAATTCAGTGTTATAACTGGTCGGGATTTTCAAATCCAGTTTCTATAACTGGTCGGGATTTTCAAATCCAGTTTCTATAACTGGTCGGTATTTTGAAATCCAGTTTCTATAAGTTGTCGGGATTTTCAAATCCAGTTTTTATAACTGGTCGGGATTTTCAAATCCAGTTTCTATAACTGGTCGGGATTTTCAAATCCAGTTTTATAACTAGTCGGGATTTTCAAATCTAGTTTCTATAACTGGTAGGGATTTTCAAATCCAGTTTCTATAACTGGTCGGGATTTTCAAATCCAGTTTCTATAACTGGTCGGGATTTTCAAATCTAGTTTTTATAACTGGTCGGGATTTTCAAATCCAGTTTTTGTAACTGGTCGGGATTTTCAAAATTCAGTTTTTACAACTGGTCGGGATTTTCAAATCCAGTTTCTATAACTGGTCGTGATTTCAAATCCAGTATCTATAACTGGTCGTGATTTCAAATCCAGTATCTATAACTGGTCGGAATTTTTAAATCTAGTGTCATAACTAGTCAGAGTTTTTAAATCCAGTTTCTATAACTGGTCAGGATTTTCTAATCCAGTTTTATAACTGGTCAGGATTTTCAAATCCAGTTTCTATAACTGGTCGGGATTTTCAAATCCAGTTTCTATAACTGGTCGGGATTTTTAAATTCAGTTTTATAATTGGTCGGGATTTTCAAATCCAATTTTATAACTAGTCGGGATTTTCAAATCCAGTTTCTATAACTGGTCGGGATTTTCAAATCCAGTTTTATAATTGGTCGGAATTTTCAAATCTAGTGTTATAACTGATCATAATTTTCAAATCCAGTTTCTATAAATGGTCGGGATTTTCAAATTCAGTTTCTATAACAGGTCCCGATTTTCAAATCCAGTTTTATAACTGGTCGGGATTTTCAAATCCAGTTTTCATAACTGGTCTGGATTTTCAAATTCAGTTTCTATAACTGGTCAGGATTTTCAAATCCAGTTTCTATAACTGGTCGGGATTTTCAAATCCAGTTTTTATAACTGGTCGGGATTTTCAAATTCAGTGTTATAACTGGTCGGGATTTTCAAATCCAGTTTCTATAACTGGTCGGGATTTTCAAATCCAGTTTCGATAACTGGTCGGTATTTTGAAATCCAGTTTCTATAACTGGTCGGGATTTTCAAATCCAGTTTTTATAACTGGTCGGGATTTTCAAATTCAGTTTCTATAACTGGTCAGGATTTTCAAATCCAATTTTTATAACTGGTCAGGATTTTCAAATTCAGTTTCTATAACTGGTCAGGATTTTCAAATCCAGTTTTTATAACTAGTCGGGATTTTCAAATCCAGTTTTTATAACTGGTCGGGATTTTCAAATTCAGTATTATAACTGGTCGGGATTTTCAAATCCAGTTTCTATAACTGGTCGGGATTTTCAAATCCAGTTTTATAACTGGTCGGGATTTTCAAATCCATTTTCTATAACTGGTCGGGATTTTCAAATCTAGTTTTATAATTGGTCGGGATTTTCAAATCCAGTGTTATAACTGATCAGGATTTTCAAATCCAGTTTCTATAACTGGTCGGGATTTTCAAATCCAGTTTTATAACTGGTCGGGATTTTCAAATCCAGTTTTTATAACCGGTCGGGATTTTCAAATTCAGTGTTATAACTGGTCGGGATTTTCAAATCCAGTTTCTATAACTGGTCGGGATTTTGAAATCCAGTTTTTATAACTGGTCGGGATTTTCAAATCCAGTGTTATAACTGATCAGGATTTTCAAATCCAGTTTCTATAACTGGTCGGGATTTTCAAATCCAGTTTTATAACTGGTCGGGATTTTCAAATCCAGTTTTTATAACTGGTCGGGATTTTCAAATCCAGTTTCTATAACTGGTCAGGATTTTCAAATCAAGTTTCTATAACTGGTCGGAATTTTCAAATCCAGTTTTTATAACCGGTCGAGATTTTCAAATCTAGTTTCTATAACTGGTCGGGATTTTGAAATCTAGTTTCTATAACTGATCGGGATTTTCAATTGCAGATTTTATAACTGGTCGGGATTTTCAAATCCAGTTTCTATAACTGATAGGGATTTTCAAATCCAGTTTCTATAACTGGTCGGGATTTTGAAATCCACTTTTTATAACTGGTCGGGATTTTCAAATACAGTTTCTATAACTGGTCGAGATTTTCAAATCCAGTTTCTATAACTGGCCGGGATTTGCAACTCCAGTTTTTATAACTCGTCGGGATTTTCAAATCCAGTATCTATAACTGGTCGAAATTTTCAAATCTAGTGTCATAACTGGTCGGAATTTTTAAATCCAGTTTCTATAACTGGTCGGGATTTTCAAATCCAGTTTCTATAACTGGTCGTGATTTTTAAATCCAGTTTCTATAACTAGTCGGGATTTTGAAATCTAGTTTCTATAACTGGTTGGGATTTTCAAATACAGTTTCTATAACTGGTCGAGATTTTCAAATCCAGTTTCTATAAATGGTCTGGATTTTCAACTCCAGTTTTTATAACTGGTCGGGATTTTCAAATCCAGTATCTATAACTGGTCAGAATTTTTAAATCTAGTGTCATAACTAGTCAGAATTTTTAAATCGAGTTTCTATAACTGGTCGGGATTTTCAAATCCAGTTTTATAACTGGTCAGGATTTTCAAATCCAGTTTCTATAACTGGTCGGGATTTTCAAATCCAGTTTTATAACTGGTCGGGATTTTCAAATCCAGTTTCTATAACTGGTCGGGATTTTTAAATCCAGTTTTATAATTGGTCGGGATTTTCAAATCCAGTTTTATAACTAGTCGGGATTTTCAAATCCAGTTTCTATAACTGGTCGGGATTTTCAAATCCAGTTTTATAATTGGTCGGAATTTTCAAATCTAGTGTTATAACTGATCATGATTTTCAAATCCAGTTTCTATAACTGGTCGGGATTTTCAAATCCAGTTTTTATAACTGGTCGGGATTTTCAAATTCAGTGTTATAACTGGTCGGGATTTTCAAATCCAGTTTCTATAACTGGTCGGGATTTTCAAATCCAGTTTCTATAACTGGTCGGTATTTTGAAATCCAGTTTCTATAAGTTGTCGGGATTTTCAAATCCAGTTTTTATAACTGGTCGGGATTTTCAAATCCAGTTTCTATAACTGGTCGGGATTTTCAAATCCAGTTTTATAACTAGTCGGGATTTTCAAATCTAGTTTCTATAACTGGTAGGGATTTTCAAATCCAGTTTCTATAACTGGTCGGGATTTTCAAATCCAGTTTCTATAACTGGTCGGGATTTTCAAATCTAGTTTTTATAACTGGTCGGGATTTTCAAATCCAGTTTTTGTAACTGGTCGGGATTTTCAAAATTCAGTTTTTACAACTGGTCGGGATTTTCAAATCCAGTTTCTATAACTGGTCGTGATTTCAAATCCAGTATCTATAACTGGTCGTGATTTCAAATCCAGTATCTATAACTGGTCGGAATTTTTAAATCTAGTGTCATAACTAGTCAGAGTTTTTAAATCCAGTTTCTATAACTGGTCAGGATTTTCTAATCCAGTTTTATAACTGGTCAGGATTTTCAAATCCAGTTTCTATAACTGGTCGGGATTTTCAAATCCAGTTTCTATAACTGGTCGGGATTTTTAAATTCAGTTTTATAATTGGTCGGGATTTTCAAATCCAATTTTATAACTAGTCGGGATTTTCAAATCCAGTTTCTATAACTGGTCGGGATTTTCAAATCCAGTTTTATAATTGGTCGGAATTTTCAAATCTAGTGTTATAACTGATCATAATTTTCAAATCCAGTTTCTATAAATGGTCGGGATTTTCAAATTCAGTTTCTATAACAGGTCCCGATTTTCAAATCTAGTTTTATAATTGGTCGGGATTTTCAAATTCAGTGTTATAACTGATCAGGATTTTCAAATCCAGTTTCTATAACTGGTCGGGATCTTCAAATCCAATTTTATAACTGGTCGAGATTTTCAAATCTAGTTTTTATAACTGGTCGGGATTTTCAAATCCAGTTTCTATAACTGGTCAGGATTTTCAAATCAAATTTCTATAACTGGTCGGGATTTTCAAATCCAGTTTTTATAACCGGTCGGGATTTTCAAATTCAGTGTTATAACTGGTCGGGATTTTCAAATCCAGTTTCTATAACTGGTCGGGATTTTTAAATCCAGTTTCTATAACTGGTCGGGATTTTGAAATCCAGTTTCTATAACTGGTCGGGATTTTCAATTCCAGATTTTATAACTGGTCGGGATTTTCAAATCCAGTTTCTATATCTGGTCGGGATTTTCAAATCCAGTTTCTATAACTGGTCGAGATTTTCAAATCCAGTTTCTATAACTGGTCGTGATTTTCAAATCCAGTTTCTATAACTGGTCGGGATTTTCAACTCTAGTTTTTATAACTGGTCGGGATTTTCAAATCTAGTTTTATAACTGGTCGGGATTTTCAAATCCATTTTCTATAACTGGTCGAGATTTTCAAATCTAGTTTTATAATTGGTCGGGATTTTCAAATCCAGTGTTATAACTGATCAGGATTTTCAAATTCAGTTTCTATAACTCGTCGGGATTTTCAAATCCAGTTTTATAACTGGTCGGGATTTTCAAATCCAGTTTTAATAACTGGTCAGGATTTTCAAATTCAGTTTCTATAACTGGTCAAGATTTTCAAATCCAGTTTCTATAACTGATCGGGATTTTCAAATCCAGTTTTTATAACTGGTCAGAATTTTCAAATTCAGTGTTATAACTAGTCGGGATTTTCAACTCCAGTTTCTATAACTGGTCGGGATTTTGAAATCCAGTTTCTATAACTGGTTGGGATTTTCAAATCCAGTTTTTATAACTCGTCGGGATTTTCAAATCCAGTTTCTATAACTGGTCGAGATTTTCAAATCCAGTTTCTATAATTGGTCGGGATTTTAAAATCCAGTTTCTATAACTGGTCGATATTTTCAAATCTAGTTTCTATAACTGGTCGGGATTTTCAAATCCAGTTTTTATAACTGGTCGGGATTTTCAAATCTAGTTTCTATAACTGGTCGGGATTTTCAAATCCAGTTTCTATAACTGGTCGGGATTTTCAAATCCAGTTTCTATAACTGGTCGGGATTTTAAAATCCAGTTTCTATAACTGGTCGGGATTTTGAAATCCAGTTTCTATAACTGGTCGGGATTTTCAATTCCAGATTTTATAACTGGTCGGGATTTTCAAATCCAGAGCTTATATCTGGTCGGGATTTTCAAATCCAATTTATATAACTGGCGAGATTTTCAAATCCAGTTTCTATAACTGGTCGGGATTTTCAAATCCAGTTTCTATAACTGGTCGGGATTTTCAAATCCAGTTTCTATAACTGGTCGGGATTTTTAAATCCAGTTTCTATAACTGGTCGTGATTTCCAAATCTAGTGTCATAACTTGTCAGGATTTTCAAATCCAATTTCTATAACTGGTCGGGATTTTCAAATCCAGTTTTATAACTGGTCAGGATTTTCAAATGCAGTTTCTATAACTGGTCGGGATTTTTAAATCTAGTTTTATAACTGGTTGGGATTTTCAAATCCAGATTTATAACTGGTCGAGATTTTCAAATCCAGTTTCTATAAGAGGTCCCGATTTTCAAATCTAGTTTTATAATTGTTCGGGATTTTTAAATCCAGTGTTATAACTGATCAGGATTTTCAAATCCAGTTTCTATAACTGGTCGGGATTTTCAAATCCAGTTTTATAATTTGTCGGGATTTTCAAATGCAGTTTTTATAACTGGTCGGGATTTTCAAATCCAGTTTCTATAACTGGTCAGGATTTTCAAATCATGTTTTTATAACTGGTCGGGATTTTCAAATCCAGTTTTTATAACCGGTCGGGATTTTCAAATTCAGTGTTATAACTGGTCGGGATTTTCAAATCCAGTTTCTATAACTGGTCGAGATTTTCAAATCCAGTTTCTATAACTGGTCGGGATTTTGAAATCCAGTTTCTATAACTGGTCGGGATTTTCAATTCCAGATTTTATAACTGGTCGGGATTTTCAAATCCAGTTTCTATAACTGGTCGGGATTTTCAAATCCAGTTTTATAACTGGTCGGGATTTTCAAATCTAGTTTCTATAACTGGTCGGGATTTTCAAATCCAGTTTCAATAACTGGTTAGGATTTTCAAATCCAGTTTCTATAACTGGTCGGGATTTTCAAATCTAGTTTTTATAACTGGTCGGGATTTTCAAATCCAGTTTTTGTAACTGGTCAGGATTTTCAAAATTCAGTTTTTACAACTGGTCGGGATTTTCAAATCCAGTTTCTATAACTGGTTGGGATTTTCAAATCTAGTTTCTATAACTGGTCGGGATTTTCAAATCCAGTTTCTATAACTGGTCGTGATTTCCAAATCTAGTGTCATAACTGGTCGTGATTTTCAAATCCAATTTCTATAACTGGTAGGGATTTTCAAATCCAGTTTTATAACTGGTCAGGATTTTCAAATGCAGTTTCTATAACTGGTCAGGATTTTTAAATCTAGTTTTATAACTGGTTGGGATTTTCAAATCCAGATTTATAACTGGTCGGGATTTTCAAATCCAGTTTCTATAACAGGTCCCGATTTTCAAATCTAGTTTTATAATTGGTCGGAATTTTCAAATCCAGTGTTATAACTGATCAGGATTTTCAAATCCAGTTTCTATAACTGTTCGCGATTTTCAAATCCAGTTTTATAACTGGTCGGGATTTTCAAATCCAGTTTTTATAACTGGTCGGGATTTTCAAATCCAGTTTCTATAACTGGTCAGGATTTTCAAATCAAGTTTCTATAACTGGTCGGGATTTTCAAATCCAGTTTTTATAACCAGTCATGATTTTCAAATTCAGTGTTATAACTGGTCGGGATTTTCAAATCCAGTTTCTATAACTGGTCGGGATTTTCAAATTCAGTGTTATAACTGGTCGGGATTTTCAAATCCAGTTTCTATAACTGGTCGGGATTTTCAAATCCAGTTTCTATAACTGGTCGGGATTTTGAAATCCAGTTTCTATAACTGGTCGGGATTTTCAATTCCAGATTTTATAACTGGTCGGGATTTTCAAATCCAGTTTCTATAACTGGTCAGGATTTTCAATTCTAGTTTCTATAACTGGTCGGGATTTTCAATTCCAGTTTTTATAACTGGTCGGGATTTTCAACTCTAGTTTTTATAATTGGTGAGGATTTTCAAATCAAGTGTCTATAACAGGTCGGGATTTTCAAATCTAGTGTCATAACTGGTCGGAATTTTTAAATCCAGTTTCTATAACTGGTCGGGATTTTCAAATCCAGTTTTATAAGTGGTCAGGATTTTCAAATCCAGTTTCTATAACTGGTCAGGATTTTTAAATACAGTTTTATAACTGGTCGGGATTTTCAAATCCAGTTTTATAACTGGTCGGGATTTTCAAATCCATTTTCTATAACTGGTCAGGATTTTCAAATCCAGTTTTATAAGTGGTCGGGATTTTCAAATCCAGTTTCTATAACTGGTCGGGATTTTCAAATCCATTTTCTATAACTGGTCGGGATTTTCAAATATAGTTTTATAATTGGTCGGGATTTTCAAATCCAGTGTTATAACTGATCATGATTTTCAAATTCAGTTTCTATAAGTCGTCGGGATTTTCAAATCCAGTTTTATAACTGGTCAGGATTTTCAAATCCAGTGTTTATAACTGGTCGGAATTTTCAAATTCAGTTTCTATAACTGGTCAGGATTTTCAAATCCAGTTTTTATAACTGGTCAGGATTTTCAAAATCAGTTTCTATAACTGGTCAGGATTTTCAAATTCACTTTTTATAACTGGTCGGGATTTTCAAATCCAGTTTTTATAACTGGTCGGGATTTTCAAATTCAGTGTTATAACTGGTCGGGATTTTCAAATCCAGTTTCTATAACTGGTCGGGATTTTCAAATCCAGTTTCTATAACTGGTCGGGATTTTGAAATCCAGTTTTTATAACTGGTCAGGATTTTCAAATCCAGTTTTTATAACTGGTCGGGATTTTCAAATCCATTTTCTATAACTCGTCAGGATTTTCAAATCTAGTTTTATAATTGGTCGGGATTTTCAAATCCAGTGTTATAACTGATCAGGATTTTCAAATTCAGCTAGTATAACTCGTCGGGATTTTCAAATACAGTTTTATAACTGGTCGGGATTTTCAAATCCAGTTTTATAACTGGTCGGGATTTTCAAATCCATTTTCTATAAGTGGTCGGGATTTTCAAATCTTGTTTTGTAATTAGTCGGGATTTTCAAATCTAGTGTTATAACTGATCAGGATTTTCAAATTCAGTTTCTATAACTCCTCGCGATTTTCAAATCCAGTTTTATAACTGGTCGGGATTTTCAAATCCAGTGTTTATAACTGGTCGGGATTTTCAAATTCAGTTTCTATAACTGGTCAGGATTTTCAAATCCAGTTTTTATAACTGGTCAGGATTTTCAAATTCAGTTTCTATAACTGGTCAGGATTTTGAAATCCAGTTTTTATAACTAGTCGGGATTTTCAAATCCAGTTTTTATAACTGGTCGGGATTTTCAAATTCAGTGTTATAACTGGTCGGGATTTTCAAATCCAGTTTCTATAACTGGTCGGGATTTTCAAATCCAGTTTTATAACTGGTCGGGATTTTCAAATCCATTTTCTATAACTGGTCGGGATTTTCAAATCTAGTTTTATAATTGGTCGGGATTTTCAAATGCAGTGTTATAACTGATCAGGATTTTCAAATCCAGTTTCTATAACTGGTCGGGATTTTCAAATCCAGTTTTATAACTGGTCGGGATTTTCAAATCCAGTTTTTATAACCGGTCGGGATTTTCAAATTCAGTGTTATAACTGGTCGGGATTTTCAAATCCAGTTTCTATAACTGGTCGGGATTTTGAAATCCAGTTTCTATAACTGGTCGGGATTTTCAAATCCAGTGTTATAACTGATCAGGATTTTCAAATCCAGTTTCTATAACTGGTCGGGATTTTCAAATCCAGTTTTATAACTGGTCGGGATTTTCAAATCCAGTTTTTATAACTGGTCGGGATTTTCAAATCCAGTTTCTATAACTGGTCAGGATTTTCAAATCAAGTTTCTATAACTGG
The DNA here is from genome assembly GCF_984573655.1 of Nuphar pumila. NCBI lineage: Eukaryota > Viridiplantae > Streptophyta > Magnoliopsida > Nymphaeales > Nymphaeaceae > Nuphar > Nuphar pumila. The sequence continues at coordinate 67,496,625 of NC_143258.1, forward strand.
TCGGAATTTTCAAATCCAGTTTTTATAACCGGTCGGGATTTTCAAATCTAGTTTCTATAACTGGTCGGGATTTTGAAATCTAGTTTCTATAACTGATCGGGATTTTCAATTGCAGATTTTATAACTTGTCGGGATTTTCAAATCCAGTTTCTATAACTGATAGGGATTTTCAAATCCAGTTTCTATAACTGGTCGGGATTTTGAAATCCACTTTCTATAACTGGTCGGGATTTTCAAATACAGTTTCTATAACTGGTCGAGATTTTCAAATCCAGTTTCTATAACTGGTAGGGATTTGCAACTCCAGTTTTTATAACTCGTCGGGATTTTCAAATCCAGTATCTATAACTGGTCGAAATTTTCAAATCTAGTGTCATAACTGTTCGAAATTTTTAAATTCAGTTTCTATAACTGGTCGGGATTTTCAAATCCAGTTTCTATAACTGGTCGTGATTTTTAAATCCAGTTTCTATAACTGGTCGGGATTTTGAAATCTAGTTTCTATAACTGGTCGAGATTTTCAAATCTAGTTTCTTTAAATGGTCTGGATTTTCAACTCCAGTTTTTATAACTGGTCGGGATTTTCAAATCCAGTATCTATAACTGGTCAGAATTTTTAAATCTAGTGTCATAACTAGTCAGAATTTTTAAATCCAGTTTCTATAACTGGTCGGGATTTTCAAATCCAGTTTTATAACTGGTCAGGATTTTCAAATCCAGTTTCTATAACTGGTCGGGATTTTCAAATCCAGTTTTATAACTGGTCGGGATTTTCAAATCCAGTTTCTATAACTGGTCGGGATTTTTAAATCCAGTTTTATAATTGGTCGGGATTTTCAAATCCAGTTTTATAACTAGTCGGGATTTTCAAATCCAGTTTCTATAACTGGTCGGGATTTTCAAATCCAGTATCTATAACTGGTCAGAATTTTTAAATCTAGTGTCATAACTAGTCAGAATTTTTAAATCCAGTTTCTATAACTGGTCGGGATTTTCAAATCCAGTTTTATAACTGGTCAGGATTTTCAAATCCAGTTTCTATAACTGGTCGGGATTTTCAAATCCAGTTTTATAACTGGTCGGGATTTTCAAATCCAGTTTCTATAACTGGTCGGGATTTTTAAATCCAGTTTTATAATTGGTCGGGATTTTCAAATCCAGTTTTATAACTAGTCGGGATTTTCAAATCCAGTTTCTATAACTGGTCGGGATTTTCAAATCCAGTTTTATAATTGGTCGGAATTTTCAAATCTAGTGTTATAACTGATCATGATTTTCAAATCCAGTTTCTATAAATGGTCGGGATTTTCAAATTCAGTTTCTATAACTAGTCAGGATTTTCAAATCCAGTTTCTATAACTGGTCGGGATTTTCAAATCCAGTTTTTATAACTGGTCGGGATTTTCAAATTCAGTGTTATAACTGGTCGGGATTTTCAAATCCAGTTTCTATAACTGGTCGGGATTTTCAAATCCAGTTTCTATAACTGGTCGGTATTTTGAAATCCAGTTTCTATAAGTTGTCGGGATTTTCAAATCCAGTTTTTATAACTGGTCGGGATTTTCAAATCCAGTTTCTATAACTGGTCGGGATTTTCAAATCCAGTTTTATAACTAGTCGGGATTTTCAAATCTAGTTTCTATAACTGGTAGGGATTTTCAAATCCAGTTTCTATAACTGGTCGGGATTTTCAAATCCAGTTTCTATAACTGGTCGGGATTTTCAAATCTAGTTTTTATAACTGGTCGGGATTTTCAAATCCAGTTTTTGTAACTGGTCGGGATTTTCAAAATTCAGTTTTTACAACTGGTCGGGATTTTCAAATCCAGTTTCTATAACTGGTCGTGATTTCAAAGCCAGTATCTATAACTGGTCGTGATTTCAAATCCAGTATCTATAACTGGTCGGAATTTTTAAATCTAGTGTCATAACTAGTCAGAGTTTTTAAATCCAGTTTCTAAAACTGGTCGGGATTTTCAAATCCAGTTTTATAATTGGTCAGGATTTTCAAATCCAGTTTCTATAACTGGTCGGGATTTTCAAATCCAGTTTCTATAACTGGTCGGGATTTTTAAATCCAGTTTTATAATTGGTCGGGATTTTCAAATCCAATTTTATAACTAGTCGGGATTTTCAAATCCAGTTTCTATAACTGGTCGGGATTTTCAAATCCAGTTTTATAATTGGTCGGAATTTTCAAATCTAGTGTTATAACTGATCATAATTTTCAAATCCAGTTTCTATAAATGGTCGGGATTTTCAAATTCAGTTTCTATAACAGGTCCCGATTTTCAAATCTAGTTTTATAATTGGTCGGGATTTTCAAATTCAGTGTTATAACTGATCAGGATTTTCAAATCCAGTTTCTATAACTGGTCGGGATTTTCAAATCCAATTTTATAATTGGTCGAGATTTTCAAATCTAGTTTTTATAACTGGTTGGGATTTTCAAATACAGTTTCTATAACTGGTCAGGATTTTCAAATCAAATTTCTATAACTGGTCGGGATTTTCAAATCCAGTTTTTATAACCGGTCGGGATTTTCAAATTCAGTGTTATAACTGGTCGGGATTTTCAAATCCAGTTTCTATAACTGGTCGGGATTTTCAAATCCAGTTTCTATAACTGGTCCGGATTTTGAAATCCAGTTTCTATAACTGGTCGGGATTTTCAATTCCAGATTTTATAACTGGTCGGGATTTTCAAATCCAGTTTCTATATCTGGTCGGGATTTTCAAATCCAGTTTCTATAACTAGTCGAGATTTTCAAATCCAGTTTCTATAACTGGTCGTGATTTTCAAATCCAGTTTCTATAACTGGTCGGGATTTTCAACTCTAGTTTTTATAACTGGTCGGGATTTTCAAATCTAGTTTTATAACTGGTCGGGATTTTCAAATCCATTTTCTATAACTGGTCGGGATTTTCAAATCTAGTTTTATAATTGGTCGGGATTTTCAAATCCAGTGTTATAACTGATCAGGATTTTTTCAAATTCAGTTTCTATAACTCGTCGGGATTTTCAAATCCAGTTTTATAACTGGTCGGGATTTTCAAATCCAGTTTTAATAACTGATCAGGATTTTCAAATTCAGTTTCTATAACTGGTCAAGATTTTCAAATCCAGTTTCTATAACTGGTCGGAATTTTCAAATCCAGTTTTTATAACTGGTCGGGATTTTCAAATTCAGTGTTATAACTAGTCGGGATTTTCAACTCCAGTTTCTATAACTGGTCGGGATTTTGAAATCCAGTTTCTATAACTGGTTGGGATTTTCAAATCCAGTTTTTATAACTGGTCGGGATTTTCAAATCCAGTTTTATAACTGGTCGGGATTTTCAAATCTAGTTTCTATAACTGGTCGATATTTTCAAATCTAGTTTCTATAACTGGTCGGGATTTTCAAATCCAGTTTCTATAACTGGTCGGGATTTTCAAATCTAGTTTTTATAACTTGTCGAGATTTTCAAATCCAGTTTTTATAACTGGTCGGAATTTTCAAATTCAGTGTTATAACTGGTCGGGATTTTCAACTCCAGTTTCTATTACTGGTCGGGATTTTGAAATCCAGTTTCTATAACTGGTTGGGATTTTCAAATCCAGTTTTTATAACTCGTCGGAATTTTCAAATCCAGTTTCTATAACTGGTCGAGATTTTCAAATCCAGTTTCTATAATTGGTCGGGATTTTAAAATCCAGTTTCTATAACTGATCGATATTTTCAAATCTAGTTTCTATAACTGGTCGGGATTTTCAAATCCAGTTTTTATAACTGGTCGGGATTTTCAAATCTTGTTTCTATAACTGGTCGGGATTTTCAAATCCAGTTTCTATAACTGGTCGGGATTTTGAAATCCAGTTTCTATAACTGGTCGGGATTTTCAAATCCAGTTTCTATAACTGGTCGGGATTTTGAAATCCAGTTTCTATAACTGGTCGGGATTTTCAATTCCAGATTTTATAACTGGTCGGGATTTTCAAATCCAGAGGTTATATCTGGTCGGGATTTTCAAATCCAATTTATATAACTGGCGAGATTTTCAAATCCAGTTTCTATAACTGGTCGGGATTTTCAAATATAGTTTTATAATTGGTCGGGATTTTCAAATCCAGTGTTATAACTGATCATGATTTTCAAATTCAGTTTCTATAAGTCGTCGGGATTTTCAAATCCAGTTTTATAACTGGTCAGGATTTTCAAATCCAGTGTTTATAACTGGTCGGAATTTTCAAATTCAGTTTCTATAACTGGTCAGGATTTTCAAATCCAGTTTTTATAACTGGTCAGGATTTTCAAAATCAGTTTCTATAACTGGTCAGGATTTTCAAATTCACTTTTTATAACTGGTCGGGATTTTCAAATCCAGTTTTTATAACTGGTCGGGATTTTCAAATTCAGTGTTATAACTGGTCGGGATTTTCAAATCCAGTTTCTATAACTGGTCGGGATTTTCAAATCCAGTTTCTATAACTGGTCGGGATTTTGAAATCCAGTTTTTATAACTGGTCAGGATTTTCAAATCCAGTTTTTATAACTGGTCGGGATTTTCAAATCCATTTTCTATAACTCGTCAGGATTTTCAAATCTAGTTTTATAATTGGTCGGGATTTTCAAATCCAGTGTTATAACTGATCAGGATTTTCAAATTCAGCTAGTATAACTCGTCGGGATTTTCAAATACAGTTTTATAACTGGTCGGGATTTTCAAATCCAGTTTTATAACTGGTCGGGATTTTCAAATCCATTTTCTATAAGTGGTCGGGATTTTCAAATCTTGTTTTGTAATTAGTCGGGATTTTCAAATCTAGTGTTATAACTGATCAGGATTTTCAAATTCAGTTTCTATAACTCCTCGCGATTTTCAAATCCAGTTTTATAACTGGTCGGGATTTTCAAATCCAGTGTTTATAACTGGTCGGGATTTTCAAATTCAGTTTCTATAACTGGTCAGGATTTTCAAATCCAGTTTTTATAACTGGTCAGGATTTTCAAATTCAGTTTCTATAACTGGTCAGGATTTTGAAATCCAGTTTTTATAACTAGTCGGGATTTTCAAATCCAGTTTTTATAACTGGTCGGGATTTTCAAATTCAGTGTTATAACTGGTCGGGATTTTCAAATCCAGTTTCTATAACTGGTCGGGATTTTCAAATCCAGTTTTATAACTGGTCGGGATTTTCAAATCCATTTTCTATAACTGGTCGGGATTTTCAAATCTAGTTTTATAATTGGTCGGGATTTTCAAATGCAGTGTTATAACTGATCAGGATTTTCAAATCCAGTTTCTATAACTGGTCGGGATTTTCAAATCCAGTTTTATAACTGGTCGGGATTTTCAAATCCAGTTTTTATAACCGGTCGGGATTTTCAAATTCAGTGTTATAACTGGTCGGGATTTTCAAATCCAGTTTCTATAACTGGTCGGGATTTTGAAATCCAGTTTCTATAACTGGTCGGGATTTTCAAATCCAGTGTTATAACTGATCAGGATTTTCAAATCCAGTTTCTATAACTGGTCGGGATTTTCAAATCCAGTTTTATAACTGGTCGGGATTTTCAAATCCAGTTTTTATAACTGGTCGGGATTTTCAAATCCAGTTTCTATAACTGGTCAGGATTTTCAAATCAAGTTTCTATAACTGGTCGGAATTTTCAAATCCAGTTTTTATAACCGGTCGGGATTTTCAAATCTAGTTTCTATAACTGGTCGGGATTTTGAAATCTAGTTTCAATAACTGATCGGGATTTTCAATTGCAGATTTTATAACTTGTCGGGATTTTCAAATCCAGTTTCTATAACTGATAGGGATTTTCAAATCCAGTTTCTATAACTGGTCGGGATTTTGAAATCCACTTTCTATAACTGGTCGGGATTTTCAAATACAGTTTCTATAACTGGTCGAGATTTTCAAATCCAGTTTCTATAACTGGTAGGGATTTGCAACTCCAGTTTTTATAACTCGTCGGGATTTTCAAATCCAGTATCTATAACTGGTCGAAATTTTCAAATCTAGTGTCATAACTGTTCGGAATTTTTAAATTCAGTTTCTATAACTGGTCGGGATTTTCAAATCCAGTTTCTATAACTGGTCGTGATTTTTAAATCCAGTTTCTATAACTGGTCGGGATTTTGAAATCTAGTTTCTATAACTGGTCGAGATTTTCAAATCTAGTTTCTATAAATGGTCTGGATTTTCAACTCCAGTTTTTATAACTGGTCGGGATTTTCAAATCCAGTATCTATAACTGGTCAGAATTTTTAAATCTAGTGTCATAACTAGTCAGAATTTTTAAATCCAGTTTCTATAACTGGTCGGGATTTTCAAATCCAGTTTTATAACTGGTCAGGATTTTCAAATCCAGTTTCTATAACTGGTCGGGATTTTCAAATCCAGTTTTATAACTGGTCGGGATTTTCAAATCCAGTTTCTATAACTGGTCGGGATTTTTAAATCCAGTTTTATAATTGGTCGGGATTTTCAAATCCAGTTTTATAACTAGTCGGGATTTTCAAATCCAGTTTCTATAACTGGTCGGGATTTTCAAATCCAGTATCTATAACTGGTCAGAATTTTTAAATCTAGTGTCATAACTAGTCAGAATTTTTAAATCCAGTTTCTATAACTGGTCGGGATTTTCAAATCCAGTTTTATAACTGGTCAGGATTTTCAAATCCAGTTTCTATAACTGGTCGGGATTTTCAAATCCAGTTTTATAACTGGTCGGGATTTTCAAATCCAGTTTCTATAACTGGTCGGGATTTTTAAATCCAGTTTTATAATTGGTCGGGATTTTCAAATCCAGTTTTATAACTAGTCGGGATTTTCAAATCCAGTTTCTATAACTGGTCGGGATTTTCAAATCCAGTTTTATAATTGGTCGGAATTTTCAAATCTAGTGTTATAACTGATCATGATTTTCAAATCCAGTTTCTATAAATGGTCGGGATTTTCAAATTCAGTTTCTATAACTAGTCAGGATTTTCAAATCCAGTTTCTATAACTGGTCGGGATTTTCAAATCCAGTTTTTATAACTGGTCGGGATTTTCAAATTCAGTGTTATAACTGGTCGGGATTTTCAAATCCAGTTTCTATAACTGGTCGGGATTTTCAAATCCAGTTTCTATAACTGGTCGGTATTTTGAAATCCAGTTTCTATAAGTTGTCGGGATTTTCAAATCCAGTTTTTATAACTGGTCGGGATTTTCAAATCCAGTTTCTATAACTGGTCGGGATTTTCAAATCCAGTTTTATAACTAGTCGGGATTTTCAAATCTAGTTTCTATAACTGGTAGGGATTTTCAAATCCAGTTTCTATAACTGGTCGGGATTTTCAAATCCAGTTTCTATAACTGGTCGGGATTTTCAAATCTAGTTTTTATAACTAGTCGGGATTTTCAAATCCAGTTTTTGTAACTGGTCGGGATTTTCAAAATTCAGTTTTTACAACTGGTCGGGATTTTCAAATCCAGTTTCTATAACTGGTCGTGATTTCAAAGCCAGTATCTATAACTGGTCGTGATTTCAAATCCAGTATCTATAACTGGTCGGAATTTTTAAATCTAGTGTCATAACTAGTCAGAGTTTTTAAATCCAGTTTCTAAAACTGGTCGGGATTTTCAAATCCAGTTTCTATAACTGGTCGGGATTTTCAAATCCAGTTTCTATATCTGGTCGGGATTTTCAAATCTAGTTTTTATAACTGGTCGGGATTTTCAAATCCAGTTTTTGTAACTAGTCGGGATTTTCAAAATTCAGTTTTTACAACTGGTCGGGATTTTCAAATCCAGTTTCTATAACTGGTCGGGATTTTCAAATCCAATTTTTATAACTGGTCGGGATTTTCAAATCCAGTTTCTATAACTGGTCGTCATTTCCAAATCTAGTGTCATAACTGGTCGGGATTTTCAAATCCAATTTCTATAACTGGTCGGGATTTTCAAATCCAGTTTTATAACTGGTCAGGATTTTCAAATACAGTTTCTATAACTGGTCGGGATTTTTAAATCTAGTTTTATAACTGGTTGGGATTTTCAAATCCAGATTTATAACTGGTCGGGATTTTCAAATCCAGTTTCTATAACAGATCCCGATTTTCAAATTTAGTTTTATAATTGGTCGGGATTTTCAAATCTAGTGTTATAACTGATCAGGATTTTCAAATCCAGTTTCTATAACTGGTCGGGATTTTCAAATCCAGTTTTTATAACTGGTCGGGATTTTCAAATCCAGTTTCTATAACTGGTGAGGATTTTCAAATCAAGTTTCTATAACTGGTCGGGATCTTTAAATCCAGTTTCTATAACTAGTTTTTATAACTGGTCGGTATTTTCAAATCCAGTGTTATAACTGATCAGGATTTTCAAATTCAGTTTCTATAACTCGTCGAGATTTTCAAATCCAGTTTTATAAATGGTCGGGATTTTCAAATCCATTTTCTATAACTGGTCGGGATTTTGAAATCCAGTTTTATAACTGGTCGGGATTTTCAAATCCATTTTCTATAACTGGTCGGGATTTTCAAATCTAGTTTTATAATTGGTCGGGATTTTCAAATCCGGTGTTATAACTGATCAGGATTTTCATATTCAGTTTCTATAACTCGTCGGGATTTTCAAATCCAGTTTTATAACTGGTCGGGATTTTCAAATCCAGTTTTTATAACTAGTCGGGATTTTCAAATTCAGTTTCTATAACTGGTCAGGATTTTCAAATTCAGTTTCTATAACTGGTCGGGATTTTCAAATTCAGTTTTTATAACTGGTCGGGATTTTCAAATTCAGTGTTATAACTGGTCGGGATTTTCAACTCTTGTTTCTATAACTGGTCGGGATTTTGAAATCCAGTTTCTATAACTGGTTGGGATTTTCAAATCCAGTTTTTATAACTTGTCGGGATTTTCAAATCCAGTTTCTATAACTGGTCGAGATTTTCAAATCCAGTTTTATAACTGGTCGGGATTTTTAAATCTATTTTCTATAACTGGTCGGGATTTTCAAATCTAGTTTTATAATTAGTCGGGATTTTCAAATCCAGTGTTATGACTGATCAGGATTTTCAAATCCAGTTTTTGTAACTGGTCGGGATTTTCAAAATTCAGTTTTTACAACTGGTCGGGATTTTCAAATCCAGATTCTATAACTGGTCGTGATTTCAAAATCTAGTGTCATAACTGGTCGGGATTTTTAAATCCAATTTCTATAACTGGTCGGGATTTTCAAATTCAGTGTTATAACCGGTCGGGATTTTCAAATCCAGTTTCTATAACTGGTCGGGATTTTCAAATCCAGTTTCTATAACTGGTCGGTATTTTGAAATCCAGTTTCTATAAGTTGTCGGGATTTTCAAATCCAGTTTTTATAACTGGTCGGGATTTTCAAATCCAGTTTCTATAACTGGTCGGGATTTTCAAATCCAGTTTTATAACTGGTCGGGATTTTCAAATCCAGTTTTTGTAACTGGTCGGGATTTTCAAAATTCAGTTTTTACAACTGGTCGGGATTTTCAAATCCAGTTTCTATAACTGGTCGTGATTTCAAATCCAATATCTATAACTGGTCGTGATTTCAAATCCAGTATCTATAACTGGTCGGAATTTTTAAATCTAGTGTCATAACTAGTCAGAGTTTTTAAATCCAGTTTTTAAAACTGGTCGGGATTTTCAAATCCAGTTTTATAACTGGTCAGGATTTTCAAATCCAGTTTCTATAACTGGTCGGGATTTTCAAATCCAGTTTCTATAACTGGTCGGGATTTTTAAATCCAGTTTTATAATTGGTCGGGATTTTCAAATCCAATTTTATAACTAGTCGGGATTTTCAAATCCAGTTTCTATAACTGGTCGGGATTTTCAAATCCAGTTTTATAATTGGTCGGAATTTTCAAATCTAGTGTTATAACTGATCATAATTTTCAAATCCAGTTTCTATAAATGGTCGGGATTTTCAAATTCAGTTTCTATAACAGGTCCCGATTTTCAAATCTAGTTTTATAATTGGTCGGAATTTTCAAATTCAGTGTTATAACTGATCAGGATTTTCAAATCCAGTTTCTATAACTGGTCGGGATTTTCAAATCCAATTTTATAACTGGTCGAGATTTTCAAATCTAGTTTTTATAACTGGTTGGGATTTTCAAATCCAGTTTCTATAACTGGTCAGGATTTTCAAATCAAATTTCTATAACTGGTCGGGATTTTCAAATCCAGTTTTTATAACCGGTCGGGATTTTCAAATTCAGTGTTATAACTGGTCGGGATTTTCAAATCCAGTTTCTATAACTGGTCGGGATTTTCAAATCCAGTTTCTATAACTGGTCCGGATTTTGAAATCCAGTTTCTATAACTGGTCGGGATTTTCAATTCCAGATTTTATAACTGGTCGGGATTTTCAAATCCAGTTTCTATATCTGGTCGGGATTTTCAAATCCAGTTTCTATAACTAGTCGAGATTTTCAAATCCAGTTTCTATAACTGGTCGTGATTTTCAAATCCAGTTTCTATAACTGGTCGGGATTTTCAACTCTAGTTTTTATAACTGGTCGGGATTTTCAAATCTAGTTTTATAACTGGTCGGGATTTTCAAATCCATTTTCTATAACTGGTCGGGATTTTCAAATCTAGTTTTATAATTGGTCGGGATTTTCAAATCCAGTGTTATAACTGATCAGGATTTTCAAATTCAGTTTCTATAACTCGTCGGGATTTTCAAATCCAGTTTTATAACTGGTCGGGATTTTCAAATCCAGTTTTAATAACTGATCAGGATTTTCAAATTCAGTTTCTATAACTGGTCAAGATTTTCAAATCCAGTTTTATAACTGGTCGGGATTTTCAAATCCAGTTTCTATAACTGGTCGGGATTTTCAAATCTAGTTTCTATAACTGGTAGGGATTTTCAAATCCAGTTTCTATAACTGGTGGGGATTTTCAAATCCAGTTTCTATAACTGGTCGGGATTTTCAAATCTAGTTTTTATAACTGGTCGGGATTTTCAAATCCAGTTTTTGTAACTGGTCGGGATTTTCAAAATTCAGTTTTTACAACTGGTCGGGATTTTCAAATCCAGTTTCTATAACTGGTCGTGATTTCAAATCCAGTATCTATAACTGGTCGTGATTTCAAATACAGTATCTATAACTGGTCGGAATTTTTAAATCTAGTGTCATAACTAGTCAGAGTTTTTAAATCCAGTTTTTAAAACTGGTCGGGATTTTCAAATCCAGTTTTATAACTGGTCAGGATTTTCAAATCCAGTTTCTATAACTGGTCGGGATTTTCAAATCCAGTTTCTATAACTGGTCGGGATTTTTAAATCCAGTTTTATAATTGGTCGGGATTTTCAAATCCAATTTTATAACTAGTCGGGATTTTCAAATCCAGTTTCTATAACTGGTCGGGATTTTCAAATCCAGTTTTATAATTGGTCGGAATTTTCAAATCTAGTGTTATAACTGATCATAATTTTCAAATCCAGTTTCTATAAATGGTCGGGATTTTCAAATTCAGTTTCTATAACAGGTCCCGATTTTCAAATCTAGTTTTATAATTGGTCGGGATTTTCAAATTCAGTGTTATAACTGATCAGGATTTTCAAATCCAGTTTCTATAACTGGTCGGGGTTTTCAAATCCAATTTTATAACTGGTCGAGATTTTCAAATCTAGTTTTTATAACTGGTTGGGATTTTCAAATCCAGTTTCTATAACTGGTCAGGATTTTCAAATCAAATTTCTATAACTGGTCGGGATTTTCAAATCCAGTTTTTATAACCGGTCGGGATTTTCAAATTCAGTGTTATAACTGGTCGGGATTTTCAAATCCAGTTTCTATAACTGGTCGGGATTTTCAAATCCAGTTTCTATAACTGGTCCGGATTTTGAAATCCAGTTTCTATAACTGGTCGGGATTTTCAATTCCAGATTTTATAACTGGTCGGGATTTTCAAATCCAGTTTCTATATCTGGTCGGGATTTTCAAATCCAGTTTCTATAACTAGTCGAGATTTTCAAATCCAGTTTCTATAACTGGTCGTGATTTTCAAATCCAGTTTCTATAACTGGTCGGGATTTTCAACTCTAGTTTTTATAACTGGTCGGGATTTTCAAATCTAGTTTTATAACTGGTCGGGATTTTCAAATCCATTTTCTATAACTGGTCGGGATTTTCAAATCTAGTTTTATAATTGGTCGGGATTTTCAAATCCAGTGTTATAACTGATCAGGATTTTCAAATTCAGTTTCTATAACTCGTCGGGATTTTCAAATCCAGTTTTATAACTGGTCGGGATTTTCAAATCCAGTTTTAATAACTGATCAGGATTTTCAAATTCAGTTTCTATAACTGGTCAAGATTTTCAAATCCAGTTTCTATAACTGGTCGGAATTTTCAAATCCAGTTTTTATAACTGGTCGGGATTTTCAAATTCAGTGTTATAACTAGTCGGGATTTTCAACTCCAGTTTCTATAACTGGTCGGGATTTTGAAATCCAGTTTCTATAACTGGTTGGGATTTTCAAATCCAGTTTTTATAACTGGTCGGGATTTTCAAATCCAGTTTTATAACTGGTCGGGATTTTCAAATCTAGTTTCTATAACTGGTCGATATTTTCAAATCTAGTTTCTATAACTGGTCGGGATTTTCAAATCCAGTTTCTATAACTGGTCGGGATTTTCAAATCTAGTTTTTATAACTTGTCGAGATTTTCAAATCCAGTTTTTATAACTGGTCGGAATTTTCAAATTCAGTTTCTATAACTGGTCGGGATTTTCAACTCCAGTTTCTATTATTGGTCGGGATTTTGAAATCCAGTTTCTATAACTGGTTGGGATTTTCAAATCCAGTTTTTATAACTCGTCGGGATTTTCAAATCCAGTTTCTATAACTGGTCGAGATTTTCAAATCCAGTTTCTATAATTGGTCGGGATTTTAAAATCCAGTTTCTATAACTGGTCGATATTTTCAAATCTAGTTTCTATAACTGGTCGGGATTTTCAAATCCAGTTTTTATAACTGGTCGGGATTTTCAAATCTTGTTTCTATAACTAGTCGGGATTTTCAAATCCAGTTTCTATAACTGGTCGGGATTTTCAAATCCAGTTTCTATAACTGGTCGGGATTTTCAAATCCAGTTTCTATAACTGGTCGGGATTTTGAAATCCAGTTTCTATAACTGGTCGGGATTTTCAATTCCAGATTTTATAACTGGTCGGGATTTTCAAATCCAGAGGTTATATCTGGTCGGGATTTTCAAATCCAATTTATATAACTGGCGAGATTTTCAAATCCAGTTTCTATAACTGGTCGTGATTTTCAAATCCAGTTTCTATAACTCGTCGGGATTTTCAACTCTAGTTTTTATAACTGGTCGGGATTTTCAAATCCAGTTTTATAACTGGTCGGGATTTTCAAATCCATTTTCTATAACTGGTCGGCATTTTCAAATCTAGTTTTATAATTGGTCGGGATTTTCAAATCCAGTGTTATAACTGATCAGGATTTTCAAATTCAGTTTCTATAACTCGTCGGGATTTTCAAATCCAGTTTTATAACTGGTCGGGATTTTCAAATCCAGTTTTAATAACTGGTCCGGATTTTCAAATTCAGTTTCTATAACTGGTCAGGATTTTCAAATCCAGTTTATATAACTGGTCGGAATTTTCAAATCCAGTTTTTATAACTGGTCGGGATTTTCAAATTCAGTGTTATAACTAGTCGGGATTTTCAACTCCAGTTTCTATAACTGGTCGGGATTTTGAAATCCAGTTTCTATAACTGGTTGGGATTTTCAAATCTAGTTTTTATAACTGGTCGGGATTTTCAAATCCAGTTTTATAACTGGTCGGGATTTTCAAATCTAGTTTCTATAACTGGTCGATATTTTCAAATCTAGTTTCTATAACTGGTCGGGATTTTCAAATCCAGTTTCTATAACTGGTCGGGATTTTCAAATCTAGTTTTTATAACTTGTCGGGATTTTCAAATCTAGTTTCTATAACTGGTCAGGATTTTCAAATCCAGTTTCTATAATTGGTCGGGATTTTAAAATCCAGTTTCTATAACTGGTCGGGATTTTCAAATCCAGTTTCTATAACTGGTCGGGATTTTCAAATCCAATTTTATAACTGGTCGGGATTTTCAAATCCAGTTTCTATAACTGGTCGGGATTTTCAAATCTAGTGTCATAACTGGTCGGAATTTTCAAATCCAGTTTTATAACTGGTCGGGATTTTCAAATCCATTTGCTATAACTGGTCGGGATTTTCAAATCTAGTTTTATAATTGGTCGGGATTTTCAAATCCAGTGTTATAACTGATGAGGATTTTCAAATTTAGTTTCTATAACTCGTCGGGATTTTCAAATCCAGTTTTTATAACTGGTCGGGATTTTCAAATTCAGTGTTATAACTGGTCGGGATTTTCAAATCCAGTTTCTATAACTGGTCGGGATTTTCAAATCCAATTTCTATAACTGGTCGGTATTTTGAAATCGAGTTTCTATAACTGGTCCGGATTTTCAAATCTAGTTTTTATAACTGGTCGGGATTTTCAAATCCAGTTTTATAACTGGTCGGGATTTTCAAATCTAGTTTCTATAACTGGTCGGGATTTTCAAATCCAGTTTCTATAACTAGTCGGGATTTTCAAATCAAGTTTCTATAACTGGTCTGTATTTTGAAATCCAGTTTATATAACTGGTCGGGATTTTCAAATCCAGTTTTTATAACTGGTCGGGATTTTCAAATCCAGTTTCTATAACTGGTCGAGATTTTCAAATCAAGTTTCTATAACTGGTCGGTATTTTGAAAGCCAGTTTCTATAACTGGTCGGAATTTTCAAATCCAGTTTTTATAACTGGTCGGGATTTTCAAATCCAGTTTCTATAACTGGTCAGGATTTTCAAATCCAGTTTTATAACTGGTCGGGATTTTCAAATCTAGTTTCTATAACTGGTCGGGATTTTCAAATCCAGTTTCTATAACTGGTCGGGATTTTCAAATCCAGTTTCTATATCTGGTCGGGATTTTCAAATCTAGTTTTTATAACTGGTCGGGATTTTCAAATCCAGTTTTTGTAACTAGTCGGGATTTTCAAAATTCAGTTTTTACAACTGGTCGGGATTTTCAAATCCAGTTTCTATAACTGGTCGGGATTTTCAAATCCAATTTTTATAACTGGTCGGGATTTTCAAATCCAGTTTCTATAACTGGTCGTCATTTCCAAATCTAGTGTCATAACTGGTCGGGATTTTCAAATCCAATTTCTATAACTGGTCGGGATTTTCAAATCCAGTTTTATAACTGGTCAGGATTTTCAAATACAGTTTCTATAACTGGTCGGGATTTTTAAATCTAGTTTTATAACTGGTTGGGATTTTCAAATCCAGATTTATAACTGGTCGGGATTTTCAAATCCAGTTTCTATAACAGATCCCGATTTTCAAATTTAGTTTTATAATTGGTCGGGATTTTCAAATCTAGTGTTATAACTGATCAGGATTTTCAAATCCAGTTTCTATAACTGGTCGGGATTTTCAAATCCAGTTTTTATAACTGGTCGGGATTTTCAAATCCAGTTTCTATAACTGGTGAGGATTTTCAAATCAAGTTTCTATAACTGGTCGGGATCTTTAAATCCAGTTTCTATAACTAGTTTTTATAACTGGTCGGGATTTTCAAATCCAGTGTTATAACTGATCAGGATTTTCAAATTCAGTTTCTATAACTCGTCGAGATTTTCAAATCCAGTTTTATAAATGGTCGGGATTTTCAAATCCATTTTCTATAACTGGTCGGGATTTTGAAATCCAGTTTTATAACTGGTCGGGATTTTCAAATCCATTTTCTATAACTGGTCGGGATTTTCAAATCTAGTTTTATAATTGGTCGGGATTTTCAAATCCGGTGTTATAACTGATCAGGATTTTCATATTCAGTTTCTATAACTCGTCGGGATTTTCAAATCCAGTTTTATAACTGGTCGGGATTTTCAAATCCAGTTTTTATAACTAGTCGGGATTTTCAAATTCAGTTTCTATAACTGGTCAGGATTTTCAAATTCAGTTTCTATAACTGGTCGGGATTTTCAAATTCAGTTTTTATAACTGGTCGGGATTTTCAAATTCAGTGTTATAACTGGTCGGGATTTTCAACTCTTGTTTCTATAACTGGTCGGGATTTTGAAATCCAGTTTCTATAACTGGTTGGGATTTTCAAATCCAGTTTTTATAACTTGTCGGGATTTTCAAATCCAGTTTCTATAACTGGTCGAGATTTTCAAATCCAGTTTTATAACTGGTCGAGATTTTTAAATCTATTTTCTATAACTGGTCGGGATTTTCAAATCTAGTTTTATAATTAGTCGGGATTTTCAAATCCAGTGTTATGACTGATCAGGATTTTCAAATCCAGTTTTTGTAACTGGTCGGGATTTTCAAAATTCAGTTTTTACAACTGGTCGGGATTTTCAAATCCAGATTCTATAACTGGTCGTGATTTCAAAATCTAGTGTCATAACTGGTCGGGATTTTTAAATCCAATTTCTATAACTGGTCGGGATTTTCAAATTCAGTGTTATAACTGGTCGGGATTTTCAAATCCAGTTTCTATAACTAGTCGGGATTTTCAAATCCAGTTTCTATAACTGGTCGGTATTTTGAAATCCAGTTTCTATAAGTTGTCGGGATTTTCAAATCCAGTTTTTATAACTGGTCGGGATTTTCAAATCCAGTTTCTATAACTGGTCGGGATTTTCAAATCCAGTTTTATAACTGGTCGGGATTTTCAAATCCAGTTTTTGTAACTGGTCGGGATTTTCAAAATTCAGTTTTTACAACTGGTCGGGATTTTCAAATCCAGTTTCTATAACTGGTCGTGATTTCAAATCCAATATCTATAACTGGTCGTGATTTCAAATCCAGTATCTATAACTGGTCGGAATTTTTAAATCTAGTGTCATAACTAGTCAGAGTTTTTAAATCCAGTTTTTAAAACTGGTCGGGATTTTCAAATCCAGTTTTATAACTGGTCAGGATTTTCAAATCCAGTTTCTATAACTGGTCGGGATTTTCAAATCCAGTTTCTATAACTGGTCGGGATTTTTAAATCCAGTTTTATAATTGGTCGGGATTTTCAAATCCAATTTTATAACTAGTCGGGATTTTCAAATCCAGTTTCTATAACTGGTCGGGATTTTCAAATCCAGTTTTATAATTGGTCGGAATTTTCAAATCTAGTGTTATAACTGATCATAATTTTCAAATCCAGTTTCTATAAATGGTCGGGATTTTCAAATTCAGTTTCTATAACAGGTCCCGATTTTCAAATCTAGTTTTATAATTGGTCGGGATTTTCAAATTCAGTGTTATAACTGATCAGGATTTTCAAATCCAGTTTCTATAACTGGTCGGGATTTTCAAATCCAATTTTATAACTGGTCGAGATTTTCAAATCTAGTTTTTATAACTGGTTGGGATTTTCAAATCCAGTTTCTATAACTGGTCAGGATTTTCAAATCAAATTTCTATAACTGGTCGATATTTTCAAATCCAGTTTTTATAACCGGTCGGGATTTTCAAATTCAGTGTTATAACTGGTCGGGATTTTCAAATCCAGTTTCTATAACTGGTCGGGATTTTCAAATCCAGTTTCTATAACTGGTCCGGATTTTGAAATCCAGTTTCTATAACTGGTCGGGATTTTCAATTCCAGATTTTATAACTGGTCGGGATTTTCAAATCCAGTTTCTATATCTGGTCGGGATTTTCAAATCCAGTTTCTATAACTAGTCGAGATTTTCAAATCCAGTTTCTATAACTGGTCGTGATTTTCAAATCCAGTTTCTATAACTGGTCGGGATTTTCAACTCTAGTTTTTATAACTGGTCGGGATTTTCAAATCTAGTTTTATAACTGGTCGGGATTTTCAAATCCATTTTCTATAACTGGTCGGGATTTTCAAATCTAGTTTTATAATTGGTCGGGATTTTCAAATCCAGTGTTATAACTGATCAGGATTTTCAAATTCAGTTTCTATAACTCGTCGGGATTTTCAAATCCAGTTTTATAACTGGTCGGGATTTTCAAATCCAGTTTTAATAACTGATCAGGATTTTCAAATTCAGTTTCTATAACTGGTCAAGATTTTCAAATCCAGTTTTATAACTGGTCGGGATTTTCAAATCCAGTTTCTATAACTGGTCGGGATTTTCAAATCTAGTTTCTATAACTGGTAGGGATTTTCAAATCCAGTTTCTATAACTGGTGGGGATTTTCAAATCCAGTTTCTATAACTGGTCGGGATTTTCAAATCTAGTTTTTATAACTGGTCGGGATTTTCAAATCCAGTTTTTGTAACTGGTCGGGATTTTCAAAATTCAGTTTTTACAACTGGTCGGGATTTTCAAATCCAGTTTCTATAACTGGTCGTGATTTCAAATCCAGTATCTATAACTGGTCGTGATTTCAAATACAGTATCTATAACTGGTCGGAATTTTTAAATCTAGTGTCATAACTAGTCAGAGTTTTTAAATCCAGTTTTTAAAACTGGTCGGGATTTTCAAATCCAGTTTTATAACTGGTCAGGATTTTCAAATCCAGTTTCTATAACTGGTCGGGATTTTCAAATCCAGTTTCTATAACTGGTCGGGATTTTTAAATCCAGTTTTATAATTGGTCGGGATTTTCAAATCCAATTTTATAACTAGTCGGGATTTTCAAATCCAGTTTCTATAACTGGTCGGGATTTTCAAATCCAGTTTTATAATTGGTCGGAATTTTCAAATCTAGTGTTATAACTGATCATAATTTTCAAATCCAGTTTCTATAAATGGTCGGGATTTTCAAATTCAGTTTCTATAACAGGTCCCGATTTTCAAATCTAGTTTTATAATTGGTCGGGATTTTCAAATTCAGTGTTATAACTTATCAGGATTTTCAAATCCAGTTTCTATAACTGGTCGGGATTTTCAAATCCAATTTTATAACTGGTCGAGATTTTCAAATCTAGTTTTTATAACTGGTTGGGATTTTCAAATCCAGTTTCTATAACTGGTCAGGATTTTCAAATCAAATTTCTATAACTGGTCGGGATTTTCAAATCCAGTTTTTATAACCGGTCGGGATTTTCAAATTCAGTGTTATAACTGGTCGGGATTTTCAAATCCAGTTTCTATAACTGGTCGGGATTTTCAAATCCAGTTTCTATAACTGGTCCGGATTTTGAAATCCAGTTTCTATAACTGGTCGGGATTTTCAATTCCAGATTTTATAACTGGTCGGGATTTTCAAATCCAGTTTCTATATCTGGTCGGGATTTTCAAATCCAGTTTCTATAACTAGTCGAGATTTTCAAATCCAGTTTCTATAACTGGTCGTGATTTTCAAATCCAGTTTCTATAACTGGTCGGGATTTTCAACTCTAGTTTTTATAACTGGTCGGGATTTTCAAATCTAGTTTTATAACTGGTCGGGATTTTCAAATCCATTTTCTATAACTGGTCGGGATTTTCAAATCTAGTTTTATAATTGGTCGGGATTTTCAAATCCAGTGTTATAACTGATCAGGATTTTCAAATTCAGTTTCTATAACTCGTCGGGATTTTCAAATCCAGTTTTATAACTGGTCGGGATTTTCAAATCCAGTTTTAATAACTGATCAGGATTTTCAAATTCAGTTTCTATAACTGGTCAAGATTTTCAAATCCAGTTTCTATAACTGGTCGGAATTTTCAAATCCAGTTTTTATAACTGGTCGGGATTTTCAAATTCAGTGTTATAACTAGTCGGGATTTTCAACTCCAGTTTCTATAACTGGTCGGGATTTTGAAATCCAGTTTCTATAACTGGTTGGGATTTTCAAATCCAGTTTTTATAACTGGTCGGGATTTTCAAATCCAGTTTTATAACTGGTCGGGATTTTCAAATCTAGTTTCTATAACTGGTCGATATTTTCAAATCTAGTTTCTATAACTGGTCGGGATTTTCAAATCCAGTTTCTATAACTGGTCGGGATTTTCAAATCTAGTTTTTATAACTTGTCGAGATTTTCAAATCCAGTTTTTATAACTGGTCGGAATTTTCAAATTCAGTGTTATAACTGGTCGGGATTTTCAACTCCAGTTTCTATTATTGGTCGGGATTTTGAAATCCAGTTTCTATAACTGGTTGGGATTTTCAAATCCAGTTTTTATAACTCGTCGGGATTTTCAAATCCAGTTTCTATAACTGGTCGAGATTTTCAAATCCAGTTTCTATAATTGGTCGGGATTTTAAAATCCAGTTTCTATAACTGGTCGATATTTTCAAATCTAGTTTCTATAACTGGTCGGGATTTTCAAATCCAGTTTTTATAACTGGTCGGGATTTTCAAATCTTGTTTCTATAACTAGTCGGGATTTTCAAATCCAGTTTCTATAACTGGTCGGGATTTTCAAATCCAGTTTCTATAACTGGTCGGGATTTTCAAATCCAGTTTCTATAACTGGTCGGGATTTTGAAATCCAGTTTCTATAACTGGTCGGGATTTTCAATTCCAGATTTTATAACTGGTCGGGATTTTCAAATCCAGAGGTTATATCTGGTCGGGATTTTCAAATCCAATTTATATAACTGGCGAGATTTTCAAATCCAGTTTCTATAACTGGTCGTGATTTTCAAATCCAGTTTCTATAACTCGTCGGGATTTTCAACTCTAGTTTTTATAACTGGTCGGGATTTTCAAATCCAGTTTTATAACTGGTCGGGATTTTCAAATCCATTTTCTATAACTGGTCGGCATTTTCAAATCTAGTTTTATAATTGGTCGGGATTTTCAAATCCAGTGTTATAACTGATCAGGATTTTCAAATTCAGTTTCTATAACTCGTCGGGATTTTCAAATCCAGTTTTATAACTAGTCGGGATTTTCAAATCCAGTTTTAATAACTGGTCGGGATTTTCAAATTCAGTTTCTATAACTGGTCAGGATTTTCAAATCCAGTTTATATAACTGGTCGGAATTTTCAAATCCAGTTTTTATAACTGGTCGGGATTTTCAAATTCAGTGTTATAACTAGTCGGGATTTTCAACTCCAGTTTCTATAACTGGTCGGGATTTTGAAATCCAGTTTCTATAACTGGTTGGGATTTTCAAATCTAGTTTTTATAACTGGTCGGGATTTTCAAATCCAGTTTTATAACTGGTCGGGATTTTCAAATCTAGTTTCTATAACTGGTCGATATTTTCAAATCTAGTTTCTATAACTGGTCGGGATTTTCAAATCCAGTTTCTATAACTGGTCGGGATTTTCAAATCTAGTTTTTATAACTTGTCGGGATTTTCAAATCTAGTTTCTATAACTGGTCAGGATTTTCAAATCCAGTTTCTATAATTGGTCGGGATTTTAAAATCCAGTTTCTATAACTGGTCGGGATTTTCAAATCCAGTTTCTATAACTGGTCGGGATTTTCAAATCCAATTTTATAACTGGTCGGGATTTTCAAATCCAGTTTCTATAACTGGTCGGGATTTTCAAATCTAGTGTCATAACTGGTCGGAATTTTCAAATCCAGTTTTATAACTGGTCGGGATTTTCAAATCCATTTGCTATAACTGGTCGGGATTTTCAAATCTAGTTTTATAATTGGTCGGGATTTTCAAATCCAGTGTTATAACTGATGAGGATTTTCAAATTTAGTTTCTATAACTCGTCGGGATTTTCAAATCCAGTTTTTATAACTGGTCGGGATTTTCAAATTCAGTGTTATAACTGGTCGGGATTTTCAAATCCAGTTTCTATAACTGGTCGGGATTTTCAAATCCAATTTCTATAACTGGTCGGTATTTTGAAATCGAGTTTCTATAACTGGTCCGGATTTTCAAATCTAGTTTTTATAACTGGTCGGGATTTTCAAATCCAGTTTCTATAACTGGTCGGGATTTTCAAATCCAGTTTTATAACTGGTCGGGATTTTCAAATCTAGTTTCTATAACTGGTCGGGATTTTCAAATCCAGTTTCTATAACTGGTCGGGATTTTCAAATCAAGTTTCTATAACTGGTCTGTATTTTGAAATCCAGTTTATATAACTGGTCGGGATTTTCAAATCCAGTTTTTATAACTGGTCGGGATTTTCAAATCCAGTTTCTATAACTGGTCGAGATTTTCAAATCAAGTTTCTATAACTGGTCGGTATTTTGAAAGCCAGTTTCTATAACTGGTCGGGATTTTCAAATCCAGTTTTTATAACTGGTCGGGATTTTCAAATCCAGTTTCTATAACTGGTCAGGATTTTCAAATCCAGTTTTATAACTGGTCGGGATTTTCAAATCTAGTTTCTATAACTGGTCGGGATTTTCAAATCCAGTTTCTATAACTGGTCGGGATTTTCAAATCCAGTTTCTATATCTGGTCGGGATTTTCAAATCTAGTTTTTATAACTGGTCGGGATTTTCAAATCCAGTTTTTGTAACTAGTCGGGATTTTCAAAATTCAGTTTTTACAACTGGTCGGGATTTTCAAATCCAGTTTCTATAACTGGTCGGGATTTTCAAATCCAATTTTTATAACTGGTCGGGATTTTCAAATCCAGTTTCTATAACTGGTCGTCATTTCCAAATCTAGTGTCATAACTGGTCGGGATTTTCAAATCCAATTTCTATAACTGGTCGGGATTTTCAAATCCAGTTTTATAACTGGTCAAGATTTTCAAATACAGTTTCTATAACTGGTCGGGATTTTTAAATCTAGTTTTATAACTGGTTGGGATTTTCAAATCCAGATTTATAACTGGTCGGGATTTTCAAATCCAGTTTCTATAACAGATCCCGATTTTCAAATTTAGTTTTATAATTGGTCGGGATTTTCAAATCTAGTGTTATAACTGATCAGGATTTTCAAATCCAGTTTCTATAACTGGTCGGGATTTTCAAATCCAGTTTTTATAACTGGTCGGGATTTTCAAATCCAGTTTCTATAACTGGTGAGGATTTTCAAATCAAGTTTCTATAACTGGTCGGGATCTTTAAATCCAGTTTCTATAACTAGTTTTTATAATTGGTCGGGATTTTCAAATCCAGTGTTATAACTGATCAGGATTTTCAAATTCAGTTTCTATAACTCGTCGAGATTTTCAAATCCAGTTTTATAAATGGTCAGGATTTTCAAATCCATTTTCTATAACTGGTCGGGATTTTGAAATCCAGTTTTATAACTGGTCGGGATTTTCAAATCCATTTTCTATAACTGGTCGGGATTTTCAAATCTAGTTTTATAATTGGTCGGGATTTTCAAATCCGGTGTTATAACTGATCAGGATTTTCATATTCAGTTTCTATAACTCGTCGGGATTTTCAAATCCAGTTTTATAACTGGTCGGGATTTTCAAATCCAGTTTTTATAACTAGTCGGGATTTTCAAATTCAGTTTCTATAACTGGTCAGGATTTTCAAATTCAGTTTCTATAACTGGTCGGGATTTTCAAATTCAGTTTTTATAACTGGTCGGGATTTTCAAATTCAGTGTTATAACTGGTCGGGATTTTCAACTCTTGTTTCTATAACTGGTCGGGATTTTGAAATCCAGTTTCTATAACTGGTTGGGATTTTCAAATCCAGTTTTTATAACTTGTCGGGATTTTCAAATCCAGTTTCTATAACTGGTCGAGATTTTCAAATCCAGTTTTATAACTGGTCGGGATTTTTAAATCTATTTTCTATAACTGGTCGGGATTTTCAAATCTAGTTTTATAATTAGTCGGGATTTTCAAATCCAGTGTTATGACTGATCAGGATTTTCAAATCCAGTTTTTGTAACTGGTCGGGATTTTCAAAATTCAGTTTTTACAACTGGTCGGGATTTTCAAATCCAGATTCTATAACTGGTCGTGATTTCAAAATCTAGTGTCATAACTGGTCGGGATTTTTAAATCCAATTTCTATAACTGGTCGGGATTTTCAAATTCAGTGTTATAACTGGTCGGGATTTTCAAATCCAGTTTCTATAACTGGTCGGGATTTTCAAATCCAGTTTCTATAACTGGTCGGTATTTTGAAATCCAGTTTCTATAAGTTGTCGGGATTTTCAAATCCAGTTTTTATAACTGGTCGGGATTTTCAAATCCAGTTTCTATAACTGGTCGGGATTTTCAACTCTAGTTTTTATAACTGGTCGGGATTTTCAAATCTAGTTTTATAACTGGTCGGGATTTTCAAATCCATTTTCTATAACTGGTCGGGATTTTCAAATCTAGTTTTATAATTGGTCGGGATTTTCAAATCCAGTGTTATAACTGATCAGGATTTTCAAATTCAGTTTCTATAACTCGTCGGGATTTTCAAATCCAGTTTTATAACTGGTCGGGATTTTCAAATCCAGTTTTAATAACTGATCAGGATTTTCAAATTCAGTTTCTATAACTGGTCAAGATTTTCAAATCCAGTTTCTATAACTGGTCGGAATTTTCAAATCCAGTTTTTATAACTGGTCGGGATTTTCAAATTCAGTGTTATAACTAGTCGGGATTTTCAACTCCAGTTTCTATAACTGGTCGGGATTTTGAAATCCAGTTTCTATAACTGGTTGGGATTTTCAAATCCAGTTTTTATAACTGGTCGGGATTTTCAAATCCAGTTTTATAACTGGTCGGGATTTTCAAATCTAGTTTCTATAACTGGTCGATATTTTCAAATCTAGTTTCTATAACTGGTCGGGATTTTCAAATCCAGTTTCTATAACTGGTCGGGATTTTCAAATCTAGTTTTTATAACTTGTCGAGATTTTCAAATCCAGTTTTTATAACTGGTCGGAATTTTCAAATTCAGTGTTATAACTGGTCGGGATTTTCAACTCCAGTTTCTATTATTGGTCGGGATTTTGAAATCCAGTTTCTATAACTGGTTGGGATTTTCAAATCCAGTTTTTATAACTCGTCGGGATTTTCAAATCCAGTTTCTATAACTGGTCGAGATTTTCAAATCCAGTTTCTATAATTGGTCGGGATTTTAAAATCCAGTTTCTATAACTGGTCGATATTTTCAAATCTAGTTTCTATAACTGGTCGGGATTTTCAAATCCAGTTTTTATAACTGGTCGGGATTTTCAAATCTTGTTTCTATAACTAGTCGGGATTTTCAAATCCAGTTTCTATAACTGGTCGGGATTTTCAAATCCAGTTTCTATAACTGGTCGGGATTTTCAAATCCAGTTTCTATAACTGGTCGGGATTTTGAAATCCAGTTTCTATAACTGGTCGGGATTTTCAATTCCAGATTTTATAACTGGTCGGGATTTTCAAATCCAGAGGTTATATCTGATCGGGATTTTCAAATCCAATTTATATAACTGGCGAGATTTTCAAATCCAGTTTCTATAACTGGTCGTGATTTTCAAATCCAGTTTCTATAACTCGTCGGGATTTTCAACTCTAGTTTTTATAACTGGTCGGGATTTTCAAATCCAGTTTTATAACTGGTCGGGATTTTCAAATCCATTTTCTATAACTGGTCGGCATTTTCAAATCTAGTTTTATAATTGGTCGGGATTTTCAAATCCAGTGTTATAACTGATCAGGATTTTCAAATTCAGTTTCTATAACTCGTCGGGATTTTCAAATCCAGTTTTATAACTGGTCGGGATTTTCAAATCCAGTTTTAATAACTGGTCGGGATTTTCAAATTCAGTTTCTATAACTGGTCAGGATTTTCAAATCCAGTTTATATAACTGGTCGGAATTTTCAAATCCAGTTTTTATAACTGGTCGGGATTTTCAAATTCAGTGTTATAACTAGTCGGGATTTTCAACTCCAGTTTCTATAACTGGTCGGGATTTTGAAATCCAGTTTCTATAACTGGTTGGGATTTTCAAATCTAGTTTTTATAACTGGTCGGGATTTTCAAATCCAGTTTTATAACTGGTCGGGATTTTCAAATCTAGTTTCTATAACTGGTCGATATTTTCAAATCTAGTTTCTATAACTGGTCGGGATTTTCAAATCCAGTTTCTATAACTGGTCGGGATTTTCAAATCTAGTTTTTATAACTTGTCGGGATTTTCAAATCTAGTTTCTATAACTGGTCAGGATTTTCAAATCCAGTTTCTATAATTGGTCGGGATTTTAAAATCCAGTTTCTATAACTGGTCGGGATTTTCAAATCCAGTTTCTATAACTGGTCGGGATTTTCAAATCCAATTTTATAACTGGTCGGGATTTTCAAATCCAGTTTCTATAACTGGTCGGGATTTTCAAATCTAGTGTCATAACTGGTCGGAATTTTCAAATCCAGTTTTATAACTGGTCGGGATTTTCAAATCCATTTGCTATAACTGGTCGGGATTTTCAAATCTAGTTTTATAATTGGTCGGGATTTTCAAATCCAGTGTTATAACTGATGAGGATTTTCAAATTTAGTTTCTATAACTCGTCGGGATTTTCAAATCCAGTTTTTATAACTGGTCGGGATTTTCAAATTCAGTGTTATAACTGGTCGGGATTTTCAAATCCAGTTTCTATAACTGGTCGGGATTTTCAAATCCAATTTCTATAACTGGTCGGTATTTTGAAATCGAGTTTCTATAACTGGTCCGGATTTTCAAATCTAGTTTTTATAACTGGTCGGGATTTTCAAATCCAGTTTCTATAACTGGTCGGGATTTTCAAATCCAGTTTTATAACTGGTCGGGATTTTCAAATCTAGTTTCTATAACTGGTCGGGATTTTCAAATCCAGTTTCTATAACTGGTCGGGATTTTCAAATCAAGTTTCTATAACTGTTCTGTATTTTGAAATCCAGTTTATATAACTGGTCGGGATTTTCAAATCCAGTTTTTATAACTGGTCGGGATTTTCAAATCCAGTTTCTATAACTGGTCGAGATTTTCAAATCAAGTTTCTATAACTGGTCGGTATTTTGAAAGCCAGTTTCTATAACTGGTCGGGATTTTCAAATCCAGTTTTTATAACTGGTCGGGATTTTCAAATCCAGTTTCTATAACTGGTCAGGATTTTCAAATCCAGTTTTATAACTGGTCGGGATTTTCAAATCTAGTTTCTATAACTGGTCGGGATTTTCAAATCCAGTTTCTATAACTGGTCGGGATTTTCAAATCCAGTTTCTATATCTGGTCGGGATTTTCAAATCTAGTTTTTATAACTGGTCGGGATTTTCAAATCCAGTTTTTGTAACTAGTCGGGATTTTCAAAATTCAGTTTTTACAACTGGTCGGGATTTTCAAATCCAGTTTCTATAACTGGTCGGGATTTTCAAATCCAATTTTTATAACTGGTCGGGATTTTCAAATCCAGTTTCTATAACTGGTCGTCATTTCCAAATCTAGTGTCATAACTGGTCGGGATTTTCAAATCCAATTTCTATAACTGGTCGGGATTTTCAAATCCAGTTTTATAACTGGTCAGGATTTTCAAATACAGTTTCTATAACTGGTCGGGATTTTTAAATCTAGTTTTATAACTGGTTGGGATTTTCAAATCCAGATTTATAACTGGTCGGGATTTTCAAATCCAGTTTCTATAACAGATCCCGATTTTCAAATTTAGTTTTATAATTGGTCGGGATTTTCAAATCTAGTGTTATAACTGATCAGGATTTTCAAATCCAGTTTCTATAACTGGTCGGGATTTTCAAATCCAGTTTTTATAACTGGTCGGGATTTTCAAATCCAGTTTCTATAACTGGTGAGGATTTTCAAATCAAGTTTCTATAACTGGTCGGGATCTTTAAATCCAGTTTCTATAACTAGTTTTTATAATTGGTCGGGATTTTCAAATCCAGTGTTATAACTGATCAGGATTTTCAAATTCAGTTTCTATAACTCGTCGAGATTTTCAAATCCAGTTTTATAAATGGTCGGGATTTTCAAATCCATTTTCTATAACTGGTCGGGATTTTGAAATCCAGTTTTATAACTGGTCGGGATTTTCAAATCCATTTTCTATAACTGGTCGGGATTTTCAAATCTAGTTTTATAATTGGTCGGGATTTTCAAATCCGGTGTTATAACTGATCAGGATTTTCATATTTAGTTTCTATAACTCGTCGGGATTTTCAAATCCAGTTTTATAACTGGTCGGGATTTTCAAATCCAGTTTTTATAACTAGTCGGGATTTTCAAATTCAGTTTCTATAACTGGTCAGGATTTTCAAATTCAGTTTCTATAACTGGTCGGGATTTTCAAATTCAGTTTTTATAACTGGTCGGGATTTTCAAATTCAGTGTTATAACTGGTCGGGATTTTCAACTCTTGTTTCTATAACTGGTCGGGATTTTGAAATCCAGTTTCTATAACTGGTTGGGATTTTCAAATCCAGTTTTTATAACTTGTCGGGATTTTCAAATCCAGTTTCTATAACTGGTCGAGATTTTCAAATCCAGTTTTATAACTGGTCGGGATTTTTAAATCTATTTTCTATAACTGGTCGGGATTTTCAAATCTAGTTTTATAATTAGTCGGGATTTTCAAATCCAGTGTTATGACTGATCAGGATTTTCAAATCCAGTTTTTGTAACTGGTCGGGATTTTCAAAATTCAGTTTTTACAACTGGTCGGGATTTTCAAATCCAGATTCTATAACTGGTCGTGATTTCAAAATCTAGTGTCATAACTGGTCGGGATTTTTAAATCCAATTTCTATAACTGGTCGGGATTTTCAAATTCAGTGTTATAACTGGTCGGGATTTTTAAATCCAGTTTCTATAACTGGTCGGGATTTTCAAATCCAGTTTCTATAACTGGTCGGTATTTTGAAATCCAGTTTCTATAAGTTGTCGGGATTTTCAAATCCAGTTTTTATAACTGGTCGGGATTTTCAAATCCAGTTTCTATAACTGGTCGGGATTTTCAAATCCAGTTTTATAACTGGTCGGGATTTTCAAATCCAGTTTTTGTAACTGGTCGGGATTTTCAAAATTCAGTTTTTACAACTGGTCGGGATTTTCAAATCCAGTTTCTATAACTGGTCGTGATTTCAAATCCAATATCTATAACTGGTCGTGATTTCAAATCCAGTATCTATAACTGGTCGGAATTTTTAAATCTAGTGTCATAACTAGTCAGAGTTTTTAAATCCAGTTTTTAAAACTGGTCGGGATTTTCAAATCCAGTTTTATAACTGGTCAGGATTTTCAAATCCAGTTTCTATAACTGGTCGGGATTTTCAAATCCAGTTTCTATAACTGGTCGGGATTTTTAAATCCAGTTGTATAATTGGTCGGGATTTTCAAATCCAATTTTATAACTAGTCGGGATTTTCAAATCCAGTTTCTATAACTGGTCGGGATTTTCAAATCCAGTTTTATAATTGGTTGGAATTTTCAAATCTAGTGTTATAACTGATCATAATTTTCAAATCCAGTTTCTATAAATGGTCGGGATTTTCAAATTCAGTTTCTATAACAGGTCCCGATTTTCAAATCTAGTTTTATAATTGGTCGGGATTTTCAAATTCAGTGTTATAACTGATCAGGATTTTCAAATCCAGTTTCTATAACTGGTCGGGATTTTCAAATCCAATTTTATAACTGGTCGAGATTTTCAAATCTAGTTTTTATAACTGGTTGGGATTTTCAAATCCAGTTTCTATAACTGGTCAGGATTTTCAAATCAAATTTCTATAACTGGTCGGGATTTTCAAATCCAGTTTTTATAACCGGTCGGGATTTTCAAATTCAGTGTTATAACTGGTCGGGATTTTCAAATCCAGTTTCTATAACTGGTCGGGATTTTCAAATCCAGTTTCTATAACTGGTCCGGATTTTGAAATCCAGTTTCTATAACTGGTCGGGATTTTCAATTCCAGATTTTATAACTGGTCGGGATTTTCAAATCCAGTTTCTATATCTGGTCGGGATTTTCAAATCCAGTTTCTATAACTAGTCGAGATTTTCAAATCCAGTTTCTATAACTGGTCGTGATTTTCAAATCCAGTTTCTATAACTGGTCGGGATTTTCAACTCTAGTTTTTATAACTGGTCGGGATTTTCAAATCTAGTTTTATAACTGGTCGGGATTTTCAAATCCATTTTCTATAACTGGTCCGGATTTTCAAATCTAGTTTTATAATTGGTCGGGATTTTCAAATCCAGTGTTATAACTGATCAGGATTTTCAAATTCAGTTTCTATAACTCGTCGGGATTTTCAAATCCAGTTTTATAACTGGTCGGGATTTTCAAATCCAGTTTTAATAACTGATCAGGATTTTCAAATTCAGTTTCTATAACTGGTCAAGATTTTCAAATCCAGTTTTATAACTGGTCGGGATTTTCAAATCCAGTTTCTATAACTGGTCGGGATTTTCAAATCTAGTTTCTATAACTGGTAGGGATTTTCAAATCCAGTTTCTATAACTGGTGGGGATTTTCAAATCCAGTTTCTATAACTGGTCGGGATTTTCAAATCTAGTTTTTATAACTGGTCGGGATTTTCAAATCCAGTTTTTGTAACTGGTCGGGATTTTCAAAATTCAGTTTTTACAACTGGTCGGGATTTTCAAATCCAGTTTCTATAACTGGTCGTGATTTCAAATCCAGTATCTATAACTGGTCGTGATTTCAAATACAGTATCTATAACTGGTCGGAATTTTTAAATCTAGTGTCATAACTAGTCAGAGTTTTTAAATCCAGTTTTTAAAACTGGTCGGGATTTTCAAATCCAGTTTTATAACTGGTCAGGATTTTCAAATCCAGTTTCTATAACTGGTCGGGATTTTCAAATCCAGTTTCTATAACTGGTCGGGATTTTTAAATCCAGTTTTATAATTGGTCGGGATTTTCAAATCCAATTTTATAACTAGTCGGGATTTTCAAATCCAGTTTCTATAACTGGTCGGGATTTTCAAATCCAGTTTTATAATTGGTCGGAATTTTCAAATCTAGTGTTATAACTGATCATAATTTTCAAATCCAGTTTCTATAAATGGTCGGGATTTTCAAATTCAGTTTCTATAACAGGTCCCGATTTTCAAATCTAGTTTTATAATTGGTCGGGATTTTCAAATTCAGTGTTATAACTGATCAGGATTTTCAAATCCAGTTTCTATAACTGGTCGGGATTTTCAAATCCAATTTTATAACTGGTCGAGATTTTCAAATCTAGTTTTTATAACTTGTTGGGATTTTCAAATCCAGTTTCTATAACTGGTCAGGATTTTCAAATCAAATTTCTATAACTGGTCGGGATTTTCAAATCCAGTTTTTATAACCGGTCAGGATTTTCAAATTCAGTGTTATAACTGGTCGGGATTTTCAAATCCAGTTTCTATAACTGGTCGGGATTTTCAAATCCAGTTTCTATAACTGGTCCGGATTTTGAAATCCAGTTTCTATAACTGGTCGGGATTTTCAATTCCAGATTTTATAACTGGTCGGGATTTTCAAATCCAGTTTCTATATCTGGTCGGGATTTTCAAATCCAGTTTCTATAACTAGTCGAGATTTTCAAATCCAGTTTCTATAACTGGTCGTGATTTTCAAATCCAGTTTCTATAACTGGTCGGGATTTTCAACTCTAGTTTTTATAACTGGTCGGGATTTTCAAATCTAGTTTTATAACTGGTCGGGATTTTCAAATCCATTTTCTATAACTGGTCGGGATTTTCAAATCTAGTTTTATAATTGGTCGGGATTTTCAAATCCAGTGTTATAACTGATCAGGATTTTCAAATTCAGTTTCTATAACTCGTCGGGATTTTCAAATCCAGTTTTATAACTGGTCGGGATTTTCAAATCCAGTTTTAATAACTGATCAGGATTTTCAAATTCAGTTTCTATAACTGGTCAAGATTTTCAAATCCAGTTTCTATAACTGGTCGGAATTTTCAAATCCAGTTTTTATAACTGGTCGGGATTTTCAAATTCAGTGTTATAACTAGTCGGGATTTTCAACTCCAGTTTCTATAACTGGTCGGGATTTTGAAATCCAGTTTCTATAACTGGTTGGGATTTTCAAATCCAGTTTTTATAACTGGTCGGGATTTTCAAATCCAGTTTTATAACTGGTCGGGATTTTCAAATCTAGTTTCTATAACTGGTCGATATTTTCAAATCTAGTTTCTATAACTGGTCGGGATTTTCAAATCCAGTTTCTATAACTGGTCGGGATTTTCAAATCTAGTTTTTATAACTTGTCGAGATTTTCAAATCCAGTTTTTATAACTGGTCGGAATTTTCAAATTCAGTGTTATAACTGGTCGGGATTTTCAACTCCAGTTTCTATTATTGGTCGGGATTTTGAAATCCAGTTTCTATAACTGGTTGGGATTTTCAAATCCAGTTTTTATAACTCGTCGGGATTTTCAAATCCAGTTTCTATAACTGGTCGAGATTTTCAAATCCAGTTTCTATAATTGGTCGGGATTTTAAAATCCAGTTTCTATAACTGGTCGATATTTTCAAATCTAGTTTCTATAACTGGTCGGGATTTTCAAATCCAGTTTTTATAACTGGTCGGGATTTTCAAATCTTGTTTCTATAACTAGTCGGGATTTTCAAATCCAGTTTCTATAACTGGTCGGGATTTTCAAATCCAGTTTCTATAACTGGTCGGGATTTTCAATTCCAGATTTTATAACTGGTCGGGATTTTCAAATCCAGTTTCTATATCTGGTCGGGATTTTCAAATCCAGTTTCTATAACTAGTCGAGATTTTCAAATCCAGTTTCTATAACTGGTCGTGATTTTCAAATCCAGTTTCTATAACTGGTCGGGATTTTCAACTCTAGTTTTTATAACTGGTCGGGATTTTCAAATCTAGTTTTATAACTGGTCGGGATTTTCAAATCCATTTTCTATAACTGGTCCGGATTTTCAAATCTAGTTTTATAATTGGTCGGGATTTTCAAATCCAGTGTTATAACTGATCAGGATTTTCAAATTCAGTTTCTATAACTCGTCGGGATTTTCAAATCCAGTTTTATAACTGGTCGGGATTTTCAAATCCAGTTTTAATAACTGATCAGGATTTTCAAATTCAGTTTCTATAACTGGTCAAGATTTTCAAATCCAGTTTTATAACTGGTCGGGATTTTCAAATCCAGTTTCTATAACTGGTCGGGATTTTCAAATCTAGTTTCTATAACTGGTAGGGATTTTCAAATCCAGTTTCTATAACTGGTGGGGATTTTCAAATCCAGTTTCTATAACTGGTCGGGATTTTCAAATCTAGTTTTTATAACTGGTCGGGATTTTCAAATCCAGTTTTTGTAACTGGTCGGGATTTTCAAAATTCAGTTTTTACAACTGGTCGGGATTTTCAAATCCAGTTTCTATAACTGGTCGTGATTTCAAATCCAGTATCTATAACTGGTCGTGATTTCAAATACAGTATCTATAACTGGTCGGAATTTTTAAATCTAGTGTCATAACTAGTCAGAGTTTTTAAATCCAGTTTTTAAAACTGGTCGGGATTTTCAAATCCAGTTTTATAACTGGTCAGGATTTTCAAATCCAGTTTCTATAACTGGTCGGGATTTTCAAATCCAGTTTCTATAACTGGTCGGGATTTTTAAATCCAGTTTTATAATTGGTCGGGATTTTCAAATCCAATTTTATAACTAGTCGGGATTTTCAAATCCAGTTTCTATAACTGGTCGGGATTTTCAAATCCAGTTTTATAATTGGTCGGAATTTTCAAATCTAGTGTTATAACTGATCATAATTTTCAAATCCAGTTTCTATAAATGGTCGGGATTTTCAAATTCAGTTTCTATAACAGGTCCCGATTTTCAAATCTAGTTTTATAATTGGTCGGGATTTTCAAATTCAGTGTTATAACTGATCAGGATTTTCAAATCCAGTTTCTATAACTGGTCGGGATTTTCAAATCCAATTTTATAACTGGTCGAGATTTTCAAATCTAGTTTTTATAACTTGTTGGGATTTTCAAATCCAGTTTCTATAACTGGTCAGGATTTTCAAATCAAATTTCTATAACTGGTCGGGATTTTCAAATCCAGTTTTTATAACCGGTCAGGATTTTCAAATTCAGTGTTATAACTGGTCGGGATTTTCAAATCCAGTTTCTATAACTGGTCGGGATTTTCAAATCCAGTTTCTATAACTGGTCCGGATTTTGAAATCCAGTTTCTATAACTGGTCGGGATTTTCAATTCCAGATTTTATAACTGGTCGGGATTTTCAAATCCAGTTTCTATATCTGGTCGGGATTTTCAAATCCAGTTTCTATAACTAGTCGAGATTTTCAAATCCAGTTTCTATAACTGGTCGTGATTTTCAAATCCAGTTTCTATAACTGGTCGGGATTTTCAACTCTAGTTTTTATAACTGGTCGGGATTTTCAAATCTAGTTTTATAACTGGTCGGGATTTTCAAATCCATTTTCTATAACTGGTCGGGATTTTCAAATCTAGTTTTATAATTGGTCGGGATTTTCAAATCCAGTGTTATAACTGATCAGGATTTTCAAATTCAGTTTCTATAACTCGTCGGGATTTTCAAATCCAGTTTTATAACTGGTCGGGATTTTCAAATCCAGTTTTAATAACTGATCAGGATTTTCAAATTCAGTTTCTATAACTGGTCAAGATTTTCAAATCCAGTTTCTATAACTGGTCGGAATTTTCAAATCCAGTTTTTATAACTGGTCGGGATTTTCAAATTCAGTGTTATAACTAGTCGGGATTTTCAACTCCAGTTTCTATAACTGGTCGGGATTTTGAAATCCAGTTTCTATAACTGGTTGGGATTTTCAAATCCAGTTTTTATAACTGGTCGGGATTTTCAAATCCAGTTTTATAACTGGTCGGGATTTTCAAATCTAGTTTCTATAACTGGTCGATATTTTCAAATCTAGTTTCTATAACTGGTCGGGATTTTCAAATCCAGTTTCTATAACTGGTCGGGATTTTCAAATCTAGTTTTTATAACTTGTCGAGATTTTCAAATCCAGTTTTTATAACTGGTCGGAATTTTCAAATTCAGTGTTATAACTGGTCGGGATTTTCAACTCCAGTTTCTATTATTGGTCGGGATTTTGAAATCCAGTTTCTATAACTGGTTGGGATTTTCAAATCCAGTTTTTATAACTCGTCGGGATTTTCAAATCCAGTTTCTATAACTGGTCGAGATTTTCAAATCCAGTTTCTATAATTGGTCGGGATTTTAAAATCCAGTTTCTATAACTGGTCGATATTTTCAAATCTAGTTTCTATAACTGGTCGGGATTTTCAAATCCAGTTTTTATAACTGGTCGGGATTTTCAAATCTTGTTTCTATAACTAGTCGGGATTTTCAAATCCAGTTTCTATAACTGGTCGGGATTTTCAAATCCAGTTTCTATAACTGGTCGGGATTTTCAAATCCAGTTTCTATAACTGGTCGGGATTTTGAAATCCAGTTTCTATAACTGGTCGGGATTTTCAATTCCAGATTTTATAACTGGTCGGGATTTTCAAATCCAGAGCTTATATCTGGTCGGGATTTTCAAATCCAATTTATATAACTGGCGAGATTTTCAAATCCAGTTTCTATAACTGGTCGTGATTTTCAAATCCAGTTTCTATAACTGGTCGGGATTTTCAACTCTAGTTTTTATAACTGGTCGGGATTTTCAAATCCAGTTTTATAACTGGTCGGGATTTTCAAATCCATTTTCTATAACTGGTCGGCATTTTCAAATCTAGTTTTATAATTGGTCTGGATTTTCAAATCCAGTGTTATAACTGATCAGGATTTTCAAATTCAGTTTCTATAACTCGTCGGGATTTTCAAATCCAGTTTTATAACTGGTCGGGATTTTCAAATCCAGTTTTAATAACTGGTCGGGATTTTCAAATTCAGTTTCTATAACTGGTCAGGATTTTCAAATCCAGTTTATATAACTGGTCGGAATTTTCAAATCCAGTTTTTATAACTGGTCGGGATTTTCAAATTCAGTGTTATAACTAGTCGGGATTTTCAACTCCAGTTTCTATAACTGGTCGGGATTTTGAAATCCAGTTTCTATAACTGGTTGGGATTTTCAAATCTAGTTTTTATAACTGGTCGGGATTTTCAAATCCAGTTTTATAACTGGTCGGGATTTTCAAATCTAGTTTCTATAACTGGTCGATATTTTCAAATCTAGTTTCTATAACTGGTCGGGATTTTCAAATCCAGTTTCTATAACTGGTCGGGATTTTCAAATCTAGTTTTTATAACTTGTCGGGATTTTCAAATCTAGTTTCTATAACTGGTCAGGATTTTCAAATCCAGTTTCTATAATTGGTCGGGATTTTAAAATCCAGTTTCTATAACTGGTCGGGATTTTCAAATCCAGTTTCTATAACTGGTCGGGATTTTCAAATCCAATTTTATAACTGGTCGGGATTTTCAAATCCAGTTTCTATAACTGGTCGGGATTTTCAAATCTAGTGTCATAACTGGTCGGAATTTTCAAATCCAGTTTTATAACTGGTCGGGATTTTCAAATCCATTTGCTATAACTGGTCGGGATTTTCAAATCTAGTTTTATAATTGGTCGGGATTTTCAAATCCAGTGTTATAACTGATCAGGATTTTCAAATTTAGTTTCTATAACTCGTCGGGATTTTCAAATCCAGTTTTTATAACTGGTCGGGATTTTCAAATTCAGTGTTATAACTGGTCGGGATTTTCAAATCCAGTTTCTATAACTGGTCGGGATTTTCAAATCCAATTTCTATAACTGGTCGGTATTTTGAAATCGAGTTTCTATAACTGGTCGGGATTTTCAAATCTAGTTTTTATAACTGGTCGGGATTTTCAAATCCAGTTTCTATAACTGGTCGGGATTTTCAAATCCAGTTTTATAACTGGTCGGGATTTTCAAATCTAGTTTCTATAACTGGTCGGGATTTTCAAATCCAGTTTCTATAACTGGTCGGGATTTTCAAATCAAGTTTCTATAACTGGTCTGTATTTTGAAATCCAGTTTGTATAACTGGTCGGGATTTTCAAATCCAGTTTTTATAACTGGTCGGGATTTTCAAATCCAGTTTCTATAACTGGTCGAGATTTTCAAATCAAGTTTCTATAACTGGTCGGTATTTTGAAAGCCAGTTTCTATAACTGGTCGGGATTTTCAAATCCAGTTTTTATAACTGGTCGGGATTTTCAAATCCAGTTTCTATAACTGGTCAGGATTTTCAAATCCAGTTTTATAACTGGTCGGGATTTTCAAATCTAGTTTCTATAACTGGTCGGGATTTTCAAATCCAGTTTCTATAACTGGTCGGGATTTTCAAATCCAGTTTCTATATCTGGTCGGGATTTTCAAATCTAGTTTTTAGAACTGGTCGGGATTTTCAAATCCAGTTTTTGTAACTAGTCGGGATTTTCAAAATTCAGTTTTTACAACTGGTCGGGATTTTCAAATCCAGTTTCTATAACTGGTCGGGATTTTCAAATCCAATTTTTATAACTGGTCGGGATTTTCAAATCCAGTTTCTATAACTGGTCGTCATTTCCAAATATAGTGTCATAACTGGTTGGGATTTTCAAATCCAATTTCTATAACTGGTCGGGATTTTCAAATCCAGTTTTATAACTGGTCAGGATTTTCAAATACAGTTTCTATAACTGGTCGGGATTTTTAAATCTAGTTTTATAACTGGTTGGGATTTTCAAATCCAGATTTATAACTGGTCGGGATTTTCAAATCCAGTTTCTATAACAGATCCCGATTTTCAAATTTAGTTTTATAATTGGTCGGGATTTTCAAATCTAGTGTTATAACTGATCAGGATTTTCAAATCCAGTTTCTATAACTGGTCGGGATTTTCAAATCCAGTTTTTATAACTGGTCGGGATTTTCAAATCCAGTTTCTATAACTGGTGAGGATTTTCAAATCAAGTTTCTATAACTGGTCGGGATCTTTAAATCCAGTTTCTATAACTAGTTTTTATAATTGGTCGGGATTTTCAAATCCAGTGTTATAACTGATCAGGATTTTCATATTCAGTTTCTATAACTCGTCGGGATTTTCAAATCCAGTTTTATAACTGGTCGGGATTTTCAAATCCAGTTTTTATAACTAGTCGGGATTTTCAAATTCAGTTTCTATAACTGGTCAGGATTTTCAAATTCAGTTTCTATAACTGGTCGGGATTTTCAAATTCAGTTTTTATAACTGGTCGGGATTTTCAAATTCAGTGTTATAACTGGTCGGGATTTTCCACTCCTGTTTCTATAACTGGTCGGGATTTTGAAATCCAGTTTCTATAACTG
This sequence comes from Nuphar pumila, assembly GCF_984573655.1. Lineage (NCBI taxonomy): Eukaryota > Viridiplantae > Streptophyta > Magnoliopsida > Nymphaeales > Nymphaeaceae > Nuphar > Nuphar pumila. The sequence goes on from NC_143258.1 coordinate 67,534,819, forward strand.
GTTGGGATTTTAAAATCCAGTTTCTATAACTGGTCGGGATTTTCAAATCCAGTTTCTATAACTGGTCGAGATTTTCAAATCCAATTTTATAACTGGTCGGGATTTTCAAATCCAGTTTCTATAACTGGTCGGGATTTTCAAATCTAGTGTCATAACTGGTCGGAATTTTCAAATCCAGTTTTATAACTGGTCGGGATTTTCAAATCCATTTGCTATAACTGGTCGGGATTTTCAAATCTAGTTTTATAATTGGTCGGGATTTTCAAATCCAGTGTTATAACTGATGAGGATTTTCAAATTTAGTTTCTATAACTCGTCGGGATTTTCAAATCCAGTTTTTATAACTGGTCGGGATTTTCAAATTCAGTGTTATAACTGGTCGGGATTTTCAAATCCAGTTTCTATAACTGGTCGGGATTTTCAAATCCAATTTCTATAACTGATCGGTATTTTGAAATCGAGTTTCTATAACTGGTCGGGATTTTCAAATCTAGTTTTTATAACTGGTCGGGATTTTCAAATCCAGTTTCTATAACTGGTCGGGATTTTCAAATTCAGTTTTATAACTGGTCGGGATTTTCAAATGTAGTTTCTATAACTGGTCGGGATTTTCAAATCCAGTTTCTATAACTGGTCGGGATTTTCAAATCAAGTTTCTATAACTGGTCTGTATTTTGAAATCCAGTTTATATAACTGGTCGGGATTTTCAAATCCAGTTTTTATAACTGGTCGGGATTTTCAAATCCAGTTTCTATAACTGGTCGAGATTTTCAAATCAAGTTTCTATAACTGGTCGGTATTTTGAAAGCCAGTTTCTATAACTGGTCGGGATTTTCAAATCCAGTTTTTATAACTGGTCGGGATTTTCAAATCCAGTTTCTATAACTGGTCAGGATTTTCAAATCCAGTTTTATAACTGGTCGGGATTTTCAAATCTAGTTTCTATAACTGGTCGGGATTTTCAAATCCAGTTTCTATAACTGGTCGGGATTTTCAAATCCAGTTTCTATATCTGGTCGGGATTTTCAAATCTAGTTTTTATAACTGGTCGGGATTTTCAAATCCAGTTTTTGTAACTAGTCGGGATTATCAAAATTCAGTTTTTACAACTGGTCGGGATTTTCAAATCCAGTTTCTATAATTGGTCGGGATTTTCAAATCCAATTTTTATAACTGGTCGGGATTTTCAAATCCAGTTTCTATAACTGGTCGTCATTTCCAAATCTAGTGTCATAACTGGTCGGGATTTTCAAATCCAATTTCTATAACTGGTCGGGATTTTCAAATCCAGTTTTATAACTGGTCAGGATTTTCAAATACAGTTTCTATAACTGGTCGGGATTTTTAAATCTAGTTTTATAACTTGTTGGGATTTTCAAATCCAGATTTATAACTGGTCGGGATTTTCAAATCCAGTTTCTATAACAGATCCCGATTTTCAAATTTAGTTTTATAATTGGTCGGGATTTTCAAATCTAGTGTTATAACTGATCAGGATTTTCAAATCCAGTTTCTATAACTGGTCGGGATTTTCAAATCCAGTTTTTATAACTGGTCGGGATTTTCAAATCCAGTTTCTATAACTGGTGAGGATTTTCAAATCAAGTTTCTATAACTGGTCGGGATCTTTAAATCCAGTTTCTATAACTAGTTTTTATAATTGGTCGGGATTTTCAAATCCAGTGTTATAACTGATCAGGATTTTCAAATTCAGTTTCTATAACTCGTCGGGATTTTCAAATCCAGTTTTATAAATGGTCGGGATTTTCAAATCCATTTTCTATAACTGGTCGGGATTTTGAAATCCAGTTTTATAACTGGTCGGGATTTTCAAATCCATTTTCTATAACTGGTCGGGATTTTCAAATCTAGTTTTATAATTGGTCGGGATTTTCAAATCCGGTGTTATAACTGATCAGGATTTTCATATTCAGTTTCTATAACTCGTCGGGATTTTCAAATCCAGTTTTATAACTGGTCGGGATTTTCAAATCCAGTTTTTATAACTAGTCGGGATTTTCAAATTCAGTTTCTATAACTGGTCAGGATTTTCAAATTCAGTTTCTATAACTGGTCGGGATTTTCAAATTCAGTTTTTATAACTGGTCGGGATTTTCAAATTCAGTGTTATAACTGGTCGGGATTTTCAACTCCTGTTTCTATAACTGGTCGGGATTTTGAAATCCAGTTTCTATAACTGGTTGGGATTTTCAAATCCAGTTTTTATAACTTGTCGGGATTTTCAAATCCAGTTTCTATAACTGGTCGGGATTTTCAAATCCAGTTTTATAACTGGTCGGGATTTTTAAATCTATTTTCTATAACTGGTCGGGATTTTCAAATCTAGTTTTATAATTAGTCGGGATTTTCAAATCCAGTGTTATGACTGATCAGGATTTTCAAATCCAGTTTTTGTAACTGGTCGGGATTTTCAAAATTCAGTTTTTACAACTGGTCGGGATTTTCAAATCCAGATTCTATAACTGGTCGTGATTTCAAAATCTAGTGTCATAACTGGTCGGGATTTTTAAATCCAATTTCTATAACTGGTCGGGATTTTCAAATCCAGTTTTATAACTGGTGAGGATTTTCATATGCAGTTTCTATAACTGGTCGGGATTTTTAAATCTAGTTTTATAACTGGTTGGGATTTTCAAATCCAGATTTATAACTAGTCGGGATTTTCAAATCCAGTTTCTATAACAGGTCCCGATTTTCAAATCTAGTTTTATAATTGGTCGGGATTTTCAAATCCAGTGTTATAACTGATCAGGATTTTCAAATCCAGTTTCTATAACTGGTCGGGATTTTCAAATCTAATTTTATAACCGGTCGAGATTTTAAAATGCAGTTTTTATAACTGGTCGGGATTTTCAAATCCAGTTTCTATAACTGGTCAGGATTTTCAAATCCAGTTTCTATAACTGGTCGGGATTTTCAAATCCAGTTTTATAACTGGTCGGGATTTTCAAATCCATTTTCTATAACTGGTCGGGATTTTCAAATATAGTTTTGTAATTGGTCGGGATTTTCAAATCCAGTGTTATAACTGATCACGATTTTCAAATCCAGTTTCTATAACTGGTCGGGATTTTCAAATCCAGTTTTATAACTGGTCGGGATTTTCAAATCCAGTTTTTATAACCGGTCGGGATTTTCAAATTCAGTGTTATAACTGGTTGGGATTTTTAAATCCAGTTTCTATAACTGGTCGGGATTTTGAAATCCAGTTTCTATAACTGGTCGGGATTTTCAATTCCAGATTTTATAACTGGTCGGGATTTTCAAATCCAGTTTCTATAACTGGTCGGGATTTTCAAATCTAGTTTCTATAACTGGTCGAGATTTTCAAATCCAGTTTCTATAACTGATCGGGATTTTCAAATCCAGTTTCTATAACTGGTCGGAATTTTCAACTCCAGTTTTTATAACTGGTCGGGATTTTCAAATCCAGTTTTTATAACCGGTCGGGATTTTCAAATTCAGTGTTATAACTGGTCGGGATTTTAAAATCCAGTTTCTATAACTGGTCAGGATTTTCAAATCAAGTATCTATAACAGGTCAGGATTTTCAAATCTAGTGTCATAACTGGTCAGGATTTTTAAATCCAGTTTCTATAACTGGTCGGGATTTTCAAATCCAGTTTTATAACTGGTCAGGATTTTAAAATTCAGTTTCTATAACTGGTCGGGATTTTCAAATCCAGTTTCTATAACTGGTCGGGATTTTTAAATCCAGTTTTATAACTGGTTGGGATTTTCAAATCCAGTTTTATAACTGGTCGGGATTTTCAAATCCATTTTCTATAACTGGTCGGGATTTTCAAATCTAGTTTTATAATTGGTCGGGATTTTCAAATCCAGTGTTATAGCTGATGAGGATTTTCAAATTCAGTTTCTATAACTCGTCGGGATTTTCAAATCCAGTTTTATAACTGGTCGGGATTTTCAAATCCAGTTTTTATAACTGGTCGGGATTTTCAAATTCAGTTTCTATAACTGGTCAGGATTTTCAAATCCAGTCTCTATAACTGGTCGGGATTTTCAAATTCAGTTTTTATAACTGGTCGGGATTTTCAAATTCAGTGTTATAACTCATCGGGATTTTCTACTCCAGTTTCTATAACTGGTCGGGATTTTGAAATCCAGTTTCTATAACTGGATGGGATTTTCAAATTCAGTTTTTATAACTGGTCGGGATTTTCAAATCCAGTTTCTATAACTGGTCGGGATTTTGAAATCCAGTTTTTATAACTGGTCGGGATTTTCAAATCCAGTGTTATAACTGATCAGGATTTTCAAATCCAGTTTCTATAACTGGTCGGGATTTTCAAATCCAGTTTTATAACTGGTCGGGATTTTCAAATCCAGTTTTTATAACTGGTCGGGATTTTTAAATCCAGTTTCTATAACTGGTCAGGATTTTCAAATCTAGTTTCTATAACTGGTCGGGATTTTCAAATCCAGTTTTTATAACTGGTCGGGATTTTCAAATCCAGTTTTTATAACTGGTCGGGATTTTCAAATCCAGTTTCTATAACTGGTCGGGATTTTCAAATCCAGTTTTATAACTGGTCGGGATTTTCAAATCCAGTTTTTATAACTGGTCGGGATTTTCAAATTCAGTGTTATAACTCGTCGGGATTTTCAACTCCAGTTTCTATAACTGGTCGGGATTTTGAAATCCAGTTTCTATAACTGGTTGGGATTTTGAAATTCAGTTTTTATAACTGGTCGGGATTTTCAAATCCAGTTTCTATAACTGGTCGGGATTTTCAAATCCAGTTTAAAAACTGGTTGGGATTTTCAAATCTAGTTTCTATAACTGGTCGATATTTTCAAATCCAGTTTATATAACTGATCGGAATTTTCAAATCCAGTTTCTATAACTGGTCGGGATTTTCAAATCTAGTTTTTATAACTGGTCGGGATTTTCAAATCCAGTTTCTATAACTGGTCAGGTTTTTCAAATCTAGTTTCTATAACTGGTCAAGACTTTAAAATCCAATTTCTATAACTGGTCGGGATTTTCAAATCCAGTTTCTATATCTGGTAGGGATTTTCAAATTAAGTTTTTATAACAGGACGGGATTTTCAAATCCAGTTTCTATAACTGGTAGGGATTTTCAAATCTAGTGTCATAACTGGTCGGGATTTTTAAATCCAGTTTCTATAACTGGTTGGGATTTTCAAATCTAGTTTTATAACTGGTCAGAATTTTCAAATCCAGTTTCTATAACTAGTCGGGATTTTCAAATCCAGTTTTATAACTGGTCGGGATTTTCAAATCCAGTTTCTATAACTGGACGGGATTTTTAAATCTAGTTTTATAACTGGTTGGGATTTTCAAATCCAGTTTTATAACTGGTCTGAATTTTCAAATGCAGTTTCTATAACTGGTCGAGATTTTCAAATCCAGATTTATAATTGGTCGGGATTTTCAAATCTAGTGTTATAACTGATCAGGATTTTCAAATCTAGTTTCTATAACTGGTCAGGATTTTCAAATCCAGTTTTATAACTGGTCGGGATTTTCAAATCTAGTTTTTGTAACTGGTCGAGATTTTCAAAATTCAGTTTTTACAACTGGTCGGGATTTTCAAACCCAGTTTCTATAACTGGTTGGGATTTTCAAATCCAGTTTCTATCACTGGTCGGGATTTTCAAATTCAGTTTCTATAACTGGTCGGGATTTTTAAATCTAGTGTCATAACTTGTTGGGATTTTCAAATCCAATTTCTATAACTGGTCGGGATTTTCAAATTCAGTTTTATAACTGGTCAGGATTTTGAAATCCAGTTTCTATAACTGGTCGGGATTTTCAAATCCAGTTTTATAACTAGTCGGGATTTTCAAATCCAATTTCTATAACTGGTCGGGATTTTTAAATCTAGTTTTTTAACTGGTTGGGATTTTCAAATCCAGATTTATAATTGGTCGGGATTTTCAAATCCAGTTTCTATAACAGGTCAGGATTTTCAAATCTAGTTTTATAATTGGTCGAGATTTTCAAATCCAGTGCTATAACTGGTCGGGATTTTCAAATCCAGTTTCTATAACTGGTCGGGATTTTCAAATCCAGTTTCTATAACTGGTCGGGATTTTCAAATCTAGTTTTATAACTGGTCGGGATTTTCAAATCTAGTTTTATAACTGGTCAGGGTTTTCAAATCAAGTTTCTATAACTGGTCGGGATTTTCAATTTCAGTTTTTATAACCGGTCGGGATTTTCAAATTCAGTGTTATAACTGGTCGGGATTTTCAAATCTAGTTTTTATAACTTGTCGGGATTTTCAAATCCAGTTTCTATAACTGGTCAGTATTTTCAAATCCAGTTTCTATAATTGGTCGGGATTTTAAAATCCAGTTTCTATAACTGGTCGGGATTTTCAAATCCAGTTTCTATAACTGGTCGGGATTTTCAAATCCAGTTTTTATAACTAGTCGGGATTTTCAAAACCAGTTTCTATAACTGGTCGGGATTTTCAAATCTAGTGTCATAACTGGTCGGGATTTTCAAATCCAGTTTTATAACTGGTCGGGATTTTCAAATCCATTTGCTATAACTAGTCGGGATTTTCAAATCTAGTTTTATAATTGGTCGGGATTTTCAAATCCAGTGTTATAACTGATCAGGATTTTCAAATTTAGTTTCTATAACTCGTCGGGATTTTCAAATCCAGTTTTATAACTGGTCGGGATTTTCAAATCCAGTTTTCATAACTGGTCTGGATTTTCAAATTCAGTTTCTATAACTGGTCAGGATTTTCAAATCCAGTTTCTATAACTGGTCGGGATTTTCAAATCCAGTTTTTATAACTGGTCGGGATTTTCAAATTCAGTGTTATAACTGGTCGGGATTTTCAAATCCAGTTTCTATAACTGGTCGGGATTTTCAAATCCAGTTTCGATAACTGGTCGGTATTTTGAAATCCAGTTTCTATAACTGGTCGGGATTTTCAAATCCAGTTTTTATAACTGGTCGGGATTTTCAAATCCAGTTTTATAACTGGTCGGGATTTTTAAATCTAGTTTCTATAACTGGTCGGGATTTTCAAATACAGTTTTATAACTGGTCGGGATTTTCAAATCTAGTTTCTATAACTGGTCGGGATTTTCAAATCCAGTTTTTATAACTGGTCGGGATTTTCAAATCCAGTTTCTATAACTGGTCGGGATTTTCAAATCCAGTTTCTATAACTGGTCGTGATTTCCAAATCTAGTGTCATAACTGGTCAGGATTTTCAAATCCAATTTCTATAACTGTTCGGGATTTTCAAATCCAGTTTTATAACTGGTCAGGATTTTCAAATGCAGTTTCTATAACTGGTCGGGATTTTTAAATCTAGTTTTATAACTGGTTGGGATTTTCAAATTCAGATTTATAACTGGTCAGGATTTTCAAATCCAGTTTCTATAAGAGGTCCCGATTTTCAAATCTAGTTTTATAATTGGTCGAGATTTTCAAATCCAGTGTTATAACTGATTAGGATTTTCAAATCCAGTTTCTATAACTGGTCGGGATTTTCAAATCCAGTTTATATAACTGGTCGGGATTTTCAAATCCAGTTTCTATAACCGGTCGGGATTTTCAAATCTAGTTTTTATAACTGGTCGGGATTTTCAAATCCAGTTTCTATAACTGGTCAGGATTTTCAAATCTAGTTTCTATAACTGGTCGGGATTTTAAAATCCAGTTTCTATAACTGGTCGGGATTTTCAAATCCAGTTTCTATATCTGGTAGGGATTTTCAAATTAAGTTTTTATAACAAGACGGGATTTTCAAATCCAGTTTCTATAACTAGGTCGGGATTTTCAAATCTAGTGTCATAACTAGTCGGGATTTTTAAATCCAGTTTCTATAACTGGTTGGGATTTTCAAATCCAGTTTTATAACTGGTCAGAATTTTCAAATCCAGTTTCTATAACTGGTCGGGATTTTCAAATCCAGTTTTATAACTGGTCGGGATTTTCAAATCCAGTTTCTATAACTGGTCGGGATTTTTAAATCTAGTATATAACTGGTTAGGATTTTCAAATCCAGTTTTATAACTGGTCGGGATTTTCAAATCCAGTTTCTATAACTGGTCGAGATTTTCAAATCCAGATTTATAATTGGTCGGGATTTTCAAATCCAGTTTCTATAACTGGTCAGAATTTTCAAATCTAGTTTCTATAACTGGTCAGGATTTTCAAATCCAGTTTTATAACTGGTCAGGATTTTCAAATCTAGTTTTTGTAACTGGTCGAGATTTTCAAAATTAAGTTTTTACAACTGGTCGGGATTTTCAAATCCAGTTTCTATAACTGGTTGGGATTTTCAAATTCAGTTTCTATAACTAGTCGGGATTTTCAAATCCAGTTTCTATAACTGGTCGGGATTTTTAAATCTAGTGTCATAACTGGTCGGGATTTTCAAATCCAATTTCTATAACTGGTCGGGATTTTCAAATCCAGTTTTATAACTGGTCAGGATTTTGAAATCCAGTTTCTATAACTGGTCGAGATTTTCAAATCCAGTTTTATAACTAGTCGGGATTTTCAAATCCAATTTCTATAACTGGTCGGGATTTTCAAATTCAATGTTATAACTGGTCGGGATTTTCAAATCCAGTTTCTATAACTGGTCGGGATTTTGAAATCCAGTTTCTATAACTGGTCGGGATTTTCAAATCCAGTGTTATAACTGATCAGGATTTTCAAATCCAGTTTCTATAACTGGTCGGGATTTTCAAATCCAGTTTTATAACTGGTCGGGATTTTCAAATCCAGTTTTTATAACTGGTCGGGATTTTTAAATCCAGTTTCTATAACTGGTTGAGATTTTCAAATCCAGTTTCTATAACTGGTCAGGATTTTCAAATCCAGTTTCTATAACTGGTCGGAATTTTCAAATCCAGTTTTTATAACTGGTCGGGATTTTCAAATTCAGTGTTATAACTAGTCGGGATTTTCAACTCCAGTTTCTATAACTGGTCGGGATTTTAAAATCCAGTTTCTATAACTGGTTGGGATTTTCAAATCCAGTTTTTATAACTGGTCGGGATTTTCAAATCCAGTTTTATAACTGGTCGGGATTTTCAAATCTAGTTTCTATAACTGGTCGATATTTTCAAATCTAGTTTCTATAACTGGTCGGGATTTTCAAATCCAGTTTCTATAACTGGTCGGGATTTTCAAATCTAGTTTTTATAACTTGTCGGGATTTTCAAATCTAGTTTCTATAACTGGTCAGGATTTTCAAATCCAGTTTCTATAATTGGTCGGGATTTTAAAATCCAGTTTCTATAACTAGTCGGGATTTTCAAATCCAGTTTCTATAACTGGTCGGGATTTTCAAATCCAATTTTATAACTGGTCGGGATTTTCAAATCCAGTTTCTATAACTGGTCGGGATTTTCAAATCTAGTGTCATAACTGGTCGGAATTTTCAAATCCAGTTTTATAACTGGTCGGGATTTTCAAATCCATTTGCTATAACTGGTCGGGATTTTAAAATCTAGTTTTATAATTGGTCGGGATTTTCAAATCCAGTGTTATAACTGATGAGGATTTTCAAATTTAGTTTCTATAACTCGTCGGGATTTTCAAATCCAGTTTTTATAACTGGTCGGGATTTTCAAATTCAGTGTTATAACTGGTCGGGATTTTCAAATCCAGTTTCTATAACTGGTCGGGATTTTCAAATCCAATTTCTATAACTGGTCGGGATTTTCAAATCTAGTTTTTATAACTGGTCGGGATTTTCAAATCTAGTTTTTATAACTGGTCGGGATTTTCAAATCCAGTTTCTATAACTGGTCGGGATTTTCAAATCCAGTTTTATAACTGGTCGGGATTTTCAAATCTAGTTTCTATAACTGGTCGGGATTTTCAAATCCAGTTTCTATAACTGGTCGGGATTTTCAAATCAAGTTTCTATAACTGGTCTGTATTTTGAAATCCAGTTTATATAACTGGTCGGGATTTTCAAATCCAGTTTTTATAACTGGTCGGGATTTTCAAATCCAGTTTCTATAACTGGTCGGGATTTTCAAAACAAGTTTCTATAACTGGTCGGTATTTTGAAAGCCAGTTTCTATAACTGGTCGGGATTTTCAAATCCAGTTTTTATAACTGGTCGGGATTTTCAAATCCAGTTTCTATAACTGGTCAGGATTTTCAAATCCAGTTTTATAACTGGTCGGGATTTTCAAATCTAGTTTCTATAACTGGTCGGGATTTTCAAATCCAGTTTCTATAACTGGTCGGGATTTTCAAATCCAGTTTCTATATCTGGTCGGGATTTTCAAATCTAGTTTTTATAACTGGTCGGGATTTTCAAATCCAGTTTTTGTAACTAGTCGGGATTTTCAAAATTCAGTTTTTACAACTGGTCGGGATTTTCAAATCCAGTTTCTATAACTGGTCGGGATTTTCAAATCCAATTTTTATAACTGGTCGGGATTTTCAAATCCAGTTTCTATAACTGGTCGTCATTTCCAAATCTAGTGTCATAACTGGTCGGGATTTTCAAATCCAATTTCTATAACTGGTCGGGATTTTCAAATCCAGTTTTATAACTGGTCAGGATTTTCAAATGCAGTTTCTATAACTGGTCGGGATTTTTAAATCTAGTTTTATAACTGGTTGGGATTTTGAAATCCAGATTTATAACTGGTCGGGATTTTCAAATCCAGTTTCTATAACAGATCCCGATTTTCAAATTTAGTTTTATAATTGGTCGGGATTTTCAAATCTAGTGTTATAACTGATCAGGATTTTCAAATCCAGTTTCTATAACTGGTCGGGATTTTCAAATCCAGTTTTTATAACTGGTCGGGATTTTCAAATCTAGTTTCTATAACTGGTGAGGATTTTCAAATCAAGTTTCTATAACTGGTCGGGATCTTCAAATCCAGTTTCTATAACTAGTTTTTATAATTGGTCGGGATTTTCAAATCCAGTGTTATAACTGATCAGGATTTTCAAATTCAGTTTCTATAACTCGTCGGGATTTTCAAATCCAGTTTTATAAATGGTCGGGATTTTCAAATCCATTTTTTATAACTGGTCGGGATTTTCAAATCCAGTTTTATAACTGGTCGGGATTTTCAAATCCATTTTCTATAACTGGTCGGGATTTTCAAATCTAGTTTTATAATTGGTCGGGATTTTCAAATCCGGTGTTATAACTGATCAGGATTTTCATATTCAGTTTCTATAACTCGTCGGGATTTTCAAATCCAGTTTTATAACTGGTCGAAATTTTCAAATCCAGTTTTTATAACTAGTCGGGATTTTCAAATTCAGTTTCTATAACTGGTCAGGATTTTCAAATCCAGTTTCTATAACTGGTCGGGATTTTCAAATTCAGTTTTTATAACTGGTCGGGATTTTCAAATTCAGTGTTATAACTGGTCGGGATTTTCAACTCTTGTTTCTATAACTGATCGGGATTTTGAAATCCAGTTTCTATAACTGGTTGGGATTTTCAAATCCAGTTTTTATAACTTGTCGGGATTTTCAAATCCAGTTTCTATAACTGGTCGGGATTTTCAAATCCAGTTTTATAACTGGTCGGGATTTTTAAATCTATTTTCTATAACTGGTCGGGATTTTCAAATCTAGTTTTATAATTAGTCGGGATTTTCAAATCCAGTGTTATGACTGATCAGGATTTTCAAATCCAGTTTTTGTAACTGGTCGGGATTTTCAAAATTCAGTTTTTACAACTGGTCGGGATTTTCAAATCCAATTTCTATAACTGGTCGTGATTTCAAAATCTAGTGTCATAACTGGTCGGGATTTTTAAATCCAATTTCTATAACTGGTCGGGATTTTCAAATCCAGTTTTATAACTGGTGAGGATTTTCAAATGCAGTTTCTATAACTGGTCGGGATTTTTAAATCTAGTTTTATAACTGGTTGGGATTTTCAAATCCAGATTTATAACTAGTCGGGATTTTCAAATCCAGTTTCTATAACAGGTCCCGATTTTCAAATCTAGTTTTATAATTGGTCGGGATTTTCAAATCCAGTGTTATAACTGATCAGGATTTTCAAATCCAGTTTCTATAACTGGTCGGGATTTTCAAATCTAATTTTATAACTGGTCGAGATTTTAAAATGCAGTTTTTATAACTGGTCGGGATTTTCAAATCCAGTTTCTATAACTGGTCAGGATTTTCAAATCCAGTTTCTATAACTGGTCGGGATTTTCAAATCCAGTTTTATAACTGGTCGGGATTTTCAAATCCATTTTCTATAACTGGTCGGGATTTTCAAATATAGTTTTATAATTGGTCGGGATTTTCAAATCCAGTGTTATAACTGATCACGATTTTCAAATCCAGTTTCTATAACTGGTCGGGATTTTCAAATCCAGTTTTATAACTGGTCGGGATTTTCAAATCCAGTTTTTATAACCGGTCGGGATTTTCAAATTCAGTGTTATAACTGGTCGGGATTTTCAAATCCAGTTTCTATAACTGGTCGGGATTTTGAAATCCAGTTTCTATAACTGGTCGGGATTTTCAATTCCAGATTTTATAACTGGTCGGGATTTTCAAATCCAGTTTCTATAACTGGTCGGGATTTTCAAATCTAGTTTCTATAACTGGTCGAGATTTTCAAATCCAGTTTCTATAACTGATCGGGATTTTCAAATCCAGTTTCTATAACTGGTCGGGATTTTCAACTCCATTTTTTATAACTGGTCGGGATTTTCAAATCCAGTTTTTATAACCGGTCGGGATTTTCAAATTCAGTGTTATAACTGGTCGGGATTTTCAAATCCAGTTTCTATAACTGGTCGGGATTTTCAAATCAAGTATCTATAACAGGTCAGGATTTTCAAATCTAGTGTCATAACTGGTCGGGATTTTTAAATCCAGTTTCTATAACTGGTCGGGATTTTCAAATCCAGTTTTATAACTGGTCAGGATTTTAAAATTCAGTTTCTATAACTGGTCGGGATTTTCAAATCCAGTTTCTATAACTGGTCGGGATTTTTAAATCCAGTTTTATAACTGGTTGGGATTTTCAAATCCAGTTTTATAACTGGTCGGGATTTTCAAATCCATTTTCTATAACTGGTCGGGATTTTCAAATCTAGTTTTATAATTGGTCGGGATTTTCAAATCCAGTGTTATAGCTGATCAGGATTTTCAAATTCAGTTTCTATAACTCGTCGGGATTTTCAAATCCAGTTTTATAACTGGTCGGGATTTTCAAATCCAGTTTTTATAACTGGTCGGGATTTTCAAATTCAGTTTCTATAACTGGTCAGGATTTTAAAATCCAGTCTCTATAACTGGTCGGGATTTTCAAATCCAGTTTTTATAACTGGTCGGGATTTTCAAATTCAGTGTTATAACTCGTCGGGATTTTCAACTCCAGTTTCTATAACTGGTCGGGATTTTGAAATCCAGTTTCTATAACTGGTTGGGATTTTCAAATTCAGTTTTTATAACTGGTCGGAATTTTCAAATCCAGTTTCTATAACTGGTCGGAATTTTGAAATCCAGTTTCTATAACTGGTCGGGATTTTCAAATCCAGTGTTATAACTGATCAGGATTTTCAAATCCAGTTTCTATAACTGGTCGGGATTTTCAAATCCAGTTTTATAACTGGTCGGGATTTTCAAATCCAGTTTTTATAACTGGTCGGGATTTTTAAATCCAGTTTCTATAACTGGTCAGGATTTTCAAATCTAGTTTCTATAACTGGTCGGGATTTTCAAATCCAGTTTTTATAACTGGTCGGGATTTTCAAATCCAGTTTTTATAACTGGTCGGGATTTTCAAATCCAGTTTCTATAACTGGTCGGGATTTTCAAATCCAGTTTTATAACTGGTCGGGATTTTCAAATCCAGATTTTATAACTGGTCGGGATTTTCAAATTCAGTGTTATAACTCGTCGGGATTTTCAACTCCAGTTTCTATAACTGGTCGGGATTTTGAAATCCAGTTTCTATAACTGGTTGGGATTTTCAAATTCAGTTTTTATAACTGGTCGGGATTTTCAAATCCAGTTTCTATAACTGGTCGGGATTTTCAAATCCAGTTTAAAAACTGGTCGGGATTTTCAAATCTAGTTTCTATAACTGGTCGATATTTTCAAATCCAGTTTATATAACTGGTCGGGATTTTCAAATCCAGTTTCTATAACTGGTCGGGATTTTCAAATCTAGTTTTTATAACTGGTCGGGATTTTCAAATCCAGTTTCTATAACTGGTCAGGTTTTTCAAATCTACTTTCTATAACTGGTCAGGATTTTAAAATCCAGTTTCTATAACTGGTCGGGATTTTCAAATCCAGTTTCTATATCTGGTAGGTATTTTCAAATTAAGTTTTTATAACAGGACGGGATTTTCAAATCCAGTTTCTATAACTGGTAGGGATTTTCAAATCTAGTGTCATAACTGGTCGGGATTTTCAAATCCAGTTTCTATAACTGGTTGGGATTTTCAAATCCAGTTTTATAACTGGTCAGAATTTTCAAATCCAGTTTCTATAACTAGTCGGGATTTTCAAATCCAGTTTTATAACTGGTCGGGATTTTCAAATCCAGTTTCTATAACTGGACGGGATTTTTAAATCTAGTTTTATAACTGGTTGGGATTTTCAAATCCAGTTTTATAACTGGTCTGGATTTTCAAATGCAGTTTCTATAACTGGTCGAGATTTTCAAATCCAGATTTATAATTGGTCGGGATTTTCAAATCTAGTGTTATAACTGATCAGGATTTTCAAATCTAGTTTCTATAACTGGTCAGGATTTTCAAATGCAGTTTTATAACTGGTCGGGATTTTGAAATCTAGTTTTTGTAACTTGTCGAGATTTTCAAAATTCAGTTTTTACAACTGGTCGGGATTTTCAAATCCAGTTTCTATAACTGGTTGGGATTTTCAAATCCAGTTTCTATCACTGGTCGGGATTTTCAAATTCAGTTTCTATAACTGGTCGGGATTTTAAAATCTAGTGTCATAACTTGTTGGGATTTTCAAATCCAATTTCTATAACTGGTCGGGATTTTCAAATTCAGTTTTATAACTGGTCAGGATTTTGAAATCGAGTTTCTATAACTGGTCGGGATTTTCAAATCCAGTTTTATAACTAGTCGGGATTTTCAAATCCAATTTCTATAACTGGTCGGGATTTTTAAATCTAGTTTCTTAACTGGTTGGGATTTTCAAATCCAGATTTATAATTGGTCGGGATTTTCAAATCCAGTTTCTATAACTGGTCGGGATTTTCAAATCAAGTATCTATAACAGGTCAGGATTTTCAAATCTAGTGTCATAACTGGTCGGGATTTTTAA